>NW_028289082.1:1560761-1872914 GCF_059628265.1 Tinamus guttatus | reverse complement strand
CTAACCCCTCCGTGCCCACCTCCCAGGAGCATCCTGGACATCTAATCCCTCCATGCCCTCATCCCAGGCCATCTAATCCCTCCATGCCCACGTCCCAGGACCACCTAGGACACCTAATCCCTCCATGCCCATGTCCCAGGAGCATCCTGGACATCTAATCCCTCCATGCCCTCATCCCAGGATATCTAATCCCTCCATGTCCACATCCCAGGACTGTTCGAGACACCTAACCCCTCCATGCCCAGGTCCCAGAGGCATCCTGGACATCTAATCCCTCCATGCCCATGTTCCAGGACCATTCAGGACACCTAACCCCTCTACGCCCACGTCCCAGGAGCATCCTGGACATCTAATCCCTCCATGCCCTCATCCCAGGGCATCTAATCCCTCCATGCCCACGTCCCAGGACCACCTAGGACACCTAATCCCTCCATGCCCATGTTCCAAGACCATTCAGGACACCTAACCCCTCTATGCCCACGTCCCAGGAGCATCCTGGATATCTAATGCCTCCATGCCCCCATCCCAGGACCTCTAATCCCTCTATGCCCATGTCCTAGGACCACCCGGGACACCTAACCCTCCCCCGTGCCCACCTCCCAGGAGCATCCTGGACATCTAATCCCTCCATGCCCTCATCCCAGGACCGTCTGGGACACCTAATTCCTCCATGTCCATGTCCCAGGAGCATCCTGGACACCTAACCCCTCCATGCCCACGTCCCAGGACCACCCGGGACACCCACCCCCTCGGTGCCCTCGCGCCAGGCCCGCGCGGGCCGCGTTACCTGCTGCTGCCCCTGGAGCCGCTGCTGCAGCTGCAGGCGCAGCTGGTTGGGCGCCGTCGGGGGCCGGCTCAGCGGCTGCCGCGGCTGCATGGCCATGCTGGTGGGGAAGGCGCCGCGCGGCGGCGGCGGCGGCCCCTGCGCGCCCGCGGGCCCGAACGCCGCCTTCTGGCGCGCCATGGCGGGGAAGGCGCCGGGCAGGCCGCCCGCGGGCGCCGCCGCCGCCGCGTAGGGCTGCGGGTACGCGCCGCCCTTGGGCTCCAGCAGCAGCGGCGCGGCCGCCGCCGCCGGCGCCGGGAACCTCTCGGTGAGCGCCTCCAGCCCGCCGCCCTGCGCGGACACAGAGGGAGAGGAGGCTCCAGGAGGGCTCCCTGCGCCCGGCGATGCCCCCCGACGCTGCCCGGCGGCGCGCCGAGCGCCGGGCCCCTCCGAGGCATCCGCACGGGGGGCTGCACCGGAGCCCGGGGGAAAATTCCGGCCTGTTGCCCACGCGAGGGCCACAGGGATGTGAAAGCATCGTTTTGCTAAGGTTGCAGGAGACCCAGGTCTCTCCTGGCAGAGAGCCAGGGCCGAGGGCTTTCACCCCACCAGGTGTATGACCAGCCATGGTGGCAAAGGTCCCCGTGGGGACCACCCAGCCGACCACCTCTTAGAATCACAGGATCATTATGGGTGGAAAAGACCTTCAAGATCATCGAGTCCAACCATAAGCTCTCCAGACCCAGGTCCCCACGCGCCCCCTCGGCATGTTTTTGAGCACTGCCAGGGACGGGGACTCCACCACTTCCCCAGGCAGCCTTGTCCAAGGCTGGACTACTCTTTCCATGCAGGAATTCTCCTAAGATCTAACCTGAACCTCCCCTGGCGCCACTTGAGGCCATTTCCTCTGGTTCCATCTGTAATTATTCTACCTGTAATTATTACCCCCACCTCACTGCAACCTCGTTTCAGGTGGCTGCGCAGAGCGGAGCGGGAGGTACCTGCACAAGCTTGTCGATGCCGAGCGCCCGGTCGAGCTCGGCCAGCTCCGTCTCGTCCTTGCCGCTGAGGAAGGACACGAGCTGCTCCAGCAGGGCCTTCTCGTCGTTGCGGCCCTCCGGGGTGGTCGGCGGGCACAGCAGCTCGTCCAGCTGCGACGTGATGCACTGGCTGCGGGGGCAAGGGGACAACGTGAGCGCCGGCGCGGGGAGCGACGGGCCCGGCCTTTTGGGGCAGGACGGTGGCAGGAGGCAGAGCGGGGCTGGACGGTGCTGGAGGGCACAGAGGGACGGACGTGTCAGCAGTTCCCCCATCCTCCTCACTTCCAATGAGGAGCAGATGGAGGGCAGGGAGCCCAAGGCAACCTGAGCGGCAAGGTGGCCACCAACACGTGCTGGGATTGCTTAGGTCACAGGACAAGGGTAACGGGCACAAGCTGAACCCCAGGCAGCTCCATGTCCATGTGAGGAAGAACTTCCTTGGTGTGAGGGTGCCCGAGCCCTGGCACAGGCTGCCCAGAGAGGCTGTGGAGGCTCCTTCTCTGGAGATGTCCAACCCGCCTGGATGCCCCCTGTGCCCCGTGCTCTGGGTGTCCCTGCTGGAGCAGGGGTTGCACTGGATGATCCCTGGAGGTCCCTGCCAGCCTCAACCATCCTGTGAGTCTGTGATTCTGTGTCACAGTGCAGAGAGGAGGAGACAGGAGGAGACTCGGGGCTGCTCATGGGCTGCGCTCGCAGCCTGGCCTTGTCACTTGTGAACGGAGCTTTTCGGTGTCAAGGCCAAAGAAGGGAGTTTGCTGCAGCCACACATCGCACTGGTGACGGGAAGGTGGAAAAACTCCCCGTTCAGGCGCGGAATAAAAATCCGCCCTGCATTAAGGTGCAGCAAGAGGATAAATTTGGGTTGATGTCACCCTCTGTGCTGAAGACAGCAAAGGGACTGGGGACAACGTGAGTCTCATGGAGCAAAGAAACTTGCGGCGGGTCCTTCGCTGCTGTCCCCTCCTGCGGGACCACGCAGAGCGCGGCGGGTGCTGGAGCAGATGTCCTGGCAACCCGGGGCATCCGGGGGGCTCCGGGCAACCGCATCGCCCCGGGGTGGCACGTTCGACCTGGGCGTCTCAGAGCAAAGGAGCTACGGGAGCGACGCAGCACGTGGGCTTCCCTGAGCTCCGAGGGGGCCACCAAGGAGAGAAGGGGCAAGAGGCGACGCCGGTGCCATCCCAGCCTCGCTGGGGGGTCTCGGTGGGTTTTGCAGCGTGGGGACCGCTGGGACCAGGGCAGCTTCCCTGGCTCAGCGCTTGCAGCGTGAGGGAAGGTCGTTTTCCCCCCTCCAGCAGCATTTGGGGAGCACTTGCAGCTCAAAAGGGCCATTGGCTTTTCTCCCGTTGCCGCGTGTGACCCACGGAGCTGATCCCAGCTTTGTGCTCATCCTGCGGGAGCAGCCCAGGCCCAGGAGGACGTTCCCTCCTCGCGAGGAAGCTGGAGGGCTCCACAGGATCCCTGCAATCCCGCTGCAGCCGGAACCCCAGGCCAGCGGGAGCCACCACCTTTTGGAATCTCCACCCGGAAAACGGCCGGGAAGCCGCTTGCTGCTTCCTATGAGCCCGTCACATCCAAGCGACGACGGTGCCCATCGGATGGGCATCAGGGCTGCTCTGGGGACAGGCAGCCGGGGGTGACGGCGCCGGCTGTACTTACTCCTCGGGCTTGCTCAGGGCGCCGCGGCTCATGGAGGCCACGCTGTTATCCGACCACGGCATCTGCTCCCCCATTCCCGGCTGTCCGTACTGGTGCTCCGGCACCCCCATCTCCAGCTCGGTCATTCCTGATGGAAAAAGGGCGGGAGAGAAAGCGTCAGCGCGGCGGGGAAACCACGGCAGGCGCCGGACACCCTTGGGAAAACCAACACATTCCTGGGAATAGCCCCTCCAATCAGCGGACCCCCCGGACGACCGCCTTCCGGGGATAAACCATGGGAAGGGGAAAAGAGCACTTGAAGATTTAAAATAACAAAAAATCATGAGTTTTTGGAGAACAAGCTCACCCAGCTTGCACGAGGCAGCAAAACTACAGGCAGGAGTTTCTGGGAGAAAACACACGCGGAAACCCCACGGATGCAAGGGCGATCGGAACGCCGATCCCATCGCTGCTGCTCTTTTCTTCCTAATTTTTCTAGCAGCGTGTTCAAAATCCAGCCAAGTTTGGGGGTTTGTTCTGAACGGCCGGTTGTGAGTACTGGAGATTTTGGCTTAAAAACCAGCCCGCGCCCACCGGTCTCTTCTGACTCCATCCCGGAGAAAAGTTAATTTGTGCGGGGAGAAGAGCCAATGCAATTAAATTAAGTTCAGCAGAACTCGGAGCCCGAGCCCAGGACAGGGAGCCAGGGACTTTACATCATCCAAGTTGGAAAAGGACTTGAGATTTAGGATCCAATGGCATTTTGGCTCCAGCAAGCCCCGGAGATGCCCATGGATGGAGACCTGCGGGCCGAGCTCCTGCACGGGGCTTAGCAGGACAGCTGAAAATCGCGATTTTTTCTCTTCTGAACTTCCTCCATGGGAGCAGGTGGGTTTAGACCTGGCATTACGGTGCCAGCTGCTGGCATTTCCTTTGGATGCCCTCGCCTTGGAGGCTGTTTTACACGGAGCCACGCTCTGCTGCAGAGCAACCATGTGCCTATGGGGCCCGTATCCCCCTCCTATAGGTTTTGCAATCACTATAGGGGCCTACAGGACCTATAGGGTCTGCATCACCCTCCTATGGGATTCGTCCTTCAGGGTCTGTATCCCTGTCCTATAGGAGCTGCATCCCTGTCCTGCAGGTCTGCATCCCTGTCCTACAGAGTCCATATTCCTCTTCTACGGGTTCAGTATCCCTGTCCTATAGGGTCTGTATCCTTCTCTCATAGGGTCTACATCCCTATCCTACAGGGCAGGTATCCTACACGGACTGTATCCCTGTCCTATGGGGTCTGCATCTCTGCCCGCATCCCTCTCCCATCAGGTCTGCATCCCTATCCCACAGGGATGTCCAACAGGGTCCCCATCCCTGTCCCGCGGGGCACATATCCCTGTCCTCCCTCACGTCCCGGCTCTTTGCAATGCCAGCGTGGGGCACGTGGAAAATCCCGGTGCCCGAAGCATCGCTGTGGGCCACAGCCAGGCCTGGGAATGGAGAGAGGGACCCCACGGGCACCGGCACGGGGACGGACAGAGGGACCCCATGGGCACCAGCACGGGGACGGAGAGAGGGACCCCGCGGGCACTGGCACGGGGACGGACAGAGGGACCCCGTGGGCACCGGCACGGGTGGCAGCGCGGGCGGGCGGCGACGGGCACCTACGGTTGAGTCCGGCGGGGGCCCTGTTGGCGGCGGCGGGCGGCAGCGGCGCCGCCAGCATCTCGGGCTTGACGGCGACGGCGTCGGCGCGCTCGGGCCCGCAGAGCCCGCCCAGCGGCGCCGCCTTCTCCAGCGCCGGCAGCAGCTGGTCCAGCTGCTCCAGCTCGGCGGCGAACTGCGGAAGGAGACGGAGACGGAGGGTCGGGCACCGGCCGCGGCGGCGCCGGTGCCCCCCGGGCTCTGCTACCGATGGGGGTTTTGCTCCAGGAAAGCCCCATTCCTTTGCCAGGGTTTGCTCCGGGTTGGAGAGGGAAAGGGAGAGCCGTGCAGAACGCCCGGATTTTTGCAAAATGAAAGGAGGGCGAGTGGCTGCCTCCATCCCAGCAAGGGAAAGCTGCTAGCGCGGATAGCGCGGTTGGGTTTCCGCACGGATCCAAGGACTCCGGGCAGGATCCGAGCAGAAACGTGCCGGGGCGGATCCCGCGTGCCGAACGCCGCGACACTATCGTGGGCGTCGCGGGATCCGCGTGTGCGGCAGAGCCCCAGCGGTTCCCATGAAGATCTCACACTTCCATCACTCCCTGCTTTCCCTCCCGAGGGAAGGGCTCTGTCCTGCTGCCGAAAGCGGAAGCGTAAAGATACCGAAAACCCCCAAACCCGGGATCTTACGAGGAAATGTGGCCTGCAGGGAAGTTTCCTCCTGCTCTAGCTGGGCTTCAGCTCGGCCTTGAAGCAGAAGGACCAAGAGCCCTTCCACAACCCTCCTTCACATTCATATATGTATTCTTAACTCGCAATTCCTATTTGCGAAATCCAGCTCTTTTCCAAGTCCTGTCCGAGCATTTCTTGAGGGACAGGAGCCTCCGGGAGGCTCCGGGTTCCGAGCGAGCTCGAGGCATCGCCGCAAGATGGACCCGGAGGGGCGACGATGCCGCGGCCGAGCCGTGACGCCGCTCCCGCTCCGCGATCCCACGACTGGCAACTGCCCTGGATCTCACTGGGAAGGGCAGCCCTCCCAACAGAAACCACGTGGATGCGGAGCAGGAGCTCACTCCGAGCGTGCCTGATGGATGCTCTTCCAGCCTCTGGTAACTCTTTGGAAGCGCTCTGGACCGGGAGCGATGCTTGGAAAAGCGGAGCTCCCGATGAGCCGAAAGCGGCTCCTGAAGGGGCGAGGGACTTATGAACAGCCCCGGGCTCTGAGGCCGGCTCGCTTCCCTGCTGGACAGTGCGCCGGTCCATGTTGGGATAACGGCTTTTTTGGAGCCTTCTTGGAAAAATAACAAATAAAGGGGGAAGGGGGACTGCGAGCACCAACGCTCCTCCCCAGACAGCCCCAGCTTGGCCAGTGTCCTCCTCATCCGGTGGCAATTCCCAACATCCCAGACAGCAGATCTCCAATGGGGATGATGCTGGGGAAAGGACTCCCCAACGCATCTAGCGAGCGGATCCCGCTGGGAAAGCAGAGCCCATTGTGGAAAAAGGGAGCGGGTTGGACTCCCGCTCTCCCACAGGACCGGCCGGGATGTGCAGGGAATGCAGCCCTTATTCCCACCCTCCCTGTGCATCCGCCGTGCGAGCGCTCCGCTGTTATCCCGTATCTCAGCCCGGCAGCAGCGGCTCCACACGGGCTATCGGGCCCGCTCCCGTGTCAGCCCCGCTGGCCTGTTTGCTTAGGAGGGATTAGGCTGCCTTATCCCCGCTGCCATCGCGCCCGGCTTTCAAAAAGAAGGAATCTCTGCCGTCGGGGCCGCGCGTCATGCATATTTATACGCCCCAATCTCCCCGGCAGAGATCTGTTGCTGGATTATTCCGTTTAATAACACCGCTGGGACGACTAAAAGCCTCGTACGACTGCTAAGCTCGGCTGATGGGAGGGCAACGGCGTGAAAATACCCGAGGCCGCGAGCCCCCGAGGTGGCCAAATTAAGGGCTTGCAAGGGGCAAGGCGCTCTCCTCCGGCTTCCTCCACCTCCTACCTCTGCACGTGGAGCGGAGGGAGCAGCGGGAGCCACCTCGGCACCGGGGCCACTCACCTGGCCCTGCGACTCCAGCTTGACGTCCTCGGCGGCGGGCGGCTTGGCCAGCGGCGCCGGGGCCGTGTTGCACGCGTCCATCTGCTCCGTCTTCTCCACCTTCACCTTGACGTCGTCCAGGCTGAGGGCCGGCGCCGCGGCCAGCTCCTTCTCGTCCTTGTCCAGCAGGTAGCGCAGGAGCTGGTGATCCTTGACGTCCTTCTTCTTCAAGGCGTCGGGCTCCAGCTTGACGTCCGGCGCGGCGGGCGGCGGGGCGGCGGCGGCGCTGGGGGCCGCGTCCTTCTTGTCGTGCTCCATGGCCAACGTGGTGATGTCCGAGGGGCTGCCCTCCTGCAGGAGCCGGTGCAGGATCTTGTGGCGCTCGGTGAGCGAGCTGTGCGACGAGGGGCAGGTGCCGCTCGGGGCGCTGGCGCCGGTGCCGGCGCACACCAGCGAGTCCTTGCAGCTGGTGTCGGCGTCGGCGTGCCGCAGCTGCTGCTCCGCCGTGCTGGCCAGCAGCTGCACCAGCTTGTGGCTGGGGCCCTGCGCGCACTTGCCCTCGCCCTCGGCGAGCCGCTCGCCGCCGTGCAGCAGCCCCGAGTCCAGCGCTTTGCCGTCGCCCGACGCGCCGCCGCCGCCGCCGTCCGCCTGGATCATCTCGCTGAGGATGGAGGCGATCTCCTTGCTGTCCTTGGCCTCGGCCTTGGGCGGCTGCGCGCCCAGGCGGCCCGGCGAGCCCTGCGCGCTGAGCTGCCGCAGCGGCGGCGGCGGCGGCGTCGCGTAGCCCACGGGCGCCCCGGGGCCCTCGCCCAGCCCCGCCATGGCGGCGAGCGGCGCGCCGGAGAAGGGCCGCCCGCCGCAGCCGCCGCCGGCCATCCCCACCGGGGAGTGCATGGCGGGCACGCCGGGGGAGAAGGGGTTGTTGCCGGGTCCTCGCGGCCTCGCTGCCAGGCCCGGGCTCACGCGGTGCCTCGGGGACATGAACTGCGGCGGGGTGATGCCCGGGCTGCTCATGGGGGAGCTGTTGAGGTTCAACGTGTGGTTACTGTTCTGGGGACCGGCTTGTCCCTGGCTTAAGGCAACGTTGGCTCCCATCTGGTTCCCGGGCGAGCAGCCGAAGGGCGTCTGGCCGGCGCCGGAGCTGCTGCCGTGGAGGCCGGGGGCCGGCGGCTGCGCGACGTTGCTCGCCATCATGCTGCCGTTGGACGGCGGGAGGGAGGGCGGCAGGGCCAGGCCCTGGCCCGGGGAGACGCTGGCGTTCAGCGAGGGGCTCACGCGCGGCAGCGGCAGCCCCGAGGTGCTGTTCTCCTGCGGGGACAGCATGCCGTGATCCCTGCGGGAAACAGCGGGGAAGGAGAGGTCACGCGGAGCCTTGTCCAAGCCCTCGGCTGCTCCTGCCCTCTCTGCATCTCCATGAAGCCTGGAGAGCAGGAGCTTGCAGGCACTGCTGCAGTCAGATATCCCCCTTCCAGCCCTTCTTTCGGAGGCTGCTCCTGCCCTCTCTGCATCTCTTTTCAGTGGTGGCCACTGATAGGACTAGAGGAAATGGCCGGAAACTGAAACACCAAAAATTCCATAGGAACTTAAGGAAAATTTTCTTAACAGTGGGGGTGCCAGAGCACTGGAACAGGCTGCCCAGAGAGGTTGTGGAGTCTCCTTCTCTGGAGATCTTCCAAACCCGCTTGGACGCAGTCCTGTGCCACGTGCTCTAGGTGACCCTGCGTGTGCAGGGGGTTGGACTAGATGATCTCTAGAGGTCCCTTCCAACCCTAAGCATTCTATGATTCTATGATTCTATGATCTCCATGAAGCCTGGAGGGCAGGAGCTTGCAGGCACCGCTGCGGTCAGACATCCCCCTTCCAGCCCTTCTTTCTGATCTGATTCCAGAGCTTGGAGGGCAGAGGCAGCCCCAAAGCCTCCCCAGAACCATAACCCAGCTCAGGAGCACGGCAGCTCACCGGCTGCATCCCGGCAACGTCACCGACGCTCCAGCAGGAAGACCATGCCGCGATCGCTCCCCTCCAACCCAGCCTCCCTAATGCAGTCCAGCTCCACGGACTTGGCTCACCCGGTTCTACCTGTTCTCCAGAGCCTCTCCCTCCTGAAATACTTTGAGGAGGTTCTCCAGGGCAAGGCACGCGGCCGCAGCACGCCGTGCCAAGGGGGGCCTGCCTTGGCCTGCCGTCCCCCGGGGCTCACCTGTCGATGACGTGGATGCCCATGATGAAGGGCTGCATCTCCGGGCTGGACGGGTAGCAGAGCTTGCACTTGGTGTGGGCGCTGAGGACCGTTCCGTCGCTCAGGGTGAAGCGGTACGAGGGGCTGAAGGCCGTGCCACGCGTCATCACTGGGGGACAAAAGCAGAAATCCGCCCCCGTTAGCGATTCGGAGGGAGGCTGTGATGGCCCGCAAGCGTCGGGAGGAGGATGGAAAGGGCAAAACGGGCCCCAAAGGCAGAAGAGACCCTGAGCTCTGCTTGGAGCAGCACTGGGGCAAGACAGCAGCACCCTGACAGGCACAGCTGTATCCTGGGCATGTTGAGCAACCCCTTGGATTCAGCCTTGGATATTTTGCAGCTCTGCAGGGTTCACACTCCAGGGATGGAGTTTGCATAAGACAAGGGAAGGAAAAAAAAATAAACAGTGCATTCAGCTCAGTGCAATGCCCAAGCTTGGCCTGCAGGAGTTTGTCTTGGTCCTGCCTTCCCCGGAGGGCGCAGAGAAACCTCTCGGCTGGCACGAGGGCAGCGGCAGATCCGCAGGCTCCTCTCCAGCCCGAGGAGCTCTTCCCGCGTTACCCGGCCATTTCACTCCTGCCTCTGGCACTTTGCCATGATTATTGTGGCCTTTGGGGTGTTTTGTCCTCCCGGGAAGCGCTCGGGCAGGGGTGAGGACGGCATTCCCGAGCGGAGGAGCCCGTTACCTTCTTGGAAGAGCTGCTTGGCGTAGGACGGCTCCCTGCCCTGCGGCTGGAAGAAGGCGTAGATGCACTTGCGCACCAGGTCTTCCCAGCCCGTCCTGCCGGCCGCTCGCAGGGAGCTGGTGTCGATGGAGATGATTTTACCTGGATGAGGAGAGAGGAGCCGCATTAGCCCCGCGCAAGGAGGCCACACGGCACAACCAGGCCTGCAAAAACGGGCACGGGAACGAGCTGGAGCTCGGGGGACCAGCGCAAGGCGCGATCCTCGCGGGTAACGCGGTTGTTTCCACAGCCCTTGCATCCATACACAGCTCCAAGCCTGACACAAACCACCCGCCACCCCCGTTGACAGCGGCCACGGCAGGGGATGGAGGGACGCACGGCCCGCGAGCGGCCGGCGCGCGCTGGCGCTCTTCCAGCTCGCCGAACCCAGCATTCCGCAGCCCCCGGGATCCGCGATGCCGACAGGAGCGCGATGCGGCCGGGACCCTCGGGCTGAGCCCCGCCACCACCTTACCTGTGGTGTCCTGCTTGGTCACGAAGGACTCGGAGGGGGCGACGGCGGCGGGCCGAGGCAACCTCCTCGCGATGCAGATCAGGCAGGACTGGAAATCTGCCAAAAGCAAGCGAGGAGGAACAGCAGAGTTAGATGTTACAGCTACCGCTCGCAGGTCAAAATTTTAATTAAAATAACGCCGCCGTGCTCGAGTGCCACGTCCCGCCCTGGAAGGGTTTACCCCGAGCAACCGCCCGGGCCTTCAAAGCAAGCAGGCTGGCTCGAAACCCGGGGTTTGCTGCAAGAGAGACGTTTCCAGCGTCGGGAGAAATTAATTGCAAAGGCTTTTCGGCTCTGGCAGCGTCGCACAATAAAAGTCAGCGCTAAAAGCCAGCGACTGTCAGCTTCAGGCAAAGAATTTGGTCGTAAAATACCGTAATTTATTCCTTCCAGTCATGATCTCTCGTGTAAACCGCAGTGGATTAATTCAGCTAATGCACTGGAAAATAATAGCTGGTATCCAGAGCTGGGAGCAAGGGCGCTTGTGGGAGAGCGTCCGTGCTCTCCTGTGCGGAGGTCCCACGTGCTGAGGAGGCCCTGCCCAAGCCCCCAATTTGAGCACCAAGAAGTTTCCATATGGAATGACATTTGGGGATGCTCAAATGGAGAGCAGGCACAGGCGCCTGGAGCAGGATCATGCTCGGTGGCAAAGCCGTGGCCATCGCCAGCCTTTTGGTGACGGCAAAATTCCCATCCCGCTCCCCACGGTGGCTTTTCCCATCTCGGAGCCCATCCCAGCATTTTGCTTTGAGCGAGGCCGTGGGGAAGCCGGCGGGATCCCGGCGCTGGGCGGGACGCGGCGGCGGCCGCCCTACCTTCGCCTTCCTCCTTGAAGGACTTGGGCTGGGACACGGTGAAGCACTGCATGACCTCGTAGCGCTGCCGAGCCTCCTGGTTCTCCGCGCCCGCCTCGTCCGGCGGCCGGATCAGCATCCGGCAGCTGAACGTGTGGCTGTTGCGTCTCGTCGCTTCCTGGGGCCACGGCACTCCGTTCACTGCGCGGGAATGCGGAAAGGAGGGTTAGGGGCTGCCACCAAGCGCGCGCGGACGGATTTCCCGGAGACCCGGGGACGCCTCTGGGAAAGGGATGGGGGAAAAGAAGGAAGGAGCCCAGAGCACGTTGCCTCCTCTCATTTCCGCAGCCGAGGGGAAGGTCCCTGCGGAGCAGCAAGACCTCGAGGTGCCCGTGCGAGCACCCACGTCACGCGTGGGGAGGGCAACGTGGCCCTAAAACAGCGCTCGACTTTCAGACCCGGCGTTGGAGCTCACACCCCAGAGCGAGGGGAAAAACAGCGGCAACCGAAACAATCTGCGGAGTTTGTCTGGCTGCTCCGGAATTGCAGAACTCTGGAATTCAAACCACTTTTTTTTTTTGGCGAGGCTTGCAGAATTGGCTTTGATTTTTCCATATAACTTTGTCTTCTCCATAATTTCCCTTGCACCAATTTAAAGGCAGATCGTGCTGACGCTCTAGCAAATCTCTTCGGGGATATTTGTATTCACACCCAGTGATTTTGCCACCAGCAGGCTATGAAGCTTTCAAATAAACTGACCTACCAGAAGAGCTGAGGGACTCAAGACATCCAAGTGAAGGCAAAAACCAGCTGTTCACAACCTCAGCCTGGGTAACCACAGGGCTCAGACCAAACCAGGTTCAACGTAACGAGCGCCTGTGAATCTGGGGGCTGAGGGTCAAGACATCCTCATCTTCTGCAACTCGTTCTTCTGCATGAATTTGTTTTCTGCACTGCAGGATCCTCTTTTGAGTCCACCAAGGATCCCCACATCGAGTCCAGGAGGAAAAGCTTGGGCTTTGGTGGCCTCCAGCACCACAGATGTGCCTCCACCTCGCTGTACATCCTGCATCCCTGCTCTCCGTGTCTTGTGGTCACACTGATTGGTGTCTTCTGCTGGCAGGGCCACCATGTAGGCTCGATGTCACCCACGGGTCCTGCTGTCACCCTGTTGACTCTAACCTACCTGGGGAAGAAGCTGCTCTGTCCTGCTGACACCTCCACCAGTGCTGCAGCTGGAGCTCCCCTGTGTGAGCTGGGACCTGCACCCAACCCTGATCCAAGCCAACGCCTCAAAACCCTCCTTAGGAAAAGCCCGAGGACTCCGAGGAGTTTTTCCCGGAGCAGACGGGCAGCTCTGCGGCTCCAAGGTCGGTGCTCTGGGAAATCCGCAGCGTCTTGGCTCACGAAGCCTCGAGGACGTCGCGCCGGAGTCGAGGCTCTGGAACGCACGTGTTTCCCAAAATGCCCGGGTTTTGGGGCTGCGGAGCCAGGGCAGCTTCCTGTCGGGAGCTGAACCCCGGTGCCGTGGAGCAAGGACGGGGATGTGAGAAAGGAGCGCGAACGCTCACGAAGCGACAGACAAACACCTCCTTGGGGTGAACGATGACGCCGAGTCCTCCGGTGCTGTCCACTGGCTTCCCAGCTACTGCAGCCGCTATTTCCTCACAAACTAGTATCAGTTTTCTCCTTAGGGGCTGTTTCTAACTCGGGAAAGGTTTATGGATCATCCTCTGGGTTGTACTTGCAGCCATGGCAAACCATGCAAACCTGCCCATCGCTGCAACGCTGCCCTCGCTGGGGCAGGAACAGCCTCCAGAAATCCATCGAGCAACAAATTCCCGACTCCCGCCTGCTGCTCCCAGGACACCATCCCCAGACCAACGTGCACGGGCCCTCGAACCCTACGAACGCGCCGGAGCTTCCCAGCGCCGGAGCCGAGCGCTTCCAAGAGCCAACCCCCCGGGAGCTCAACCTTCAGCACACTGGGAAAACCCAAAGCCGCAAGCGGAGCCAAAGCATCTCCCCCGGATGGGGACAGGAGGATGCGGGAGCGTGTCCTTACCGAGGGACTTGGGCAGCAGGTTCTTGACGAACTCGGCGTGGTCGCCCACGTGCAGGATGCTGTAGACGCTGGTGTTCATGAGCTCCTCCTGGTTGTAGCCCAGGTAGCCGGTGACGTTCTCGGAGACGAAGACGATGCGGCCCTCGCGGTTCACCACGAAGAAGAAGCCGTCCAGGGCCTGCAAGAAGGGGGCAGAGCGGTGAGGGCGCCGGGGCCCTGCTCCCGAGCGGGATCCCGCACCCGCTCCGGCCGGAGGAACCTGCAAAGCGCAAGGGGGGAAACCACCAAACTTCTAAAAAAGGGGGTTTTGCTGTAGAGCGACATGAAGTGCGAGAAACAGGAAGCGTTTGAAAAATAAATAAAAGGGGGTGAAAAAGAGGAGAAATCCTTTGTGGAAACGGTTCTGGCAGACCCGCTGCAATTTGCCGTGTTCGCCGCTGTTGCCAAGACGACGGCGCGTGGCGCTCCGGGCGCCCGGAACGGAGCCGGGCTCCTGCGGCGCCGCTGCCGCCTCCCCCGTTCCCCCCACGGCCCCTCAGGCCCCTCTCAGCAAAGGTGACCCCGTGAATTCGAGTATTTCAGCGAGGAAAAAGAGCTCAGGTGCAAAACCTCGTGTCAGGGTGCAAACCCCTGTGGTGCCAGGGTGCAAACCCTTGTGCTTGGGTGCCAACCCTTTTGCCAAGGTGCAAACCCATGCAGTGCTCAGGTGCAAACCCTCCTGTGTGGGTGCAAACCTCTGTGGTGCCAGGGTGCAAACCCTTGTGCTTGGGTGCCAACCCTTTTGCCAAGGTGCAAACCCATGCAGTGCTCAGGTGCAAACCCTCCTGTGTGGGTGCAAACCCCTGTGGTGCCAGGGTGCAAGCCCTTGTGCTTGGGTGCAAACCCTTTTGCCAAGGTGCAAACCCATGCAGTGCTCAGGTGCAAACCCTCCTGTGTGGGTGCAAACCCCTGTGGTGCCAGGGTGCAAACCCTTGTGCTTGGGTGCAAACCCTTTTGCCAAGGTGCAAACCCATGCAGTGCTCAGGTGCAAACCCTCCTGTGTGGGTGCAAACCCCTGTGGTGCCAGGGTGCAAGCCCTTGTGCTTGGGTGCAAACCCTTTTGCCAAGGTGCAAACCCATGCAGTGCTCAGGTGCAAATGCTTGTGCCAGGGTGCAAATCCTTGTGCCAGGGTGCAAACTCCTGGGGTGCCAGGGTGCAAACCCTTCTGCTTAGGTGCAAACCCTTGTGTCAGGGTGCAAACCCCTTGCAATGCTCAGGTGCAAACCCTCACGTGTGGGTGCAAACCCTGGTGGTGCCAGGGTGCAAACCCATGCAATGCTCAGGTGCAAACCCTTGCGCTTGGGTGCAAACCCTTGTGCCAAGGTGCAAACCCCTTGTGGTGCCAGGGTGCAAATCCTTGTGCTTTGGGTGCAAACCCTCGTGTCAGGGTGCAAATCCTGTGTCAGGGTGCAAACTCTTGTGTCAGGGTGCAAACTCCTTGCAATGCTCAGGTGCAAACCCTCACGTGTGGGTGCAAACCCTTGTGGTGCCAGGGTGCAAACCCTTGCAGTGCTCAGGTGCAAATCCTTGTGTCAGGGTGCAAACCCCTGTGGTGCCAGAGTGCAAACCCTTGTGTCAGGGTGCAAATCCTTGTGCTTGGGTGCAAACCCTTGTGCCAGGGTGCACACCCCTTGAAATGCTCAGGTACAAACCCTTGTGCCCAGGTGCAAACCTCTGTGGTACCTGGGTGCAAATCCTTGTGCCTGGGTGAAAACCCTTGTGACCAGGTGGAAACCACTGTGGTACCTGGGTGGAAATACTTGCGCCCAGGTGCAAATCCTGTGTCAGGGTGCAAACCCCTTGCAGTGCTCGGGTGCAAACCCGTCCAGGGCTCAGCTGCAAACCCTCGTGCCTGGGTACAAACTCCTGTGGTACCAGGGTGCAAACCCTCGTGCCCAGGTGCAAACTCCTGTGGTGCCAGGGCGTAAATCCTTGTGCCCAGGGTGCAAACTCTTGCACTGCTCAGGTGCAAATCCTCATTCTGAGGTGCAAACCCCTGTGGTAGCAGGGTGTAAATCCTTGTGCCCGGGTGCAAACCCTTGCAGTGCTCAGGTGCCAGCTCTTGGGTGCAAACCCTCAAGGTGCCTGCGTACAACAGCTCATGCGTGGGTGCAAACCCTCGTGGCTGGCTGCAAATCCTCGTTGCACCCGGGTGCAACATCCTCTGAGCAACCCTCACCTGCAGCTCGGTTTGGGGAGGACGGATGGGGCAATGGGAAGGGGGTGTCCGGAGGCAAATCCAAGCAGGAATAGGGTGAATTTGCAAGCATGACTCTGTGCACGTAACGCCCCGAGCTGCCTGGGGACGGGCTCTGCCCCAGCACCCGGGCAGGAAAATGCCACACCAGCAGCAACGTTGCTCTGCATTAAGCGCCCCTCTGCAGTTTAAAACACTTAAAATTACTTTCTTTGTGCTGTTCATGGATGTCCCAACCCAGACAAAAGGTCAAGAGGCACAAAACTTCCCTGAAAATAAACGCTGGGCTCTTCAGAGAACCAGGGCTTCCCCGGCGCCTTCCCAAGATTCCGCCCCAGCTCCAACACCTTGCTCCACGCTGCAGCTGCTCTTTAGATAGATATGCAAAATGATGCATCTATATAATGCAGGAAACTTCTCCCAAATGGGGAAAATATTCCTGCAGAGAAGGCCGAAGTTTCCTTGTGGGTCAAACCAAGTTGGAGCAAGGTGGTTTTGGCACAACCGGCACCTCTGGCGCCGCCTCCTGCGCTGCTGCCAGGAGGAGGCCCATTACCAGATCAGCCCTTGGTGGGTATAAATAACAGCTTTTCAGCATGATTTATAGGTGTAAATAATAATTGGGATCTAAAGGCGTATTTCAATCAGCTGGAGTGCTTATTTGCAAAGCAGCCTTTGCAGAACAGCAGCGCCCTTGTGCTCTTCCCTGCCGAGCCGACGCGCCGGCACCCGGCAATCCAGCCCCGGCGCTTGCTTATTCCACCCGTTTCCTCCTCTCCGTAACGACCACAAGGTTTTTGGGTGCCGTTTGCATCGCCAGGTCGGCCCGGGTGCTCTCCGAAGCATCCGGCCCCTGCTCTGCGCCTTGGCCAAAGGCTCCAGCAGCGCCGTCGCATCCAGATCCTGCATCTTCCCACGTTGCGCCGCACGCTGCAGATCGGGCACCTTTGAGGACACGACTTTGGCTGGGTGTTTGGGCCCTGCTCCTCATCCCTGCTGCTTCCAGGACTCGCTCCCGGGACAATTTTGGCTGTTTGGCATCACCAAACGCAGCCTCCGACTCCTTCTCCCAAAAAACCCCACGCTGCTTTTCACCTCCCGGTTATTTACTGGGCTCCGAGTGGAAATGGCAGGGTAAATCTATGGGCTGTTTTATGCCAGCAATTATGCTATTAGAGGTAATTACGTGAAACGGATTATTAGCCCGTGCTCTTTTGGTCTCCAAACCTGCAATTTTATAAAGCGCTCGAAAGCAAGCGAGGTCCCGCTGGGAAGGTCCCGCCGAACGCTGCCGGATTTATCAAGCCCCTTTGCAGCTCGGTGCAAATAATATATATAAAATATGATAGAAAAATGAAATAATCTGCTTAAGCAGCGGCCAAGCACCTACCTCCAGCAGCAGCGGCCCCAGCGACTCCTTCTCGATCACTCCTTGGCTGCTGGATGAGATGTCCGACTTCTGCACCTCGTCGTCGGCCGCTTTCTCTGCAGCAAAGGAAAAGGCAGGTTTGAGGCCGGGGAACCGGCTCTTCCCATGGGATCGCCACTGGGAGCTGGCAAAAATATTGGGACCAAACTGGCTTTTCCCAATGTCGAGTTGCTCCGAGGACAGGAGTCCGAGAGGCTTCTGCGGTTTCCTTTAATCCCCTGGCCTAGGGAGGGGGAAAGAAGCTGGGAGAAAGAGTTAATGTCATTTTTAATCACAGAAAAATGTAGGTTTTGGTGATTCCATGAGCTGGGGCCACCATGAAGGCAGTCAGACACCGAAGCTGCAAAAATCATGGCAAAAGGGTGCCCTGGTTTTCCAACACCCAGCAGGATTTACAGGTGCCTCCAAAGTCTAAGGCAGTTGTGGTCCCTGGCAGGCCGAAAAATCACATCACTGATGTGAGAAACGCCCAGAAAATTAAGTTTCTTATCAAATAGTCCCCAAATCAGGATGTTATTTGCATTTCCTCATCGCAAAGGTTGTTAAGGTATTTCATCGTGCAGCGACCTTAGACCACTGCCAAAGGCTGTTTTAACCCCCAATTCTAGGAGAAATGTTTGCTTTTCATGTCAGAAGACTGAAAATCCCTTGAGTTTTCCAAGAAAAAAAAAAGGAGGAAAAAAAAGAAGAGAAATGAACAACTTGAAGGAAAACAGCATCCCCCACAGCCCTGGGTCTGGGCTGGGCGCTGGGACACTGAGTTAATTGAAAGGGGAGGTGATTTTGTGAAGACCCAGATCATCAACCGTCCCTGTAGCTGTGTCACCTGCAGGAGCCATGCGGGGAATTTAAAGAAAAAAAAAACATGGAAAAAAGCAATCTGGAAAAGAAAATGGAAAAAAAAGCACCCGCAAAGAGTTGCTTGCTGTCGCACGGAGTCTCCCTGGAAGCTGCGGATTTAATCACGGCCCAAAGCACCGCGCTCGGAAACACGGAATCCGCCCGGCCGAGAACACGCAAAGCCGTGTTCATCCATCAACGCGATTCCCAGGTGGAACACCGGGCACGCATCAAGGTTAAAATTGTGATTTCAAGGTACCTTTCAAGCGTACCAGCTAAAGATACAAGAGACCAGTGTTTGTGTTAACAGAATCGGGTTGATTTTTCCCTTCCGCTTCCCCGGAAAGCCCTTCCAAGCGAATATTCCCAAACCAGGACAACGTCCCACCGTGTTTCAGTGCAATCCACCACGCGGAGGTGACAGCAGCGAGACGGTTCCTACCAGCACGAGGGCTGGAGCCTCCGACCCCGACAAGCCAACGCTTGGGAACGGCCACGTCGGGCTCATAACGACCTGGCTCTGCGGTAGGTCCTCAATCTGGCAATGGAAACCACCTCTGGCAACACCACCCAAGTGTCTACATTGACAACAGCGTTGTATCAACAGTTATATCAACAGTTATCAACAGACAACAGTTATAGCTCCTAACAGTTCTCCAGGGTGGGACGGTCCAGCGAGGACTTCTTGTTTTCTAGTGGTTACTGTTTTCCGGAGCTGCTCTCCTCAATCTGCAGGAGGATCCCGTGAGGTTATCAGAGTGACCCGTGACTCAACCTCATGTCCCAAGTCCCTGGACATCACCCTGCTCCGATGATGTTTGCCTGGGTGGAAACAGCCTCATAAATGTGAGCTTGGATCATATCCATCATTTTAGCTTGCCTTTGTCAAGAACTTGTGCCTTTCTACCTCTCTGGAGAAAAATGAACTTGGGAAAGGAACTAATCCATGAAGAGCAGAGCTAACCAGGTCTGGGTGCCTTCTAGACTACGTGTTTCACCTCCTGCTCTCTGCCCATTACCTTGCTGAAGACTTTCTCCATGCACTGACCAGCCACAGACCTGCTGGCAAACACAACATATGACCAAACAGTCATTAATTCTTTAAGAATAGGTCATCAGCAAACACAAAATGCCCAGAGATGGTGCCGATTTCCTCCTGCATCCTGCTGCACCATCATGTTTTGGTTGCTCTCCTTCTCCATGGAGAGAATACGACTCTTACAGGCAATAACTCCATTATTTTTGTCGTGTACCTACACATTAACGGGCACAACCACGTTCCTTCGGCCTACACAATGCGACTGCATCAAGACACACCAGTTTAATGCATCTGACTCTTTCTGCAAACAACACAAAACCAACACGTTGGAGCCCTGCGTTCCCCCTAACCGACGGCTACGCGCTCGAGTAAGTGGCCATCTATGACCTCCTTCCAGCCAAGGAGCTCGGGGAGGCCGCCCCGTCGCTTCCCTGGAAAAAGCCGGAGGCAGAAATCACCATTAAAGCTGCTATTTGACAGCTGCAGAGCGGAGGCGGAACCAGCTCGGCTTTTCCAGGCCTTGCTGGAGCACGTGAGTTCGTTACCAGCCTCTCGGTAATGAGAAGCTCTAACACCTACAGCTTGGGCCCAAGGCAGCAACCTCTGCTCCGACCCATTCCTTGGCCAGCTCCATGTGGAAAAACCTGGATTTTTACTTGCCCAACATGCCAGCAGCAAAGGAGAGCCCGCTGCCCTCAAAACAGACAGAAAAGGTGCTTCTTTCTGCCTTCACACCTCTTGGAGTTAAACATTAATGGAGGGTAGATGTCTTAAGCGAAAAAGGCTGCTTGTCTGAACAATGTCAGGAAAAATTATACGGTGCCGACCGAATGCAAAATTAATGAGCGCTGAACGCTGACAGGAGGACAGGACGGAGGAGCTCCGAGATCCAGCGGGTGGAAGGGAATAAAGGAATAAAGGGAGGAGAAAAACTTTCATCTCCAGCTGCAGGATTTAATGAGTTCCCCCCAAAACGGTGTCAAGGCGGCACGGCCGGATCTGCGGAGAGGAGAACGCAGGCGGCTCCCCCTCGGCGCTGGCGTAGCCTCCGTTCTCCTCCTGCAGGCACAAACTGCGTTACAACACGGCTTTAATGAGCCGATTTAATTAATTTTGCAAAGAATTAGACCGACTGTCTGTTCCCGGATCCCGAAGCTGCATCCCGAAGCCCCGCACGCTGGAGCCCACCAGAAGTTGCTATGAAAAATGCAGCGGTGCCAAGCGCCGGGCGCGTCGCGGGGAGCTGGTGCTTCCCGGTGGCTCCCGAAGCGCCGGCTCCTCTCCCCAGGCACTATCCCTGTGCCTCCCGTCTGTCCCTGCTCGCTTGCAAATGGAAAAACTGGCAACCTGGAAGCGCGGAGGGGACGGGGTGCTGTGCGGAGAGCAGCGCTCGCTCGGTCCGTGGATGCAACCGCGGCTCCAGGCCGTGGGATGGTCCCGCGGGGCCAGGGACAACCTGGGGACCGGGATGATGCTGCTTTTTTTGGTAGATCTGCCCAGATCCTGCTCAGTTTCAGCCTCTCAAAGGAGCTTTGAATCTTTGTGTGCAACTCCTACGCCAACCTCAACCCCCTGGAGCTTCCCAGCTCTCAGGGCCCGGGGGGCAAAGGGCTAAGAGGCCACTTGGCTCAAACCTCAATCATCTTGAGGGTCTTTTCCAACCAGAATGACCCTAAGATCCGTTTTGGTGCCCATCCCCAGGAAAGGGCCCGGGGACGCGCGATGCCGGGGGACGCGCGGCGGGCGAGCTCCGCTCCCGGCGTTCCCCTTCCAGCGCCGCTCTCCGTAGCGCGGACTCCGTGATTTAGAAGGCAGTTAGCCGAGGCTGGCAGCTCAATTAATTACGGCACGCACATCCTGGGATGCAGGCGGGAAGCTGCCCAAACTGCAAGGGCAGAAAGAGGAGCTCCAACATCATCTCCAGGCTCCCGGCGGCGCCCGCGGCTTGGCCGCGCTCCAGGCCCGGCGCTCCGTCCTCCGGCTCCGGCTCCTCTCTCAGCGCTGCAAAACGCCCCGGGATGAAACGGGGCCGCCCGGAGGTGCCCGCGCTCCAGCTCTGCTGCTTCCAGGGATTCATTCAGCCCCTCCGAGGGCGAGGGGGAAGCGCTTCCCTATGGATGAGCCTCGCTCCTTGGGAACACTTAGATGATTGCCATTGCCTAGGGCAGGCAAACCTGCAAACATCCCTCTCCAGAAAGGACAAGGTGGCCCAGGAAAAAGGACATTCCGGGAAGGGGGTTTTTCCCCCTCATTTTCTGCCCTTCTTAAAAACGAGGCAGAATCAAGCAAAAAAAAGGAGCTCACCCAGCACAGCAGAAGGCAGGAGGAGGAGTCTTTTCTACAGGTGGTTTATGAGTCTCTGCATGATCCACACGCCTGTTACATCCTATCAGATCCTTTTCTTACAGCTAGGTGCTAAAGGATTTATTAGTTCTTGACAGTGTGAGATGCTTAAAAGCTTGAGGATATAATAGCCAAATGTTCACTCGTTAAAATAAAGGCAACGTTTGGAGAGGCCTGTGCAATTCTTAGCAGCCTCCCCCTTCCCTTTGTGCTATATTTAACCTGCCAACTCGATTAAAACTGTCAGGAGAGGAATGAGAATTTTATTGACAGGCTTCGTAGGTGGCAGGGCTCTCTAAAATAAACATATCCAGAGGATGCTCCCTGGTGTCGCCGTGCAGGCAGCGATGTTTGCCGCGCTGACCTGGGGGAGTTTGTATCCGAAATCAATCCCTGATAGCGAGCGGATTCCCGGGGATCTAGGGAGACGGGCTTCCCGACGGGATACGCAGCCTTCTGTGCCTTTCCCATCGAAACGCCTGGAGGAGAAGAGAGGCAGGGCGTGAAACTCCCGGATTCGGCTCCGAGGGGCTCTTCACGTGCCCCATCCGCGCTGGAATTGGGGCTGGGAGAGCATCACCTAAACCCACGCAACAATTCCCGCCTCCGCTTGCCGCTCCGCGTGGATCCGACGCGTTCCCCGCGCGCAGGACGCGGGAAGCAGGATCTCCACGGTGAAGATTCACCAGGTTGGAGGCCAGGGGAGCTCCTTGGAGGAGCCCATCTAACTTCCTTTTGGACACGCTGCAGAGCTCTCCAGCTTTCCAAACCACGAGACGTTTTCTCCAGCCCTTGAATGACGTTTGTGGCTCTCCTCTCCACCTTCTCTACACTTTCCCATCTCCTTTTTTCCAGCACAGACACCAGATCTTCCTTGTGCATTCCAGTTTTGTCCCCCCAACATCACACACGGGGTAACGATACCCAAGGGACCATTTCAGACCTCTTGGTTTTGTCCCATCAGTCATGAGGACTTTCTGCTCTCCTAGGATCTCCAGATGGCTTCCAAGAGCACCATTTACCAGGGAATGGCCCATCCACCCTTCCGGTCTATAGATGTATAACCCTGTTTGTGGCCAAACTGTGCTCTTGTGTTTCACTCATCAACCAAGAAGATCAACTTTTGGCAAAACTCGGGGACGCTTCACCTAGAGGTGACAGAGGCGATGACAACGCTCAGCCACAACCTTGGGCCACAGCGAAGACCGGCTGGGGCGTCTGGCACAACCTAGAAGATCTCGTAAGACCTCATTTGAGGAATAGTGACAGTCTGGGCCACTAAACGCCAGAAAAACGGACTTAAATTGGAAGAAGGAGAGAAAAGAGGAGGAATCGCTTGAGTCTGAACCCAAGGCTGATGTGGCCAACAGTTTGGGGGTCAAGACGGAGCTCTTCTCCCAACCAACGTGGGTCATGCCGACCCCGGGGCAGAGCAACGTGGTGGCCACGGAGGAGCCCTGGGAAGACAAAGCCCAACTCCCCTTTCTGACCTCCCTTCAAGCACACAAAAGCAGGACGGCTCCAATAAAGTCGATGCGTTTGCAGCGGAGACCGCCGAGCCCGGCTGACAGCTGTAGCCTGAAGAGATTGCCATCTAATTTTAGAGTTGACACCAACCTTAATGTGGTTTTAATTAATTAATTAAAAATCCTTTAATTAATGTAAACCCCTTAAAGCGGTTTTAATTTACTCCACATCCAGGAGACATTTCCCCTTGCTCTGCTCCTCGGATGCCATTTGGCTGCTTGCTTTTGTTCTTCAACGAAACCCCAGATGTTAGACCTCAACTCCGGTTGTGCTAGACCTCAACCTTGGTTGTGTTAGACCTCAACCTTGGTTGTGTTAGACCTCAGCTTTGGTTGTGCTAGACCTCAACCTTGGTTGTGCTAGACCTCAGCTTTGGTTGTGTTAGACCTCAGCTTTGGTTGTGCTAGACCTCAGCTTTGGTTAAGGTTAGACCTCAGCTTTTGTTTGTAGTGCAGGTACTGAGCAGTCTCGGCGACATAAAATCCCTTTTTTTTGGAGATCTTCCATCTTCTGACTTTGGCTTCTGCCCCCTTATGCTTCCTACTGGCCTCACAAATCTTAGTTTCTCCTGCATCCAGCCACACTTTTCACTTAAACTTCACATCCCAACTTCTCCTTCTATCCTTTGGCCCGTTCCCTTTTGCACTCCTCATCTCCAGCTGAGCTTCCACTTGAGGGTCACTTCTAAGGTCCTGGGAGATCCGTTGAACTACCAAAAGTTGCACTCAAATGCCTCGAATTGAGCATCTCCCACTTACCTCCAAATTCCTTTGGAAGTGGAGGGAGAAGAGCTGTCCCCTGCAGGCACCCGCCCTGGGCAGGCTTTGAAGGAAGGGGCTGAGGGGGGACACGTGAGAGCAGCAGCACTGTCCCCAATGTCACGTCCTCCTGGGATCACTCTTCACCATTGGCCCTTCTGGACAACCCATGTCCTGTAGAGCGGCCGTCGGCTCCTGTCTTCAACCCGCTCCGCTCATCCGACCGGCTCTTACGTTCCGCCTCCAGAGCTGGGTCACCCTCATGCAACCTCTTGGTAAAGGAAGGTGAGAACTTTTTTCCCCAGCGAAAAATCGGGAAATATCCCCCTGTTTGGGATTAAGCAGCAGCGAGGATCCCGATCCGCGCTCTCCCGTGCCCCCCGCCGCGCTCCTGACCGCGGCCCAGCTCCGAGGAACGCGGCGCTGACAGGCTTCATCCGCAGCCACAAAGTTCCTAACCCAGCTGGAATCCCCTAATCTCTCCAATTTGCAGGAACCGAGGCGAGGCGGGAGGGAAAGCAGCTGATCCCGCAGGTTTCGCCGCTCCTGCCCGTTTCCCGGTCCCGGCGCTGCCTCCTCTAGGACACGGCACCAGATGGGACAACCCTTATGGATCACGGATGCCCCCCAAGTGACACAGGGATCCTCAGCAACGGGGGAAAACGCTGCCCTTGGTCCCGAGACTCGCGTTTGGCCCAACGTTTTCACCAGTGATCTTCGCACAAAATCTATGAATGCTTTAAAATAAACCTCCTGCTGACGCAAAGTCAAAGGAGGAGGGTGGGATTACGCCATGGGGAGAGAGAAGAGCTGGAGTGAAGACGAGTTCAAAATAGAAAATGCAAGAACGTGCAGTTAGAGAGAGGGGGATGTTCTGCCGGGAGCTGGGAACTCAACGGTGGGAATTAGCAATGGGGACCAGGAGCCGGGGAGCAGGAACCTGGGAAGCCGGACACCAGGGTCACCACCGGCGACCAGGAGCTTCTCACGGAACCACAGCAAGAAGGGATCAAGTTCAGGGCCTGTCTGGCAGCGACAGGGACCTGAGAAGGTTAACCAGAACCTGGAAATATTCCTTAAAACCCACGCACCGTGCAGGAACGTGAATTCATACAGCATCTTTCCTCACGTCACTGCGGCCCCACCTTCACAAACCCAAGACGAAACTCAGGGCCCTACAGAAGAGGCTTCTGGCTGTCCCACCAAGGAGCTCTGAGCGCTAGAAGCTGCACAAGTTTATAATAAAATAATTCCAGGGCCAAATCCAACCATATGACAAGACAGCAGGGAAACATAATTAAAGGGAAGCCACTGACAGCCCAATGATCGCATGCAACAGAGCAGCCAAAGTCAATAATGACTTCATATACTACACTTAATTAACCTCCTATATTTACCCAAAAGGAAAATTATTTCCTCAAGTAGGTTAAAATACAAATCGGGGTAGGAGTGAATTAAGGGCTCGCTGCAACGGGGGTTGAAGCAGGGACAGGTGACAGAGAGCCCCGGTGTGCCCAAGGTCGCCCGTGTTTGAGCAAGACCCCAGGTTCTGCAGAGGTGAAACCTCTGAAGAACCCCCGCGTTTATCCGAAAGGAAAAGGAGCTTCCTGCCCTCCCGCGGCAGCGTTGACGACCGGGTGTCGTCTTCTTTGCAGGTTAATGCAGTCATGTCTAGAAGCGAAGAAAAAACCTAATTCGTCATCTACTGCCCTTCGGAAACGTCCTCTAATCAGGTCAACCCTCCGTAACGTCGCTACACGACTCAGCTGCATTGTCTGAAGATCTGGACTCTGCTTTTCCAGGTACCTGTGGGATAAATCCAGCAGCATCACCGCTGGAAGGGGCCGTCTGGCGCTCGCGATTCCCGGCGTTGCCGTGAAAACCCTTCCACGGAGGCGACACGCGGCCCAGCAGCCCCCGAGCCCATCCTTGCTTTTGGCAGCTCCGGAGTGGATCTCCTGGGGCTTTTGGACCTGAGAGAGACAGAAACTAATAACCCGCACGCCGAGGGTCCTGGCCGGGACGAGCGATGCGCCGGCTTCCAGCTCCCTCGCGGCTCTCGGCCCCGAGTTCCCGCGGAAAAGCAACATCCTGCAGCACAGCGGGAGCAGCCGGCGGCAGCGGGCAGACACGGGAAGGACGGGGGGAAGCGGGTCCCGCCGCGGCCCGCGCTCGCTTGCAGCACGCGACGAGGTGTTTCAAGGACAACCCTCCGCGGCGGCGCGAGCTCGCGGGCAGCGTCACGAGCAGCTCGATGCCATTTGATTTATTCTATGAAGACGCCGCGTTTGCCCTCCTGCTTCGGGAGGAAATTAAGCGCCCTCTGAGCCGGGAGGGCTTTGGAGGGGAGACGGAGGGACCTCCCGAGGTTGGCGGGTCCACAGGAAGATGAGGTGTCCCCCGGCAAAGGCGGATTATGGAGGGTCTCCTTGTGCTGAAGGCACTTCCAACGCCAGGATGCTGGTGCAGCACACACCATGCGGAGGTGCTGGGGATCAGTGCGGGTCTGATACCCACCAGAGAGCGTCGGGGGTCCCGCAAGGGGCTGGGAGCTTGGAGAGCAGCGGCACAAAGAGCAGGGTACAAAGTTCAGGCTGCAGCCCGGTCATGCTGCCTCCGCCTCTCCGATCTCCATCTGTTCTGTTTCCAGCACCCTCCAATCTCCATCTGATCCATCTCCATCATCCTCCAATCTCCATCTCCACCATTTCTCCAACCTCCATCAACATCATTCTCCAACCTCCATCTACCCCACCTCTACCATCTCTCCAGTCTCCATCTCCACCATCTCCACGATCTCCACCATCTCCATCTATTCTTTCTCCATCACTCTCCAACCTCCATCTACCCCATCTCTACCACCTCTCCAATCTCCATCTATTCTATCATCTCCATCACTCTCCAGACTCCATCTACTCCGTCTCCACCATCTCTCCAACTTCCATCTATCCCATCTCCATCACTCTCCAACCTCCATCTGCCTCAGCTCCACCATCTCTCCAGTCTCCATCTCCATCACCTCCACGATCTCTCCAATCTCCATCTATCCCATCTCCATCACTCTCCAGACTCCATCTACCCCAGCTCCACCATCTCTCCAGTCTCCATCTCCACGATCTCTCCAATCTCCATCTATCCCATCTCCATCACTCTCCAGACTCCACCTGTTCCGTCTCCACCATCTCTCCAACCTCCACCTCCATCATCTCCACAGTCTCCATCATCCTCCAGCTCCTCCTGCATCTCCAAAGCACCCCAGCCTGGGGTTGGGAGCTCCATGAGAACCAACCTGGGTCCCGCAGAAGCAGCCAGCCCGCTCCAAGGCTGCTATTTAGCAGCACATTTGGAGCTCTCTTCCCTTTGCCGAGCACCCCAGGCCCAGCTGCTTCAGCCGCCCTTTCTCCTCCTTTCCCCCGGAGGGACCGGGCTGCGACGCGGCCCGGGAAGCGGCGCAGCCCAAACCACGCGCCTCTAAATCTCCCAACTTTTGCGGGACAGATGAACGCTGAAAAATTAACTGCCTGGCCCCTTCCTCTGCTGCATTTATTGCTGTCTTGGCAGATGAATTTCAGGTTGCTGCCACAGCCGCAAACTGCTTGTTCTGCCAACTGTACATTACTAACATTGGAAGGTGGCCAAACCTAGGAATCTTTTCTAAAAGCATTTGCTTCATACTTTAAATAGCAGCCCGGCGCGCAGGGGGAGGGCTCCGCTGCTGCATGCGAGCCGTTCCCGAGCCTGCTGCTCTCCTCCGGCCTCCTCCAGCTGAAATCCAAGGGAGCTTTTGTAGGGAAAGGTGGAAAGGGAGGTGTGGAGGGGCAGCCGGGCCCCTCGAGGGAGGCGGGGGGCTGTTGTGCAGCCGGGAAACGGAGAGGATGAGGAGGAGAAGCAGAAGGACGCGGGGAGGGCAGCGCTTCTCTGCATAGTAACTGATGTAAGAGCTAACACAGAAAATTGTCTCTGCCCGCAGGACAAATGTTCCCGTGTTCAGACACATTTCTCCGACCTCCTCATGTAAAATCTGCTGCGGGAACACTGGGAAGAACTGCTGTAGGTGCAGCTCCTTCTCCGATGATTTGGTGCAGCGCTCGATCCGCCTGCGCTACGGAGCAGAGCTCTGGGAACAGCATTTTTAAGCAGTGCTCATCCCTGTTAATGTTCAGCCCCACTGTGCAGCGTCAAGAAAACGAATGAATCCCCAAACTAACGAATCCCCAAAGCGTCGCCCCGACCTGCAGGACGGCCGGGCTGAACCGGCCTCCGCTCGGGTATCCGTGTCCCGGCTCCATGGGGCTTACGGATCCTCCGGCATCCGCTTGTGCTGGATGCTCCGGCAAAGGCAACACGTGGCTGCTCGCGCTGGCCCCCGCGCCGTGCACGCGCCAGCCTCCGAGACGATGCTCAGGGGATGTTCTAACCTTCACGGGCCTCCTCCAGCATCCTTCTCGCTCACACGACTCCAGGGACCCGAACCTGAAGGTTTCAAAGGCATTTCCCTGCGTTGTCACCTACGGAACAACTTTGGGAGGAACGAGGAGCACCGAGCCCGGTGACGTGCCCTCCGGCACGCGTTTGTGCTGCTGGATGGGTGGCCCCAGGAACACGGGTGCCCTTTCCAAGCGCAAGCACAAAGTCACCTTTTTACATCGGCGCTTTAGCAGAAGCAGGGACAGAAAAGTGGAACAAACGGAGCTGTCCCCAAGCCATGTTTTTCATCGCAATTCAGTGCCCGAAACCACCAGGAGGGGATTTGCACTCTAAAGCTTCCAGACAATGAAAGTCGGGAGGCTGCAGCTTTACCTTGTTCCAACCTCTTCATCTGCTGGATCTGATCAACCGTCTTCTTCAGGATCTTGCATTTGTCGGGTTTGACACTCAGGGTGTCGATGTCCCCGATGTTTGCAGACAGCAGCTCCGCCAGCTCCTCTAAATATTTGTTCTCCTGTTCCCGTCGCCGCTTTTCATTGCTGTTAGAGACAAAAAAGGAGAATTAAAAGGCATGGTAATGATTTTTCCTTTGCTCAGCCCAACTTCACCTCTGCACTGTTCAAGCACCTAAAATCACAGGTCCTGGCTAGAGCCACCACCATGCTGTCACCTGAACACCTTTGAATCACTGGGGAATTACTCCAAGCTTTTCTCTATATTCATACATATGAAAATAAAGAAAATAATGCCAAGGAAGATGCACACGACAAGCCAAGAGCTCCCATATTCCCTTAACAAAACCAGACCTGGATGCCTCTGTCTCCCTCTCAAAAACAGTTAGAAAGCTGCACATCTTTCCCAAAGGCTTCAGCCATCACGGAATTATAGCCCAAGTTGGTGTAACGAGGCTCAAAAATGTGCTAGAATCCACCAAAGTGACTCAGAATCAACAGCGACAGGGCTAAGAGGGAAAGCATCCACGGGCTCAACTTCTTCCCACCAAAAAGAGCTTTTGCTTTAGCTTCAAGTCAGTTCCAGAAGGCCTAACTCCATCCCACCAACTATTCCAAAATTCTGGGAATTGAAATACAATTATTTAGGTGTTATAACACGGCTATCCTGAAAGCCACTCTGGACACTGGAACATACACTTCTGCCAAAGGTAAAGCATCAGACCCCCTCCAAAAACCTTGCCTGTCACATGAGAGAAACAAATACATTTTCCCTAACGTGCCTCCCACTAGAGCAACTACAGGATGAGATGAGAAGGGCTCAAAATGTCCACAGATGTCCACGTCACTGAATGGACTATATGTTTTCATTGTTGATAACTCACATCATTTTTCTTGCAGCCCCTGCAGCTCACTATTTTATAAAGGCCTAAAAATGCCTAAAATTTACCAGGCACCAAGAAGCTAACGAGACGCGTGTGATACGATGATGGCCTGGAAGATGTGCATCATTTCCTGGGCGTTTTATAGCATGCAAATATCTAGCAAGCATGGGGATTCCTCAAAGGACACCCAACTCATGGTGGATGATAAGTTGCCCATGAGGCAGCAGTGTGCCCTCGTGGCCAAGAAGGCCAACGGGATCCTGGGGTGCGTTAAGAAGAGCGTCTCCAGCAGGTCGAGGGAGGGGATCCTGCCCCTCTACTCAGCCCTGGTGAGGCCACATCTGGAGTATTGTGTCCAGTTCTGGGCTCCACAGGACAAGAGGGATGTGGAGCTGCTGGAGAGAGTCCAGCGCAGGGCTACGAGGATGATCAGGGGCCTGGAACATCTGCCCTGTGAGGAGAGGCTGAGGGAGCTGGGCCTGTTCAGCTGGAGAAGAGAAGGCTGAGAGGGGACCTGAGCAGTGTCTAGAAGTACCTCAAGGGAGGCAGTGAGGAGGATGGTGCCGGCCTCTTTTCACTGGTGGCCACTGACAGAACTAGGGGTAATGGCCACAAACTGAAGCACCAAAAGTTCCACAGGAACTTAAGGAAAATTTTTTTAACAGTGAGGGTGCCAGAGCACTGGAACAGGCTGCCCAGAGAGGTTGTGGAGTCTCCTTCTCTGGAGATCTTCAAACCCACTTGGACGCAGTCCTGTGCCACGTGCTCTAGGTGACCCTGCGTGTGCAGGGGGCTGGACTAGATGATCTCTAGAGGTCCCTTCCAACCTTCAGCATTCTGTGATTCTGTGATTCTATGAACTCCATACCCGTGTTGAGTGTTTCGTTGTCTGGCTCATACAGGCTTCATTAAAGCAAATTCCACCCTGCTCCTCCACCTCGATTCTCCTCTTTCATGGTTTCTGCATGCAGAAACACCACGAAAACTCTACCTTGTACCCAAATACACTGCCCCGAGGGACCTACTGCACTCGGCAGGGACTGGATTATACACAAAAGAGGGAAATCTACCCCCAAAAGTGCCACCTTCCTCCCTCCCACCGTCATGTCGGGTGACGTGTTCCCATTAACACCCTGCAGCCACTCAAATGAACAAGCTGTCAGGAGACCAGCGATTTATATTTTGGATGGATTACCCCAACGAGAAGGGAGGCGAGGTGCCAAAGAACTAGGAATTCATAAGCTAAAGTGCTAGAAGTGAATTAAAAAGAACCGCAAGGAAAGTGACTGCCCAACAGTCCCCGAATCAAAGAGTGCTCCAGGTTGGAAGGGACCTCTGGGGATGATCTAATGCCACCTCCTTGCTCAAGCAGGGTCACCTAGAGCTCCTCGCACAGGAGCACGGCCAGGTTGGGAATATCTCTGCTCCGGCAAAGCGGTCCCAGTCAGGGAAGTCCAAGGGGCAGCCAAGTGCCCATCCGAGGACCGTTTTGGTTAAGGTCAAGCCCGTTCGTAGCTCCCTTTGTGAAGCAGAAAGAGCAGGGAAAGAAAAAAAAAAAAGACTCTGTTGCGGGTGAGCTCATTTTATGAAGAAAAACTTAATGTCGCTGTTGCTGTGGCAACTTTCAAATTGTAGGAGGGAGAATTGGCCAATTTTCCTTACATAAAAGCATCATGAGAATATTACGGCAGTGGGCTGTTCTTCATGACTCCAAAGTAGCATCAAAAGCTCTACCTAAACCTTCCCGTTTTTAACAAAGGAGTTTGGAAATTCGTTTCGCTCCGGCCGACGTCGGAGCGGTCGCTCGAGGAGGAGGAAGAGGTCCCTTCCCAGCGCTGGGAAGGCAGGAGAGCTCGGGTGCCCAGGAAAAGGGAATGCAGCACGGGAAAGAGCTGGCCACCGCCGTGGCTCCGTGGCACCGTTCCGCGTTGAGTGGCCACCCCTGCCTGCATCAGCACTCCTAAAAACACTTTTTTGGGGCTTTGCATGTGTTAAAATGTAGCTGCGTGCGGGTGAGTGATGGCACTTCCCTCATCCAGAAGCTTTAGGGGGTCTCCAACCAGCTTGTCCCTTACCCTGCCACCAAGCAGAGCTCCTATGTGTGCAGCTCAAAGCTTTATCGGGCCGGGAAACGAAGCGGGGGAAATTTTCCCTTCCAAAGGCAGAGAGGACACGAGGCCTCTGTCTGCACCAGGGGTGACTCGAGGGGTCCCTAATTTACCTGAGCACGGAAGGATTTGCTGGAGAGCGTCTGCAAGGAGCCCCGTGAGCCCTGCAGCTAATTCACTGCGCTCAGGAGAGAGGCGACCACTGAGAATGCCAATAAATAGAAAATCTTAAGCAAGCACTTAATGCCTCTCCCCTTACGCTCTTAGCATGCTGTAGCCTTTATACTGACGGTCGGGAATGTCGGATACAGGCTATAATTAACAAAAAGCACAAGTGGAGCTTGCTTAATGCATCGATATTCTGCAGCCACAAGCCGAACAGCTTCCCATGGAGGAGATGCACAGAGTCAGCAGCGCTGCTGCAAAAAAGCCTTCGTGCTAACAGGCTGCAGCGCAAGGGAAAAAAAGACCCAGCTGATTCACAGGGTGCCAGGAGAAGCCTGTGAACAGCAGATCACAGTCGTCCGTATCTAGGACTTCTGATTCTAAATCTGCTGGCACCGCAGCCAGGCCTTGCAGGTTGGGGCGTCAGCGAGCGCTGCGTTTCTGCAGCGAGCGGAGCTTCAAAAGCCTCTGGAATCAAAGGGTTTCGGGCACACGGCGTTTCGCCGCGGCGCCCCGGAGCAAGAGGGGCTCCGCAGGGGGCTCGGAGCGCTACAGAAGTGTTTTTTGCCCAGAAAACCGGCACGAAGAGGCAGAAGGCCCGGGAGGCGCCGCACACCTCGCCCTGCTGCCCTTCACAGAAGTGCCTGTCCCAGATTTACTGGGAGAAAACTTTCCCGACGCTCGGCTGCGTGACGAAGCGCTCTCCATTTCCAAAATCAATACATTAACTTCGATAACGAGCCTCTAATCATCGTTTGCCACCTCCAAACAAGCGGAGCAGATGGGGAGCTGCATTTCCATCGCGTTCCATCTTCCACCGCAGCCACCGATAAAAGCAAAGCGAAGTTCTGGTGGGAAGTGTGAACGTTTCTGAGCGGCTGCAACCCTGCTCCATCTGCTCGAGCAGACGGGCCGGAGCGATGCCGTCGGAATGCCAAAGCGGCCGCGGCGGGGGAGCGGCCTCGGCGCCGCACACGTACCTCTGGGCCAGCGTGTCGCACGGCGAGCCCTTCCTCTTCCTCGAGTCGGGGTTGCCGGGGTCCGTGGAGCTGTCCCCGAGGCCGCTCATGGTGACCTACTTTGCACCTGCAAAGAGAGCCAGAGTTGAGCGGGGGCTCCCGAGCGCCGGGAGCCGCAGCGCGGAGGAGGCGGCCGACCCGGCGCGGTCACCCCCGTCCCTTGAGGGCTTCCTCCAGGTCTCAGCCGAACGCGGGCGCTTGGGCTGCAGCAGTTTAGGAAGGACAAGGTGCAAGGAGAAGACAGCAAGTCACCGTGTCACCCTCCCAGGGGAGCTGGGGGACACCCGCAAGCCCCCGGCACCCTCAGTTGGGCTTAGCCCAACGGCACCACCAGTGCCAGCCCAGCTGGCCCCACGGCCCGAGCGGGGCCAACCCCGTTGGACAGGGGGCCAAGGGAGCCCCCAGCGCGTGGAGCTGGAAGCGGCGCTCGCGTTGCTAAAGCCACGTGGTGACCAGCGGGGACCGCGACGCCGCCGTCGTGCAAACGCCACCTCCGAAGCCCGTATCTGCTTCAGGCTCTTCGGCAGGAGCTGGGACACCAAGGCAGGGGACAGGGCCCAGCTCCCCTCCCGCTCGCCCCCCGGCCCATCCGCCGGGCCCAGCGGGAGCGGGAAGGAGGAGACGGGAAGGGGAGAAGCCGCCGGCGCCGCTGCGGGCGCCCGTGTCCGGCCAAAAACAGGAGGGGAGGCGGCGGCGCAGCCTGGGAGCCGGCACGGAGCCGCTCCGGCCACCGGCCGCGCGCCCGGGATCCTCAGCCCCAGCCCCGTCTCCAAACACCAAAACACCAAAATTTCCATAGGAACTTAAGGAAAAATTTCTTAACAATGAGGGTGCCAGAGCACTGGAACAGGCTGCCCAGAGAGGTTGTGGAGTCTCCTTCTCTGGAGATCTTCAAACCCGCTTGGACGCAGCCCTGTGCCACGTGCTCTAGGTGACCCTGCGTGTGCAGGGGTTGGACTAGATGATCTCTAGAGGTCCCTTCCAACCTTCAGCATTCTGTGATTCTATGATTCTATGATTCTTTGGAAGGCTATGGAAGATGACACCCCCAGGTGGGTTCCTTAGGGAGGAGAGCGTGGGATAACTCCGTGTTGGCTCAAGCCACGCTCAGCAAGTCCCTGTTAGGTGCCGGGTTGCTAGAAAATGCCAAAAGGGAAGGAAAGAGCCCCAGGGTCATCGTCCTGCAGGCTGGCACCATCCCTCAAGCTGCAACGGTCCAAAGACCTTGGGGACACCCGACCTTGAACACATCAAGCCCCTGTGTGGAGCTCCAGCCTGGGGATAATTCCAGCAGCCCCTTGGCTTTACGGATAACGGGGAAAACGTGGGAAAGGCTCTGCCTCCGGAATAACGGGAATAACCCAGCTGTGGGAAATCCCGAGCTGATGCCCAAGGAGCCTGCTGCAAATCGCAGCACCCTCCGTGCTGCTCCCCAAGGATGGATCCCTCCAAGGACGCCACCTCCAAACACAAGGTGCCAATCCGCTCCGGAGCACACGGAGAACGCCACGGATTTCCAGGCCACCGGTCCTCGCGACGCGCTTCCTGCAGCGTCGCGTTCCATTTTTTGGCCCTCAAAAACTTTCAGTTTTCGTCCTGCCTAAGTTTTTGGCCCTCAAAAACTTTCAGTTTTTGAGGGCCAAAAACTTAGGCAGGACGAAGCTAATGACTAATCTTGTAGCCACGCTTTGAAGAAAGCTCAAAGAGGGCTACTACCCGACCGAGGCTCCAGCCAGGCTTTTGCCTTCTTCCCCTTCCCCTTTTTCTTCTGCTCTTGCTTCATTCGTTTCCTCCCGTTTCCCCGAGTTTCAGCCCAACGCCCTGGAGCACTTCTCCTTTCTCCGCGGGTTCCCAGGATTCAAGGCCAAGGAGCCCCATGCAATGGGTCGAGCAGCCTTCTCCTACCACCACCCGAGACCCCATTTCCCTTCTCCATCTCCCATCTCATCCAACAGCAAGAACGTGAGTCCTAACAAGAGGCAGCAGCAAGTTCCTGAAGAAGAGTTGCAACGGGCACTCAGATGTCTCAAATGTCATTTTCCAATGGGGTTCAACGCAAATAAATTCACCCATTTGATGCTAAATTTGATTTGATGCTCAATTCTTCACTGATACCTCCAGTTCGAAAGACGTAGGCTGAGCCCGTTGTCCCAAAAAGAGGCTGGTGGCTCCAGTTGGGACAGCGACGGTGCCACAAAGCCAAACGGGGTCCAAAAGCGCTTGCGCACGCACACATAATGTAAAGGAATATATTTATTATTTATTGTTTAACCTCCTCATCACTGCCCTTTTGAGGAACTGCAACTCGAGGGCCGGAGCTCTCGTTATCTGCGGACACACACGAGCAGGGATATTATCTTCCCCTGCCTTAACCACTTGTGGTTAGTGGTGGCCATCACTAGGATTTCTTAAAAGCAGAAGAAACCCTTGGTTTCTTTCTTCCTTTAAAGCACAGATTTTCTATTTTGGAGCTCTGGGTCTTCCCTCCAAGGAGGGGCTGGAAAAACGGCTGGAAAAGCTAGTGGAGGCAACAGCATCGGGCTCCAGCGCCACCACCAACAGGTCTACCCCGCGCAGGGGCACCACGAGGATTTGCTCCCCGGTGTTTTATGCCCAAGCATTAATTTAATTCATTTATTTTTATTTTGAAAGGAGGCAGAAGGAAATATATAAAAAAAAAACCCACACACACAGAGACACAGCTCGAAGAACAGAACCTTTCCAAAAGGAAGTCCAGCTCTTAGGAAACTGGGAGAAGATGTGGGCATAGCAATGCCTCGACGACCGAATTATTGGTGTTAGGGAAACATTCCCAAGATGCCGGCAGCTCCGTTCTCACTATCATATCCCCAAGCACAAGCGACGCAGTGCAGGTGATTTTCCCAGATTTTCAAGCTCCCGAAGAGCATTCCCGACCAGGCGCCTTCCCTACCCAAGCCGGAGGACTCCAGCGGCCCGGGAAGCGCCGCTCCCGCCGGAGCCGGAGCGCAGCGTTCCCGCTGACCGCGCGCCCAGCTATTTTTAGACGGCGGGATGACACGTGCCCTCCTTCTCCCAGCAAGGAGGAAGGAAGCCTCTGCTCCGGATAACGCAGCGCCTCGGATCTAACAGCCTAACCGGGGCTCCGCGCGCTAACGGGGATGTGCGGCCAATCCCAGATCCGAAGGACGGGATGCGACCGCCGCTGAGAACAAAATCCCGGTTAGGAAGCAACCCGGGGATTTCAAAAATTCGGGAAATTGGAACTCAGTTCAGCACCAGCCTAATAGAAAGCCATGGCAGTGGGGGAATAAGCAAGGATGCATGGAGAAATGGTGCAGTTTAGCAGTGCGGGGTGTTATTTTATATATATATCTTTAACAGCAGTCAGAACCAGCTGTGATATCGAGCGAGATGCTGGACGTGAGCGAATGCAAAAGAGTGTCCTGAGACAGCAGCGTTCATGGCTGCTTGAACAGGGGCAGCAGAGTGTGCGGAATGAAGGGCTCAGGTTGGAGCCGGCATCAGTAGCTCTCCACGCGTAATTAGCAATCCAAACAGGGAATTAGGCACAGCCGAGCTCACCTGCTCCGCGCGCGGACGGCAACACGTGGCCGCGGACGCGCGCCCGCGCGGCGGGAGGGATCTGCAAGGGAAGGATTAGCGCAACGGGAGCGGCGGGATCTGCCGAGCAGGAGAAGCAGTTCGAGCGCAACAGGCTGGGGAATGTGCAGAGAGGGGCGGGTTTTGCAGCCCGTCCCGGGAATCGGGAGCGCGGAGCGGATGGGCAAGGAGCTTCCCGGGAGCCCAGAGAAGGGGCGCGCGGATCGGTGAGGCCGACTGACCTCCCGCTTTGCCAGGAGGGATGAAGGAGATGGGCAAAAGGCTGGTTTTCCTCTGCGCCAGCACCTGCCATCAGCCGGCGGCAGGATCCACGGGCCGCTCGGAAGGCTCCGCGCTGCTCCGGCGCGTCCAACCCCGCCGCGCCGCGTGTGCCGTGTCGGGACAAGCCGGGACCCGGGGGGACCTTCGAGGAGAGGTGCCGCGTTCCGGCTCAGGCTGCTGCTGTCCTCCAAGGACGAGGCGCTGCGTCCCCGGGGAGCCCCCACGCACCGGCTGCGCCCTGGAGCAGCGGCCTCTTCTCCGCACAGCCATCCCGGGTGTTTTCCCGCTCTGCGTCTGGAAGCTGGAAGTTTTGGAGGGGAAGAGCTACCCCAAGGGCCAGGAATGATGGGCTCGGGCCGGGCAGGAGCAGAGGGCAGAGCGAGGAGCGGTGGGACACGGGGCTGGGAGACCTCATCCAGGAGGAGCAGAAGTCGCTTCTGGAGTGAGCGCTGCTCCGGAAACGGCTTCTCTGTCCCATCTCCTCCTTTGGAGGTTCTCCGTATCCGTAGCGGCCAGAGGGAAGGGCAGGAAGACACAGCTAAGTTGCCACTTTTGCAAATCCCACAGCCGCCGCGCTCGGAATCGCAACCGACGCAGCCCAAGCTGGGCAAAACCACAGCCTGGAGGCCCCGCGAGCCGCAATTTCGGGGCTCTCGGACCATCTCCGCAAGTTGTCGCCCCCCATTGCACCTCCCGGACCAAGCGGGCAGCTCCAAGGCACAGAATCCTTCCCGCTGCTCCGTCTCACCTGCTCGGCTCCCAGGGTTCTGGTGCAGAAGGAGCTTCCCGCTCTGCCCTTTCCAAAGGGTTTGCCCTTTGGCACGGCCTCGCCACCCGCACTCCAGCTGGGAGATATTTCACCCGTTGCAGCAATGGGCACAAGCTGCCAGCGCCGCCTCTACAAGGGCCCCCGCAGCCCAGGGATCACCCGGGCCATTTTCCCGTGTCCGGAGCAGCTCCTTCCCGCGGGAATTGCACGCTCGGCTCTGCCCGCGCTGGCACGGGAGCACACGCAGGTTGTCACTGCTTTCACCAACACCATTCACCTGCACAACCCGCTCCGCGTGCAGGTCTGGGGTTCCCAACCGGCCCCTTTCCACCGTTTTTCCCCCCGTTTTGGCCAGCAAGGAGCTGTCCGTCTCCCGCAGTAACTCCTCTCCCAGTCTGCTCCCGTAGCTCCGGCACGGCGCACGGACGCTCCGAAGCGGGGAAGAGTTCCCTCCTTGCGCAAGGCTCCGCCACGGAGACGCCGATCCCCCCCCGGCCGGCGCGGGAAATCATTAACTTCCCCGGCCGCTTTTCCTTCTCCCGGCAATGATTAACGCGCGCGACGCGCCGGGAGCTTTTTCCCCCGCGCCGGGGCGGGCGCTGGCGCGTTCCCGGCTCGCGTCCCGGCTCCCGCGAGCGGCCGCGCCGCTTCCCAAGGTCACCGCCGGCAGAGCGCGCGGAACGGCGCGCGGAGCCGTCCTGGCGATCCCCGCGCCGCTTAACCGCAGCCTGGGAATGACGGCAGGGCTCGGCGATGCTCCCGCAGGATCCCGGCACGTCTCCGTCCGGAACGCGGCCCCTCTCCCCGCCGTGCCGCTCACCTGCGCGTGCTCCAGGCGGGAAGCGGGCGGGAAGGTCCCCGGGCGGACGGGGCGGCTGCAGCGCCGCTCCGGCGCCCGCTCCGATCCGCTCCGGCGCCGCCGCCGCGCGCCGGGGAGGGAGGGAAGGGAAAGGGGAGGAGGGGGAAGCGCGGAGGGGATGCTGGAGACGGAGCATTGCCTCGCGTGCGGGAAGGGGAAACGGGAGCTCCCGCTGGGTTCGGAGCCCTCCGCGCTGCCCTGGTGCCCCAGGAGAGCGGGAATGAAGCGCGTGCCAAGGCCGCGCCGTGGGGCCGGGCTCTGGAATGGCCCTTTTGGATCCAAACGCCTGTGTCGCGCTCTGTCCGTGGAGGAAGGGCACAGGGTCCCCGTTCTCCCCATGGAATCCCAGCTCCCCCTTCCCACCTCAGGACTCGCCCAGCAGGGCCATGGCCAGCAAGGAGCGGGAGGAAGAGCTCCCAAAACCCTGCGGGAAGGAGGCACGGGCGGAAACGCGGCCTCGGCGCGGCCGGAGCGCGCGGAGCTTCCGAAGGGCTGCGCTGGGAGCGGGGGGCAAGGGGGGAACGCTTGGACCCACCTCGGGCACCACCAAGGAAGGAGGGTCTGGGGACACGTCTTGGAGACTCGTAGACTCAGGACAATGTGGCACCGCACGACCTTCCATTGGAGCAAAGCGGAGCGAAGGAGACCAGGGCACCACAAGGGATCGGGGATGTGACAACGTCGGCGCGAGCGACGTGAGCAAGGAGACACGACACGATGGGGAGCTGGGCAACGCGCGCAACCCAACCGAGGTCCTCGTGGGGCTGCAGCTGCGGGGAGAGGGCGCCGGGAAGCGGAAAAACGGAGCAAAACTCCCCAAAATCCCAACCTCCACCTGCTGCGTCCCGCACATCTGCGCTCCAAACAGCCCCAGGGACTACACTGGATCCCCTGCTCAACCAACATGTTTCCAACCCAAGGATTCCCAAGGGTGGCTCCTTTCGGAGGGGATGTGCCAGGCTTTTGGTCTGGGAGCCTCTTCGGATGCCGCTCAACTCTCCGGGCTGCGTTTCCCAGAAAATCCCCGTTGCCGCAGAGGGACGGAGAGGGGCACGATGCAGCTCCAAAGCGAGAGGAACGCGCCGAGTTCCAAGAGCCTCCAACAAATCGCAGCCCTTCAGCTGTTCAATCCTTTTTTATGACTTCAGCAGAAAAAAAAAGAAAAGAAAAAAGATCCCCTTGCTGGAATGGCCCGGCTCCAGCACTGAATCTGATTACAGCTGCTGTGCTAAATGCATGATTAATAGCCGGCTTTGTCGCGGCGGCATCTGCGTCGCCGCGACGCTGCCCGAGCGTCCCCTTGGTCCCTGCTCAACGCGGTGCCTGGTGGGTCTATTCCAAGGAAGGAATCGGATGGGAAGGAACCAATGGAATATCTCCGCAAAAGGGGGAACGGGCTCCGTAGGGCAGAGTTAACGATGGCAAAAGATGCTGAGGATGAGGAACTTAAGGAAAAATTTCTTAGCAGTGAGGGTGCCAGAGCACTGGAACAGGCTGCCCAGAGAGGTTGTGGAGTCTCCTTCTCTGGAGATCTTCAAACCCGCTTGGATGCAGCCCTGTGCCACGTGCTCTAGGTGACCCTGCGTGTGCAGGGGGTTGGACTAGATGATCTCTAGAGGTCCCTTCCAACCTTGAGCATTCTGTGATTCTATGATTCTATGATTCTATGAACCCGCGGGAGCCATGGAGGTGTCACGAGGAGCCCCGGCTTCGCTGCCCTCCCTCGTCCTCCTGAGCATGGGGATTAATGACGAAGCCTGCGGAAAACGGGCGCACGGAGAGGAGTGAATTCCCTGCCGGCAGCCCCAGCACGTCGAGGCGGCAGCTCCAGCTCTAAAACTCGCACCTCCGGCTGGAAAATCCAACCGGGAACGGCACCGACCTTCAGCCGTTCCCACCAGGAGGACTCTGCAAGCGCGGCCTGACCTACTTACAAATATCTGTCTGGTCCTGCAGAAGACTTGCTAATTGACACTGGAAACGAGAACCTTTCTGTGTTGAAAAAATAAAAGTGAAAAGTGAAAATTATCCCCCCAAACTCCAGCGTGCGGGATTCGGGGACGGCTCTCCGGCGACGCGCTCGCACCAACGCCGGCTCCCGAAGCGAGCACAGCCTGGAGCTCCCGACGGGTTATCCAGGGAAATCACCCCCCGCTCACCGCACGTTTTAGCTCTACGGATCTCTGGTTGCCTTTGAGCGACAGCAGCGCACGCGACGCTGAGAGCCCCAGCGCTGGGTTTCCTGCTCCTCTCACCAGCGATGGAATCTCATCCAGAGGCAGGACAGGGCCCAGCGGGGTCCTCATGGGACCCTCTGGGTCGACGGCACCAGCACAGAGGGGTCTCCCCGAAGCTCTCACAGATCCAACCTTCAAGCAACGGTAGATCTAGACGCCAACGAAGAGGCAGGGGCCTCCAGCGTGATGCTCCCAACCATGTTTGAATCCCATGGGAACACCTCGCTCCTGCACGGCTGTGGGCAGGCGCCAACACATCTGGATGCGCCCCTGGCAGCAGCAGCAACACCCTTGCCCTTCCCTTGGGCAAAACCCACTTGAATCTACTCGTTATTTAGGGAGACAAACGGTTCGCCAAAAGATTCGTCTTCCCTGAGCCTTGGGCAGCGTTTGGGGAGCTCCAGTTTGACGCGCGCTCGTGGGGCCGCCCTGCCAAGGCCACGCGGTGACGGTGACCCCGCCACCAGCCACCGCCGCTCACGGGGGACGGAGAACGGAGTCAACGCCAAGAACGGGGTCGGCTCCGCGTGCCGCCACCCAAAGCGGGCGAATTACGCAACTTGCCGGCCGGTTTCGTAACCCCAAGTTACCAACTCTTCTGCCCTTGAGGAATACCCTGAATCGGGACCTTTTCCTGCAGCTTCACATTGGGTTTCAGCCAGGACGCTGAGGAGGGAGAGTTTCCATCACTTTCCAGAGGGCTCTCCCAAAGTCTGGAGCGACTCGTCCGAGCAGGATCGTCCGCGCGGTGCCGAGCGGCGGGATAAGGGCACGCGGACGCCCCCGTTACCCGGGAACGTGCAACCTGCGGGATCTTCCCGGCCCCGCGCTGCGAAGCCTTCGCTGGCGCCGGGGAAGGCAAGGGTGAATTTTGCTGTTGAAACTGAAACTCAGCCCGGAATTGCTAAGCGACAAAAACAAAAGATGTTCTCCCGAACGGATGGTGTGTGTTAGGAACTCGGCACTGCTGCAGCCCTGACATTCAGCTGCAAGAAGAAAGAGGCACAAACTCGGGGGGGAGAAAAGAAAAACCCCGAGGCAGGTTTCCACCCTCCAAATCCCTGCAGTGCCCATGGCCGAACTGCGAGCAAGGAATGCAAACACCACCGTGGAAAAAAACAAGGGAAAAAACACGGGAACTGCTTCTCCGGGAGGAAGAGCTCCTGGGGATCCATGCGGGATGGGCAGCACCCCGATGGGATGGGGGACGCGGTATCACTGCGGCCTGTGAATAAACGGAGACGTTTATTGAGTTGGTAGAAAGATCTGCCGAAATACAGAAAATGTGTTTATGCATATATATGCAAAAAAAATTATATATATATATATGCATGTAGAAATATATATATGAAAACAACAGTTCCTGCCCTCGTGCCTCCTCGAGCACCACTCTGTCAACCTGCAACCAGGCCGAGGCCGCCGCTGCGGGGGGAGGAACGACCCGCTGCGGCGCTAATGGGATCCGCGCTCGGGTTGCGGTCCCGCATCCCTCGGGAATCAATCAAACGCCCCGTTAACCTCTGCTCGCCCGGCTGCAGCACAGGGCGCCGCGGGGAGCGGGATCTGGTCCCAAGGCGCTGCCCAAACCCTCTTGGTGCAAAAAAACGGGGGTCAAGAGCGCCTCGCGCGGCCTCTTCTATCTGCAGGGCCTCGACCGAGCTCCGCAAGAGGAGCAATTATAAAGTAGCTGTGGAAACAACTCGTCACCCGTGGAGGGGAGACGTCCTGGGGGTTCAATTATGTGACAGGAGCAAACCCCGAGGAGTCGCCCCGGGACGGGGCTTTGCTCTTCGTTAGCCTCCCCTAATTGCGGCGGCTGCGGGGAGCGCGTTTAATTGCCAGCCAGCTGCGCCCGTCAACAAGAGCTCCGGGAATCGCAAAGGGTCCCCGCTGGGGCAGGGATGGACCTCTCGGGCACTCACCTCTTCTCTCCCCTCTCCATCCTGCACGCCGGGATGCCCAATGGAAGAGAGGAAGCCCAAGGGAGGAGGGAGAGGAAGCGCCTTGCCAAGGCTCAGAGGGATGAGCGTGGGGCTGGCACGGGCACAGGGATGGCACTGGGAGGTGCCAAGTGTTTGTGAGCCCCCAAGCCCCGGAGCTGCACGCACGCGGCACATGCAAATCCCATAAAAAGAGACTAAAACCAGAGGCCGGGTGGCACCGAGCTCAAAATCAGACGCGCGGGCACAGCGGTTCTGCAGGAGGGAGGCGCGGGGCCGCGCGCGCTGGCAACGCGCACGGGCCGGGGGGCAAAATCCGCCCCTTCCGACATCGCCGCCCCACAGGAGCCACCATCTAATTATCTTCTGAAGATTCAAAACAGGCACGTGCGCAAGCCTGAACTCTGCGCACCCCCCCAAAGAAGAGAACAAGGAAGAAATGGAACAAAAAAGAGCAAAAATAGCAGGAAGCCGAGGGCGGCATCTTCACCAAGCAGCAGAAAAGGAGGGCATGGACTGACGCGGCAGGGATAACCCGCACCCGCTCCACGGTGGGGTTGGGAACCTCTGCGTTTTGCTGAGCAGGAGGGTTGCTGCAAAACGCCCGCTCGGAGCCCTGTGCAGCGCTGCGGGACCCTGGAGACGTGGCTTTTTGGAGGCCAGATCTCGCCTGCGTGCCCGGGAGCCGCTCTGCAGATGGGGCACGGAGATCCTCTCCCGACCCAGCACCGAGCGCTCTGGTTGCCTCCCATTAAAAACGGGTGAAAAGAAACTCTTTGGGAAGTGGGAAATCTCCTCCTCGGCTCTTTCTGCCTGCAGACAGACCTTGGGGGCTGTGCGCTCCCTCCAAACCAAGACCCCGGCATTACGATGACTGGCACCGTCCATGCCCCCCATGTCAAGACTTGAAGAGATTAGACAAGAAAAACGGCCATCTCCACCCTGTAGAGGCTCCAGCCAGATACGAGGGTCTTGGCAAGGCCTAAAGGAGTCTAGCGAGCGCTGGACCTCAAAACTGGGTTGAGGCCCCAGTCAAACCCTGAGTTTCTTCTCCATCCCCTTTATCACAGAATCCCAGAATCCCAGAATGGCTGAGGTGGCAGGGACCTCTAGGGATCCCCCAATCCAACCCCTGCTCCAGCAGGGACACCCAGAGCACGGGGCACAGGGGGCATCCAGGCGGGTTGGACATCTCCAGAGAAGGAGCCTCCACAGCCTCTCTGGGCAGCCTGTGCCAGGGCTCGGGCACCCTCACACCAAGGAAGTTCTTCCTCACATGGACATGGAGCTGCCTGGGGTTCAGCTTGGACCCGTTACCCCTTGTCCTGTCACCGGCCACCATCGAGCAGAGCCTGGCCCCATCCTCCCTACATTCTCCCCTCAGCTACTTGTCCATGTTGCTCACATCCCTCTCAGCCTTCTCTTCTCCAGGCTCAACAGGCCCCGCTCGCTCACTCTTTCCTCACACGACGGCTGCTCCAGTCCCTCCATCACCTTCGTGGCCCTGCGCTGGCCCCTCTCTAGCAGCTCCACGTCCCTCTTGTCCTGGGGAGCCCAGAGCTGCCCCCAGTGCTCCAGGTGCCTCCCCAGGGCTGAGCAGAGGGGCAGGATCCCCTCCGTGGCCCTGCTGCCAACGCTAGCTCAGGTGAATCGAGCTCTCCCCGTGGCCGTGCTCAGCTCTTCCCTGCCTCCGGGTGGCTTCCATGCGCCCCAGCGCCACTCAGGAAGGCGGCGCCGCCCTCCTCTCCACAGCGCGGGCCCTCCTCGCCTTCCCGCCTGGCAGGGGGACACCCCAGAGCTCCGCCCAGCAGCCAAGGTCCCACCACGCTCAGGAACCAAAACCACCCGCGTCCTTGTGCTCCCTGTTCACATGTGAGCCCCCAGGGCAGCTCCAGGGCGTTTAGTTGAGATCTTTTTGTCCCAGAACAGGAACAGAGGGACTCAGGTGGCAGAAAGCCCCAGCGTAGAGGAGCCGCCATCCCTTACGGAAGCCCGTGGAGCCGCAGCTCTGTGGGGGACTCGCGGCTCCCCATTTCCTGAGTCCTCCCGCCGTCGCAGCGGTTCTGCCGGGTTTGGGCCAGCGCTCATGTCTCCGGATCAGCGCGGGAAGGAGGAGCGCGGAGGAGCAGGGCCGGCAGCCGTGACCTTGGCCGCATTCCTGCAGGCACGCGGCCTTCCCGGCCCACAAACAGCCAGCCCTGGAAGCGCCCGCGGGATCACGCAGACAAAACAAGGGCCGCTCGCCGGCCGCGCTCCGCAGCCCCCGCGCAGCGCGATAAGGACGGGGACGACGCGGTGACAAACGACTCGTTTCCACCTAACGAGGCTCTTCGTTTCCACCCAGTCCCGCTCGTCGAGGGCCGCAGCTCCATCCCCAGCGCTCCGAGGAGAGGGACCCACCGCCGGCACTTCCGACTGTTGTTCCAAAGGCTCGGAGCGAGGATGAGGGCGCTTGGCCTCGGCTGGACCTCCGAGCGTCACTTCTTTCCCATTTCTTGCCATTTCTTGCAGCCGGTGACATGGGACAGTGCTGGTCATGGAGGAACTTGGATTTCTGTCTAATTCCTTCCAGCTGGGTCCTCTTTGGCAAAGCACCGTCACACTGGGTCCTTGTGAACAACACTCGGCACTTAATACCCCTCACGGAAGTAGAGACACAGCCTGGCCGACCCCAGAAGACAACACAGAACACCCCAAAACCTCCTCATCCCCCCAGCCCTATGGCCAAACAAAAACTAACACCATCAAGAAGTTCCTTCGCTTTGGTACTGCGATAGCGCAGCACCAGTTTTCCTGCACAAATACAGAGTCTTGAATCTGCTTTTGAAGTTAAGACTCTCCCAAACAGCTTGACTTGGAAGGCTGAAGCTCCAGAGAGTCACAAGTCACCAAGTTTGCAGTAAAAGCGTTGCTTTGGGCAGCCCTTGGCAGCTCGGCCACGGCACGAGCTCTCCTCGCTCGCAGGGCAGGAATTTTCTAGCTGTCACTTTAATGCTAAAGTCCAAAACGGTCACGTTTGGGGGGACCTTCAGGAAACTGAAAGCAAAAGTGAGCGGGTACCTAAAGCTTGCTGAAAGTGAAGCGCATTTGCAAGGTCTTTTGTATTTCAAATCCCTTACTCTGCTATAAAAATAATAATTAAAAAAAGGGTGAAGCCTTTCCTAAAATATTTTTAATGGCTCCCAGACTCTCTGTCCTATGCAAGCGTTGCACCTTAACCAAATGTTAGGACGGGGCATGGATTTCCACGCTCGCCAGTGCATCTTTGGTTTCCGGATCAAGAAATTCCTCCTCAGCCCCAGATGCAGCAGGAAGTGCAGATTCCCTCCCGCAAGGGCATTTGCAACCCGAGGACGAGATCCCCAAGCCCTGGGTTATTTCAGCGCAGGGCTGTCACCTTTTTCCTGCGTTTCAAGGGACTTTGGTCAGGCGCTTGGATGGGGACACCGGCGCTGTGGCGGGGACACCGGGGCAGGACGGCGGCTCTCGGCGTTCAGCCACAAGAAGTCACTAGCGAGCCCGGTTCCCCCTCCGGACGTGCTGCGTGACAACGCGTCACCTTGTCACCCGCCGCAGGACATGCAGGACCGGTCGGGCTCCACATTCCGGTTGGGCGGCGGAGCCGAGGTGTCCGCTCGGGAGCTGCCCTCGCTCCCCTTGACGGCTTTCAAAGCGTCCGGGACTAGTTTGCAAACCCCAAGTAGGGCACGGCCGCGCAAGCAGCCGCATCCAAAGCTGCTCCCTGTTTTTTTCATCCAATAAAAGTAAATAAAGAGAGGTTTAACGTGACACGGGGCGCGCGCACCCGCGGCCAGTGCGACAGAGACGCGCCACGCGCTCCCACCGCGCACGGCCCCACGCTCCAACGCTGCAAACCAACATAAAGATCCCCAGCAGTTTTTACCCCAACGGTGCCTCTTTAAAAAGCGATCCCTTCCCATCTAATCTTTCCAATCTCCTGAATATTCCCCTGGGATCGTATTACTGTGTGCAAGGCGGCTGCGGGGAGGAGGAGGAGGAGGAGGAGGAGGAGAAGGAGGAGGAGGAGGAGGAGGAGGAGGAGGAGGTGGAGGAGAGACCTCTCACTCGCTGCCTCCTTCCCTCTCCCCGGCGCAGCAGGGGGGCAGCCGAGGGTGCAACCCACCTTGCACAGGGGGAAAATCCTGATCGGAATTTGCACGGGCAGAGCGTTCGCTCCAAGGAGCGGCTCCGCAGCGGGGGCGCTCGGGCAGGGACCCGCGCACGGGCGCCGTTTTCCTGAAGATGTCACGGCCGGCTCCCAGCTGGCGTTCCCTGACTTCCAACCTGAGAAGAGACCGGGCTCCATGTCCTTGAGAAAGGAAGACTGGGAAGCTAATGAGTAACACTGAGAAACGGAGGTTTCACTGTCTGCTGCTCTTGACTTTTGGAAATGATTCCAGCAGTGACCGCGGTGGATAGGGATGAGGCTCCTGCAAACCGGAGAAGGGAGCTTTGGAGAAGCTGAGGCCTCCGTGGTGGCCCTCTTGGGATCCACCGGCATTTTGGCAAACAGAGCCACAGAACCCAGTCTAGATCCCAGAATCCCAGAATCCCAGAACGGCTTTGGCTGGAAGGGACCTCTAGGGATCACCCAGTGCAACCCCTGCTCCAGCAGGGACACCCAGAGCACGGGGCACAGGGGGCATCCAGGCGGGTTGGACATCTCCAGAGAAGGAGCCTCCACAGCCTCTCTGGGCAGCCTGTGCCAGGGCTCTGGCACCCTCACACCAAGGAAGTTCTTCCTCACATGGACATGGAGCTGCCTGGGGTTCAGCTTGGACCCGTTACCCCTTGTCCTGTCACCGGCCACCACCGAGCAGAGCCTGGCCCCATCCTCCCTACATTCTCCCCTCAGCTACTTGTCCATGTTGCTCAGGTCCCTCTCATCCTTCTCTTCTCCAGGCTCAACAGGTCCCGCTCGCTCACTCTTTCCTCACACGGTGGCTGCTCCAGTCCCTCCATCACCTTCGTGGCCCTGCGCTGGCCCCTCTCTAGCAGCTCCACGTCCCTCTTGTCCTGGGGAGCCCAGAGCTGCCCCCAGGGCTCCAGGTGCCTCCCCAGGGCTGAGCAGAGGGGCAGGATCCCCTCCCTGGCCCTGCTGCCAACGCTCCTCCTGCTGCAGCCAGGAGCCCATTGGCCTTCTTGGCCACCAGGGCACGTTGCTGCCTCATGGGAACTTGGTGTCAACCAGGACTCCCAAATCCCTCTCCATGGAGCTGCTTTCCAGCATATCAACCCATATCTGCGCTGGTGTCTGGGTTATTCCTCCCGCTATCGCCCGAGGTGTTTGGGGTGAGAGGGTCAGGCTGGCAATGCTCGAGCCTCAGCAGGCCCCATGGTCGCTCAAGGCCATGGGCAACGTCAGTGCCAGCGGGTCTGAGCCTAGAGGCCCCACATGGTATCAGGGTGTCCAGAGAAGCCAACGGCTGCAGAGCAGCCCCACATGCAGAGCAGGACTAACCGTCCCCTTGTCTGGGCAATCAGCTCACGTTACACAGCCGAGCGTCTCCGAGCCCCATCCTACTCCGTCTTCCCTCCGGAGAGCAGCAACATGAATATTTCAGCTCACCGACAAGCTCGTGTTTTGCCTGCCAGAAGCCACGCTCCGACCAAGGGCTCAAGCCGCCTCCTTTCTCGCTCGTGCTCCTTTGCACAGACCCAGATACAAACCAGATGGAAATACAGAAAGACGGTATCGACGCTCACTAATCAAGGCACAACTGCACTGGTAGCACGAACCCGGGATCCAAATCTCCTCTTCCAAATCACAGCTCCAAGCTGCCTACCAGCCGCTCCTTGCAAGCGCCCTAGATGGGTCTCATCCTACCTCAGCTTGGACATCTCCCTTCCCACTTACCACCCAATTCCTGAGAGTTTTTCTAGGGAAGGATTCCTCCGGTCATGATGGGGACGTTTGGAAAACGTCATCTCTCTTGTAACCCTAAACACGTGTTTTTGCTCCCCCGGCAATCGAAGGCATCTTGACACCCAGTCCAGCTGGAGATCCCCCTTTAGTGACATCTCCGGTCTCTCTTAGTAATACCAAGGTACTTAGTCCCCCTTATCTTATCATTGGAGATTTCGCATGGACAGCAAGATCTACAGCTCCAGCTTTGCAGAGCGCAGCCCATGACCCTCTAGGAAGGTTGTCACTGGAAGACTCTTGAAACCACATCCACGTCCCAGTAGGCCGCTGAGACAAGCGTACTATGGCCCACACAAGAGTTGTATTTATTTGGTTTTGCTTCACTTTGATGGGCCAAAAGCCCTGAAACGCTGGGCTGGAGGCTAACGCAGCTCTCTGTTGGGAAAGCAGGCCATAAAGAAGAAGACACGGGGACCAGAGACCATGGTTGGCAGGATCTGGCCCAAATGAGAGGCACCAGCACTAGTTGCAGGCAGGAAGGTGCTAGTTCAAGCAACCATCCCCATCGTACGCTTACTTCCTTCGCTTATGTAAGAGCATGGAAGCGCCCACGGAAATGTCATGGCCTTTGGATACCTTCCAAACTACCACTGTAGCTCGGGAATTAGTAGGTTTGAGCAATCTCGGCTCTAGTGATGAGTCTACCCCTGAAAAACGCACCGTGAGCAGCTCCGGAGCTTGCTGCTTAGCGAGTCCATCACCCAAGTCCCCACCGACCCTTCCATTGGAGCAACGTTGAGTTTGGCAGCCAACCAGCAGCTTGACCAGCCCCAAAAACGTAACGGCCAAGCAAGACAAGTCAACCCATGAGGGGGATGCAAGCCAACCCACGAGCCCAACCAACCCACCGCAGCGCTTGGCTTGGGCAACCCTTCTACGCACGAAGACGCCGGCCGCGGCCCCGGCGCTCTGGTGGGTGCTGAAATTCCGAGCAGAAAGGCCGGGGTAACGCAGGGCTCTCCGCAGAGCGCTCGGCAATCGCTAACGTGGCGCGCGCTCCGTGCCAAGGCTACGCGCCCGGCAGCGCCTTTGGCCAACGCTTGATGAAAGGCGGTCGCATGGCCTCGCGTGGCCGCTCGGGGGTCGCTCCGCCGGCACGGCCTGTAATCAATCACACCGGTGTTCGGTACATCCTGCAGCGTTAGGAGCCCGCGTCCTAATTAAACAGCTTATTCAGGCAGAAGCTAAAAATTACAGCGCGTAATCACGTAACAAATCGCACATTTTCCCCCGCTATCGATAGCGACGCCGCGGCCCCGCGGAGCCTCCGGACACGCGTGGGAGCGGCGGATTGAGACGCACGGAGCTCCCGGAGCGCGGGCCGGGATGCCGAGCGCGCGGCCGCTTCCTGTCCCACTGCTCCGCTTGGCAAGCGCCGCGGCGCCGCGCGAGCCGCGTGCCGCTCGCCGCCGGATTAGGAGGTTTCGAATAGCGGCGGGGGCATCGCGCGCCTCGGCTGGCGCCCGCGCCGCACGCAACGGCCCGGAGAGGCCCGCAGAAAAAGGCAAAAAAAGCCCCAAAATAGCCAAAACGTGGGGCTGGCTGCGGGGAACGCGCGCCCGGTTGCAGAAGGCTGGGGGAGCTGCCGCTGTCATGCGCCTTCGCGCACATCTGCAGGTCACTGCCATTTCCAACGCGCTTCCTTCATTTCACTTCTAATTTTACTTTTCCCCGCCTTGTCCCACCTCTTTCCCTCCACGGTTTCCACTGCCTTTTTAAAGCTGGCTCAACTCAGGCCAGGTTTATTTAAGCTATTCCGCAGAGAGCAGCTGCTGCCACAGTTTGGGGGTTGCGTTTTTTTTTTTGCTTTGGCTTCTCTTCTTTCTTTCTTCCCCTTTTCATTCCTCACAATCTGCACATCTGACTCATGGATTTTCTCCCTGGGCTCCTGCATTCAGTCCCTCCCTTCGCACGGCAGCGTCCATCGGCCCTCGCCGCTAACGAGGCCGGAGGACGGGGCGGCCGCCACGTCCGAGCCCTGCGCTGAGCTCGGCCCCGATGTCTCCCACCCGGCGGGATCCCAGACGGCTCCGTCCCCCTCGGAATAAGCAGTTGTGCACCTGAAGGAGCTGGAGGAAGCAGGAAATCTGCAGCGAGCTGATGGCATCAGCTCACAGCCGTGGCAGAAACAAAGGAAAATTCTCCATCCCGTTATTTGCATTTTTTTAAATCAATTTAAGAGCACCCGTTCCGCCACGCGGGGCCTGTTGAGCTCCAGGCTGGTGCACGGAGCCCAGCGGGGCTCAGGCTGGCCCTGCAAGATGCAAAGTTCCCTCCCAGCTGCAGAACTTGCTCCTCTCCTGCCCAGCGGCGCCGCCGGATGCGGTACCCGAGTCGAGGGCTCTCACCCACACGCGCTGGGTCAGCGCTTAATGCCCTCCATATTCTCCCCTTTGGTCTCGCCCTAGTTGGTCCCGGCTCCTCCCGAGCTTTGCTCGGCATCGCAGGCTCCAAAAGAGACTTATGGGCTCACGGGGAGACAGCGGGATGGGAATTTGCCCTCCGATCGCACGCGGCGGTGAAAACCCGGAGATGTGATTTTAGGGGCTTTAATCGAAGCCCAGCAAGAACAGAAAGGCATCGCCGCCGCAGAGCCATCAGCCCTCCTGTTCAATTAGAGATTAGAGCAAATTAAGATAATTATTAACTTCGGCGGCGTCAAAATCCCGTCACGCCTGTTCTGCTCGTTGGCTCCTGCAAAACGCGGCGCTCGCCGGGCCTGCGGCGCGCGCGAAGGCTGCACCCTCCTCATCCTCCTCCTCCTCAACCCGCGCGGCTGCTGATCTCATCCTTCACCCTCCATCCTGATCCATCCCACCCCCCAACCCAAGCGGGCGCAAGGGCGGTATAAAATCAATGCTGTTTTATAGCAACGGCGATTAAAAATAATAATAATAATGTTTTGTGCTTCAAGGCTTGGAGAAGGAATAGAGGAACCTTCCCTTCTGTGCTGTTCATGGAACATGAAGAGAGGCTGGCACTGAGCGGGCAGGCGAAGCTGGGCCCCGGATCCGAGAAGCTCCTTCACTTCTCTCCTTCCCTCACCAACAAAATCCCCCGTGTTCCCTTGGCCATTCCCTAAACTGGATTTTAAGCAAGCAAAACACAGCAAGGAGAGCAGCCACGTGTTGTAGGGGAAGAACCACCCGTGAGGTGCAAGGGTGGTGAGAAGTCCCCTGGGTCTGGGCATTTTCCGAAATGCCGGGTTGGACAAGAGCTCCCGTTTGCCAAGCGCAAAGTACTGTGGCTTCAAGGGTCCATTCGGCTGCTTTATAGAGGATAACCCCCTTGGAATAAGGGAATTCCCCCAAAATTCCTGGAGAAGTGAGAGTGCTCGTCCCACTCACAGGGTAAATCCCTGCGACAACCTCGTCTGGGCAGACGCCAGCTCTGCCTCGGAAAGAGCGGCAGGATAAATCCCTGTCCCAGCGCGCCGGCTGCGGCGATGGCTGCAGGGAGTTAAAGACAGTAGCGTTAAGGAAACGGCACGAAGGCCTTTAATCAACCAAAGAGCCAGGACTGAGTGTTCTTGAAGCAGATTTCGGCCCCGGCCGAACACCAGCTCCTCTAGACTGCACCGGGCTCCTCCTGCCAACGGGGCTGGGATGCTGCCCCTTCGGAGCGGCTGCACGGGGCAATTTGGCTTTTTGCAACCCCAAAACTATTCATAAAGACTGAGGACATCCCCCCGGGCCAACTAATCCAGAGTGGGGACACGAGGTGCTGACGGGGTGGGACGCAGAGCCCACGGGGCAGCGAGAAAGCGGAGGACAACTCAAAATGCAACCTGGGATGGAGGGACAGGAGCTACTGCAGCAGCAGAGGAACACGAGGAAATAAAACAGGATCTGGCGTAACCGGATACTCACGTGCAAGACGCTTGGGCCTGGGAGAGCACGGCCAGAAGGGCTGCACTCTGATCCAAATAAACCGCTGCTATCCGATAATGGGAAGGAATATGGGTTTTCAGAGGACAAAACCCAGGAAGAGCATTTAAGCTCCTCGCCCAAGACTGAATCGATAGCAGAGCAAATTTCTGACCCGAGATGACTGCAATCTAATCTCTGCATCGCACCTGACTCCTCGCACGACCGCGTGGCAACGTCCTGCTTTTCCTGCCGGCCGGGAAGGCGCAGGAGCGGCCACGGCCTCGCGGCCATCGGGAAAACGCGGCGAGGAGGGGAAGGAATCACAGCGGGAAGGCAAATCCCATGGGCCCAGCGCGGGATTCAGGACACGCGGCCCGACCGCCCTCGGGCCAACGCGGCGGAGGCCACGTCCAACGCGGGCCCTGAGAGGAGCCGCTCGCTGCTCTGCCGAGGGATCCTCCAAGCTGCTTGCACCGCCGGGCTCCGATGCTGCTGTATCCATCAAATGCACGGAGAGCAGCCCCGGAGAGGCCAGAACTCCAGCCTCGGGTCCACAGCTGCATCCACCGGGATGCAAGAGCATTCCCAGAGCTTCTGCACAGCTTGGGATCTCCGCGGCCGGGCGCGAGGGAAAAGCTCGGGCGCTGCAGGGCACACTCACCCATCTGCACCGAGGTTGGCTGCTCTTGACAGCGTTAACAGAATTCCAGAATCCCGGTTGATGTTGGAAGGGACCTCTAGGGATCACCCAGTGCAACCCCTGCTCCAGCAGGGACACCCAGAGCACGGGGCACAGGGGGCATCCAGGCGGGTTGGACATCTCCACAGAAGGAGCCTCCACAGCCTCTCTGGGCAGCCTGTGCCAGGGCTCGGGCACCCTCACACCAAGGAAGTTCTTCCTCACATGGACATGGAGCTGCCTGGGGTTCAGCTTGTCCCCGTTACCCCTTGTCCTGTCACCGGCCACCACCGAGCAGAGCCTGGCCCCATCCTCCCTACATTCTCTCCTCAGGTCCTTGTCCATGTTGCTCACATCCCTCTCAGCCTTCTCTTCTCCAGGCTCAACAGGCCCCGCTCGCTCACTCGTTCCTCACACCATGGCTGCTCCAGTCCCTCCATCTCTCTTTCCAAGGGACACACTGGAAGCCCACAGGGATGTCTGAGCTCTTTGAGCTCTTGGGTTGCTCCTTCTCCAAGACACGGCCCTGCCCCGGCGCGCAGCGCGCGTGCAAACCACTGGCACCATGGAGGGCATTCAGCAACGCAGCAACCGACAGCTTCTGTCCCTGCATTTTGCTCCTTTCCTACTGATCTGCCCCTCTGCTGTCTAATTTCTACTTCCAGCCTCTCCTGGAAGCGGCCGCGCGAGCAGCGCAAGGAGCGCGGCGACAGCGAGCGGAGAAAACTCCGCCGATCCCTGCGCGCCGCTTCCGACGGAGCCGCACGCGCCTGCAAAAGGGAGACGGGATAAAAATACCTGGCGGGGAGATGTGCGAGGCCTCTCCCTGCTGCTCCTCTGCACCTGGATGGACGAGGTGCGAAACGGCGGCGCTTGGCACCCGCGCTGCCCCGGGGCGCCGCGGGGACGGCGGCTGCCGCGCGAGCCGCTCCGCTCGCTTTCCTGCTGGGAAATAAAGCGACGGGGATTCCCGGAGGAAACGGGCAGGAAAACAAAAAGGGAAAAGGCTGGGGAGAAGGGGAATGGTGGGGCTGAAGGGAGGGGACGGGGCAGCCGCACCGACGGCGCCGTCGCCACGAGGAACGCCAGAAAAATACGTGGAAGATCCCTAAAATCCCATGTCACGAGTGGGTGTATCAGCAACGGGGGCATCCAGATGGGGAAAAACGGGGCATCTTGTGCCAAGGACTGGATGCAAAAGCCTCTCTAAATGGGAACCGAGGACGAGGGGCGCGAGCAGGGACCGGCAGGCGAAAGCAATTAGAGCAGGAAGGCCTGGGAGAGCCCAACGCGACGCTGTGAAATCACCGATATTAATAGAGAGAGATCTGCAATTAGCTGCTCCGGCACAGGGCAGAGCCCGGGCTGCCTCTGCGCTGCTTGTTGGGCAGGATCCTCCGCGCAAAGTTCCCTGCAAACTGCCACCTCCTCGGGACGCGGGCGCCTGCTTGGCTGCCGTGAAAGATCTAGTCGTCTGCTGAGGGGTTAATTAAAAAATTTAATAGGATTTCGGTACTTACTGAAATTATTTCCTTCCACGCACGCGCGCGGCGTTGCCGATCGATGGGGAAACGGTTTGTGGAGGGTTTGGGGATGCTGCGTGGCTGCAAACGCTCTTGCACTGCTAAGAGCCCCCAAATTACAGTGTCTGCAGGTGGAAGGAGCTGCTCGTAGCCCCCTGTTCATCGGGCAGCATTTCCAAAGATCGTAATGTCCAAAAAAGCGGATTTCACACCCAGTAACAACAGGCGACGGATGAGACAGTTGGCCAGCAAGGCTGGCGTTAACGACGGTGCCGCTTTAATCACGTTGCCCTGTTATATTTAAAAAAATCTGCGGCTCTATCTGCGTAGCCTCGTGCTGGCATGTGCCTGCGTCGCTACTCGTAGGGATTCAAGCGACTGGAGAGGAGAGCTGGGCCGGGAAGGCAGGGGAGGATGAACGGGAAGGAGCCGGCCTTGTTATTAAAATCTGCTAATTAGTTTGCCTTGCGCTGCTCACCCTTGGGCTTAAGAGCAGGCAGGGAATTTCCCCACGGATAAAGCCGGTTCTGGAAGGAAAACACACTCCGTAGGAACCGCAGTGGGCGCCGGGGCCATTTTCCTTCCGTTTTGGAACCGAATTTCCCTTTCTCCAAGTGTCTCGTAACACCCCGGCGGCTGGGATTTGGGAGGGCTCCGTTAAACACGCGCGGAGCATCAGGAAACAGGAATTTTCCCAAATCCTGCAAGGGCAGCCCATGCTCCTCATGAAAAGGAACGGGACAAGGCATCCGTTTGGGATCCACAAGGAGTTTGCTGCATCTCCCTAACGTCCTCTTGGCAGCAGCCAACACTTGCTGGAAGCCCTGAACTCCAAATTCCCAATGGGAAGCTCAGGGAGGAGAGCAAGCGTGGCAAGTATATGGAAAAAAAAAACAGGTTTTCTAATGAAAACCACCTGCTTTTGCCCCTATTAGGGTGCAAGAGCTGCCTATGCACTAACACCACCAGCGAACGCTGTGTGCAAAGAGCCGGGAAATCGCACAGGGATAAGGGGAAAAGGTCTCCCTTTTTCCCAGCCCACGGGTCGCTCCGTGCTCAGGGCTCGAGGGCTGCTCAGAACGGACCCAAGCGCCCCAGCACTGGTGACAAGGGCTTACCCAGCTCCCTTCAGCACCAAGAAGGCTTTAAGGGGTAACTCGGGGGGGAAAATGCAAGAAGTAAAGGCACAAAACGTCTTTCCTAAGGGTTTAAACCCTTTTTGCTTTCCTGCAGGCCAGATCCCTGCCGGGACATCGGAGTTTCCTCCGGCGCGCAGCAACATGGATTTCTTCCCAATGGGTGTCCCAGGTGTTTTCTGTGTAAGCAAAGCACATGATGTGGCTGCCCAAACAGGCAGTTCTTGTGAAAACATCAGCACCGAATGAGGGGTTTTTTTAAAGGGAAGAAGTGAAATTCAAATTGTTCTCGCTGCAAAATGATTCCCTAATTTCCTCCCAAAAAGCCTAAGTCCCCGTCAGACATGTCAAATCCCATGGGTGGCTTTCCTGCTGTATCTGCTGCAAGCCTGGGTCTGTGGGGATGCACAGAGCCCTCTGAAACGTGGGATACAACCCCTAAGAGCAGGGAATGGCTGGAGCAGCGTCCGAGCCCTCCGGCTGGTGGAAGATGCGGGAGCTGCGACTGCCCGGCCCGGCACGGGCATCGGCCAGGAGAAACCCAACCAGAAATCCGTTTGCTAGAGGAAGGGATGAGGTTGAACAAGGCAGGTACAAGGGAAAACGCCAGCGGGAGGCACCACCCCGGGTGCAGGCAGGGCTGCTGCGGGGGCTCTAAATTAGGGGGAAAACCAGAGCTGCCGAGAAGGCGCTCGCCGCTAAATTTAATCTCAAAGTGAATTTTCTTGCCTTATCTCCCTCTCTGTAAAGATACCTGCGTTCCCAGAGGAGATTTTAACCCTTTCTTTGGCTGGGCTGCATCTGAGAAGCTGCCTGATGTTCAGAGCCTCCTGTCTCAAAACCTGCTCCTGGTTATATACAGGAAAGAAAACAGAAATCAAGAGTGAACCGTAGAGGAACAGGAGCTTTGGGGGTTGTTTGTTGGTGACGGGGCTCACCCGCTTCCCATGAGAAGGCAGCTGCTACATACAGAGGGAAGAGCGATCGTTTTGTGGCAAAAACCCTGAATTTGACTGTTTATTCATGGCACAAATCTGCCAGCGCAGCTTAATGATTAACCCTGAGCACCACTTCAGTCCCTCCATTGGGGCTGTTGGTTTCCTACTGCTTAACAATAAATATCCCCAGGGGAAGTTCAGCCCATGGACAGCCCCAGCCCAGCAGGCAGTCGGGAATAACACTCAGAAATGCTGGATACAGAGTTTGAAACCATCCTATCCCCCGTGTCCCGGATGGAGCAGCCTGAGCCCCGGAGCTGAGCGCACCAGGAGGCTCCTCCTGCCCTTGGTACCCAAGAGCGGCCTCAGAGCAGCTTGTGCTGCACCAGGACCAGCTCCTTTTCCCTTCCAACCACTCCAACCCGACTCTCCCGCAAGCCCAGCGAGCTCCTGCCTATTCCTGGCTCACAACCTTCCAGCCGGGAGCGGATTTTCCATGGGAATCAGCAGGGGTGACGCTCTCCCCGCTCCGGCGTCCGCAGCCGGACCTGCTCCCACGGCGGAGCCGCTCGCGCCGCCGACCCCCTCCCACCTGCTCCTTGTTTTCCCGTTTTCTTCTTTCCTAAATATCCACCCCCGTCTTGCCGAAACTGCTCCTTTCCAACAGTTCTCCTTGCGGATACCGCTGGCAACGGCAGCGTTCGAGCCGTTCCACGCGTCGGGAGCGAGGAACACGAGGGCGCCGAGCACACCCTGCTCGCTCTGGAAGCGCCCTCAGTCCCTGCCATTAAACATTTACATTTCCCAACCCCGTGTCTTTTTAAAGCTCTAGTTATGGACTCAATTTGCCTGTTTGGAAGCCACAACGCTGCAAAGCAGCCTCCGACGCAGCCCGGGCCGACCAAAACCATGCGGTGCCCTTAGGACCAAACATCCGCGGGCCGCTCGGCCAAGCTGCAACGAGCTATTGAATTCTGGAACTCCAGCCATAATCCCGTATTTTTAAGCCTGGAAAACAGTCCGCAGAGCCCCCAACGCCGCGCGGACGGAGCACACCTCTCAAACACGGAAAACAACCCAAAATGATGCCAAGGACAGGGGAAACGGCGCCTTCTGCGTTCCGTGTTCTCAATGGTTCATTCCACATGAAGAGGTGCTGCAGCAAAAGCCACCTCGGTGACAAGTTTAAACATTTTTTGCCAGAGGAAAGAAAATAAAACACAGACTTGGAAACTTACCTCTCTCTTCCAGAGGTGAAAGATGGTTCATGGGAGAAAATTGGACTCGTCGAGTTAATTAAACGGCAAAACAAGCGGATCCTAGAGCTTCAGCACACACAGGCATCCATTCTCCAGCGGCTCTTCTGGTCGGCAACCGGCATCAATTTCAGATTCCTGAGGAGGAAAAGGGAGTTTGTTTGCATTATTCCCCAAATAATTCCATGTTGCAAGCTGCGATTTTCGGCATCAGTGCAAAACCAGTGGAGTTTGGGTCAAATCGGCAGCTCGCGGCGGTGCCGCTCGCAGTTTCTTGGCCTTACCAAACCCGTGAGTTTCAAACGTCTCGATTTTTATGCGAGGGAATCGCATCCAGCAGCACTTGGAGCCGCTCGGGGGAAGAAATGCGGATTGAAGGCTCCCGAGAGGCGTTTTTCCCTCTCCCTCCCTCCCTGCCACTCCTCAGAACTAAGGAGCGCCCCGTGGAAAAGCCCCGCGCCGGCGGCGCCGCGGATCGGGAGATAAAACCCTCGCGCCCGGGAACGGCCCCGGGTGCTCCCGCGCGCCGCCGCCAACTCGTTCAACGCGGTGCGCGCCACCGTGGGACTCCTACTGCCAAGAACTCCAGGTTGCAATTAGTCTTAATGAACTTCGGCACCTAGGAGCCCTTGGCAATCCCACCTGGTCGCTCCAGGTTCCCTCCGGCGTCAGTGCGAAGCACTCGGTCCATGAGTGTCCCAGGGAGATGACCCAGGAGACGCCCCATGGAGATAACCCAGGAGATGCCCCATGGAGATGCCCAGGGAGGTGTCCCATGGAGATGACCCAGGAGATGGCCCGTGGAGATGCCCAAGGAGATACCTCATGGAGATGACCCAGGAGATGCCCATGGAGATGCCCAAGGAGATACCCCATGGAGATGACCCAGGAGATGGCCCATGGAGATGCCTAAGGAGATGCCTCACAGACATGACCCAGGAGGTGTCCCATGGAGATGACCGAGGAGATGCCCATGGAGATGCCAAAGGAGATACCCCATGGAGATGGCCAAGGAGATGCCCCATGGAGATGACCCAGGAGATGCGCATGGAGATGACCCAGGAGATGCCCATGGAGATGCCCAAGGAGGTGCCCCATGGAGATGACCCAGGAGATGCCCATGGAGATGCCCAAGGAGATATCCCATGGAGATGGCCAAGGAGATGCCCCATGGAGATGACCCAGGAAATGACCCATGGAGATGCCCCAAGCCAAGAGGAACCACCATGGGCACACGAGCATGGGAAGGGAGAAGGAGGACCCCAAGGTTGGCGCGGGATGAGCAAAGGCAACGGCCGGATCAGCACCCAAAGCACCTTGGTCAAAATCCACCTTCGGGTGCTGAAATGACTCCCCAGATCAGGAGAGATGGACTGAGGCAATTGCTTCCCGGGTGCAAAAGCAGAGCCCGACCTAAAGGCACCGCATCCCTGCGTGGCGTGCCCAGGGATCTGCTGTTTGTCCATTGGATAAACAGCTCCAACAACTCAGAAGAGGGGACGTTGGGAGGAGAAGAACATAAATTCCAGCAGAAACCGCAGGAAGGTGTTTCTGGATGCTGGCGGGGGGCAGCCGAAGCTCCCGAAGCAACGGGGGAATGTTGTTCCCGTGTCCAAAAGCCAAGCACCCATGTCAAGCTGGATCTCATGGAACGGAAAACTAAAAACCCCTGTGGCGAGTGAGCAAAGGGTAAAGCACTGTCAGAGACAGGACGTGGTGTGAATCCACAGAAACGGCGCCACGAAAACCTCTTACTCTTAGGTTTTAGTAAACTGAGTTTTAAAAACGCCTCCAGGAAGAAGGAATTCCAGGGATGGTGGAGGACTGTTATTGCCCAGGAACAGAGCAGCACCAAAACACTGCGGGTAGGGTAGGGGAGTGCAGTAAATATTCCCTGTGCCCGTGTGGAATGAGAGCAGGTGGCACAGCCTCACCACGGAGTGGTGCGGAAACGCTGCCTATTCCCAGCAGGAATTCAGGCAGAGGCGGAACAACGGCTAACGTAGGTCACTTGGAAGCCAGGAGATCTTAACCTGCATCCCGGGGGGTCCAAAGGAGCTGGATGAGAAGCCCTCTGCTCCGTTTATCAACATTTTCAGCAGGCGTCAGCTCTAGAGGTTCCAGAAGATTGAAGGCAACCTGGAATTGTGCAATATTTGCCGTGGGGGAGCAGGACGAGCAGCCCCACGGGAAGCGGCCTGTCCCTCCGGCAGGACGAGGGACGCGGTGACATTAACCCTGTCCAGGGCTATGGGAACAGCACTGTCCCGCGCGGGCCCTTGTGTCTCAGGAGAGCCGGCGCGTTCCCGAGGCACCGCGGAGCCCCTCACAGCCCTGGGAATCATTCACCTTCGCGCCGCGCCAGCTCGGGAGTAGCTGGAATTACGTTACATAACCCGGAATACGTAGAGCGGATTAATAATTGGCCAGCTGACAAGTCCCAGAGCTCAGCGTGTGGGAATCCCGGGAGGCTCCGTCCTCCAGCCCCGCTTGTCCCCTCTCCCGCAGGAAGCCGCTGCTGCCCCCGACTCCAAGAGCTCCAATAGCGCCGAGCACAAGGGCTGGATCCACCTGCGTGTCCCTATTGCACGAATCATAGAATCATAGAATGCTTAGGGTTGGAAGGGACCTCTAGAGGTCATCTAGTCCAACCCCCTGCACACGCAGGGTCACCTAGAGCACGTGGCACAGGACTGCGGCCAAGCGGGTTTGAAGATCTCCAGAGAAGGAGACTCCACAACCTCTCTGGGCAGCCTGTTCCAGTGCTCTGGCACCCTCACTGGGAAGAAATTTTTCCTCAAGTTCCTGTGGAATTTTTGATGCTTCGGTTTCCGGTCATTTCCTCTAGTTCTGTCGGCGGCCACCACTGAAAAGAGGCCAGCACCATCCTCCTCACTGCCTCCCTTGAGGTACTTCTAGACACTGCTCAGGTCCCCTCTCAGCCTTCTCTTCTCCAGCTGAACAGGCCCAGCTCCCTCAGCCTCTCCTCATAGGGCAGATGTTCCAGGCCCCTGATCATCCTTGTAGCCCTGCGCTGGACTCTCTCCAGCAGCTCCACATCCCTCTTGTCCTGTGGAGCCCAGAACTGGACACAATACTCCAGATGTGGCCTCACCAGGGCTGAGTAATTGCACCCAGGAGCAAGGATGCTCTTCAGTCCGGAGGAGACGTGACGAGCAGGGACACAGAGGGCTCCCGGCGCCTCGGGAAGCGGCCTCGGACGGCGGCTGTCCCTGTATCCTCCAGCACAAGAGCAAGCGGCTACCAGCAGAAGTCGTGTCCGGATGAGGAGGTTCTGGAGATGTTGCTGGAGGAGACGGAGCTTGGTGGAGATGGCTGGTGGAGATGGAGGTGAAGTATCGCGCTTGTCCGTCCAGATCTCCTGTCCTTTTGAAGCAGTCACACGGTGGACACATCCTTCGCTAATTAATACTGTTCTTATTAGCCCCACACGACAGAGGAGCAGAGGGGACACAGCAAAGCCGTAGCTGAGCGTGCTGAGCAGGAGGGCTCTGGTGTCCAGGCCTGCAGCACGGGCTGAATCCAACTGCAGAAGGCAGCTCCATGAAGCAGACACCACGAGGCCTCCTTGGGATACAGGGAGCAGCAAAGATCTTCCATGGGTAATTCCCTGCCAGAGGCCACCTATGGCTTCAGGTTCTCTAATATCATCCACTTCTTTTCTCTCGTTCCCAAGCACAGGAAGGTTTTGCTCTGCTTCCGCAGGTCAGCAATGACAGTCCAGGAACCCGTGACCCAGCAGAGAAACAGCTACCACGAAACCTGCCCGCAAACAGGAGCCCATGAGCCACAGCAAGAGCCTCGCGGAGCAGCTTTGGGCCTTGTCTTTCCAACACACGGCACCGCCGTGTTCACTTTATTCAATTTAGAACTTATTTAATATTATATACACAATATTACACCCAACTATATAAAGCGTTCCCAAAGCAGCGCCAGTTTTCACTATTTTCCCCCCCGAAGCAGCCACGGTTTGAATTTAGTTTCGCTCAGGAAGGTTCTACACGTTTGGAGCATGGGGAGAGCCTCTTTACCTCCCGCTCCGCTTCTTCACACGCCGCTGCCCCGTTCATACCCGCCACGAACAGGGCAGGGAAACGCCAGGGAAGTGCTGCAAATTAAAAGGTCAACAAAACAACCGCTGCATTTGGAAAAAAAATGATTTTACACAACTTAGAACTTAACCAAAAATAAGAAAAAATATATACACATATACATATGCGCACGCACTTTTGCATGTAGCTTTGTTGCAGTAGAGCAAGTTGCCTTATCGGCTTGCAAGGAGGTTGCATGAACAACTCTGTGCATTTCTAAGGCTTTTGAACGCAGGGTCTTGTGAGGATCTTCCTTGTCCTCACTGGAACTACAAGGCTTAAATGAAAAGCAGAAAGTGTAAAATGGGTTTTGGAAGAGATCCGGCAAATAAATTGATCGGTTTCCTTGGCCAATCGATAGGAAACGGCAACACCGCTGTGGAGGCTGCATGTGGAGCTGCTCCCATTGCTATGGACCTGCTCCCAGGAAAAGTGGTTGCTCAGGTTGAAATCTCTCCCGTGCCATGGTCGGAGCAGCATCTGCCACCACCTTTCCACCCGCACCAGATCCAAGGGCCCAGGAGGCCGCTCGTTTTGCTGTGCCCAAAACAACCCTCGGGTCATTGAGCACCTTTGCTGTTCTCCTCATATGGGTTTTTAGGGGCTTCCTCATAGAGGTTGGAGCAAATTCCTCATCCACCAGCTGCACTCGAGCTCTGTGAACATCCTGATCTTGCAGGAACATCCCTGTTCCCAGGGAGAACATCCAGCGTCTCTCATTAGGACTCATTTGCTTCCAAGATGAATTACACACAAATGATCATGTCCCCAGCTCCAGCGCTCAGGACTTTGCCTCCAAAGACTACACTTATCTCAAGAGCTACCTGCCATCAATTGCAAACTGCTGTGTCACACTGATGGCAGAGGCCGAGGCTGTTTCCTTGATAACAGCCCTTTGGAAAGGCTGGAATTGCATCGCACTTCCCAAGGGCGACACTTCAGAGTTATCTTCAGGTAATCTAGCAGAGATCATGGGCGAAAGAAATAGAATAAGGGGTACGAAGAGCTGTGCAAATGTTGATTTCATGTGCACGGTCAAAAGTGCTACCACACATCAAAGGAAAAAATAATCCTGAAAAAAACCACTAATCTGATGTCTGCTGCAACGATCTTGATCTGGGGGCCTCGGAGTGACTCTCAATTCTTCCCTCCTTCTTTCCCCGCACGTGCTCTGAGCTGCACTGCAAAACTTAATTTAAAATCCCTAATGATAAAACCTCTTATATGAAGGATATTATACATAAAGCAGAGAGAGGGGTCAGAACCCTGAGTTAGTTAACAACTTGAAGACATGCTGGGGTCCAACAGCGACAGCTTGACTATTTATTCAAAAGTCTGGACTTCTGGCTCTCAATTATCACAGATTTAAGCAGTGTTTGATATGTGCATTAAAGATGCCCTGGCATCTGCAGCGCCAAACAAACGACGCTTGTGAGTTGGTGGGTTTTGATGTTATGAAATCCCAATTCCCTCCATTTCAATGGATGCGGCTCTGGAGCAGGGCCGGGCTGCAGAGGCTGCACAAGGAGCGAGCGCGTTTCCAATAAAACCATCAGTGTCCTCAGCCCCACGGCCGCGGAGCTGCCGCGCGTCACCTCCATTGAAGCCGAGTCGCGGTGGAGCTCATTGCATCTGAAAGCAGTTTGGAAGTTTCGGAGTCGCCGACTCCGCAGCTTTTTCTAAAGAAGAGGGCCAAGGAAAGAATTCTAGCAGCTTCTCTGAAACATCTTAAGTGTCAGGGTTTAATGATTAAATACACTGCCATGATGAAGGGGAAGACAAGAAATGAAGGCAACGTTCGGAGATGATGGGTCCTTCAAGCCCCGAAAAACAGCAGTTGCCTCTGCCCCCATCACTGGCACCGTTGCAGCTGCTGGGCCCTGATGGGATGCACCCCAGAGTGCTGCGGGAGCTGGCAGATGCCATAGCTAAGCCGCTCTCCATCATCTTTGAAAGATCCTGGAGAACGGGGGAGGTGCCGGAAGACTGGAAGAAGGCCAATGTCACGCCAGTCTTCAAAAAAGGCAAGAAGGAGGACCCAGGCAACTACAGGCCAGTCAGCCTCACCTCCGTCCCCGGAAAAGTGATGGAACGGCTCATACTGACTGTTGTCTCCAGGCACATGGAGGACAAGAAGGTGCTCAAGAGTAGTCAGCATGGATTCACCAAGGGGAAATCTTGCCTGACTAACCTGATAGCCTTCTATGATGAAATGACCGGCTGGATAGACGAGGGGAGAGCGGTGGATGTCGTCTATCTCGACTTCACCAAGGCTTTTGACACCGTCCCTCACAACATCCTCCTGGGCAAGCTCCGGAAGTGTGGGATAGATGAGTGGACAGTGAGATGGATTAGGAACTGGCTGGATGGCAGGGCCCAGAGAGTGGTGATCAGCGGTGCAGAGTCTAGTTGGAGGCCTGTGGCTAGTGGGGTCCCCCAGGGGTCAGTCCTTGGTCCAGTCCTGTTCAATTTATTCATCAATGACCTGGATGAAGGCACAGAGTGCTCCCTCAGCAAGTTTGCTGATGATACCAAACTGGGAGGAGTAGCCGATACCCCAGAGGGCTGTGCTGCCATCCAGAGGGACCTGGACAGACTGGACAACTGGGCGGTGAAAAACCTCATGCAATTCAACAAGGCCAAGTGCAAGGTCCTGCACCTGGGGAGGAATAACCCCAGACACCAGTACAGGCTGGGGACCGACCTTCTGGAGAGCAGCTCTGCGGAGAAAGACCTGGGTGTCATGGTGGACGACAAGTTGACCATGAGGCAGCAGTGTGCCCTCGTGGCCAAGAAGGCCAATGGGATCCTGGGCTGCATTAAGAAAAGCGTCTCCAGCAGGTCGAGGGAGGTGATCCTGCCCCTCTACTCAGCCCTGGTGAGGCCACATCTGGAGTATTGTGTCCAGTTCTGGGCTCCACAGGACAAGAGGGATGTGGAGCTGCTGGAGAGAGTCCAGCGCAGGGCTACAAGGATGATCAGGGGCCTGGAACATCTGCCCTATGAGGAGAGGCTGAGGGAGCTGGGCCTGTTCAGCCTGGAGAAGAGAAGGCTGAGAGGGGATCTAATCAGTGTATATAAATACCTCAAGGGAGGGAGTGCAGAGGACGGGGATGGTCTCTTTTCAGTGGTGGCCACTGATAGGACTAGAGGAAATGGCCGGAAACTGAAACATCAAAAATTCCATAGGAACTTAAGGAAAAATTTCTTGCCAGTGAGGGTGCCAGAGCACTGGAACAGGCTGCCCAGAGAGGTTGTGGAGTCTCCTTCTCTGGAGATCTTCAAACCCGCTTGGACGCAGTCCTGTGCCACGTGCTTTAGGTGTCCCTGCGTATGCAGGGGGGTTGGACTAGATGATCTCTAGAGGTCCCTTCCAACCCTAAGCATTCTATGATTCTATGATTCTATGAAAGCAGCTCCATGGAGAGGGATCTGAGAGTCCTGGGTGACACCAAGTTCCCCGTGAGGCAGCAACGTGCCCTGGTGGCCAAGAAGGCCAATGGGCTCCTGGCTGCAGCAGGAGGAGCATTGGCAGCAGGGCCAGGGAGGGGATCCTGCCCCTCTGCTCAGCCCTGGGGAGGCACCTGGAGCACTGGGGGCAGCTCTGGGCTCCCCAGGACAAGAGGGACGTGGAGCTGCTAGAGAGGGGCCAGCGCAGGGCCACGAAGGTGATGGAGGGACTGGAGCAGCCGTCGTGTGAGGAAAGAGTGAGCGAGCGGGGCCTGTTGAGCCTGGAGAAGAGAAGGCTGAGAGGGACCTGAGCAACATGGACAAGTAGCTGAGGGGAGAATGTAGGGAGGATGGGGCCAGGCTCTGCTCGGTGGTGGCCGGTGACAGGACAAGGGGTAACGGGGACAAGCTGAACCCCAGGCAGCTCCATGTCCATGTGAGGAAGAACTTCCTTGGTGTGAGGGTGCCCGAGCCCTGGCACAGGCTGCGCAGAGAGGCTGTGGAGGCTCCTTCTCTGGAGATGTCCAACCCGCCTGGATGCCCCCTGTGCCCCGTGCTCTGGGTGTCCCTGCTGGAGCAGGGGTTGCACTGGGTGATCCCTAGAGGTCCGTGCCAACCTCAGCCGTTCTGGGATTCTGGGATTCTGTTACAGCTGAGACCTTCCTGCAAGGCAGATAACTCGTGTGAACAGGCGCGACAGGAACATAAAAGTCCTGCATTTCGCTGGCTCCCTGGCCAGCAATTCAACAACGCAAAGCACATTAATCCTAGGAAAACAATTATACCGGAATTATAATTCCATATATTATGGAACATCATAATTCCTCGTTAGGAGAGATGCAGCTCCTTGCAACTCCTGAAGCAAACGCAGGAGGAAAAGGCTGATTTTGAGGGCTCTAATGAGCGAGGAGACCCGCACAGCAAAACGTTCATCGCCACTGTGGCACTAAGATATAATGCTATTTAAGCCACTTAAAACCACACACTTATCTTTTTAAAATATTTCAGTATGTCACTGGGAAAAAATACTGAGTTTTTAACGAAAAACTCTATTATTTGAAGGCGAAAGAGCGTTTCTAGAAGGCTGCTGAGGTAGGGGCCAAGGGTGGGAGCCGGCTGGCAGGTTTTGCCATTTGAATGATCCATCTGCACCAAATCCCAACGAAAACGTGGAGTTCCCTCGCCACCCGTGCGGCTTTTTGGGATGATTTTCCTCGGAAGCGTTAACAGAGGCTGGAGAGATGGCGAAGGTGGCGCAGAGACGCGGCTCCGTCTGCGGAAATAACGGAGAATTTGACAAACCCTTTTGTGACAAAGCAGCTCAGGGCACAGCGAAGGGCTCCCAAGTGTCACCTCCGATATCCGCTGGGAACCGGGATGCGGCCTACGCAGCCACCGGAGAGCCACCGGCGTCGCGCCAAGGGAGCCGATCCCTGGATTTTTGGGAGAAGGGATGGGGAAGCAGCACCCCACGGTCCCCAACAGTCCCGTGCTCTGCTCACGAGTTTCTCCATCCCGTTTTGGTGGTTCTCTCTCTTCCCTTCTCTTTTTTAAGCACAAGAAATTGGACCCGACAGCACCAAAGCCTCCCCTGTGCCACTAGGATCCTTAGGTACTGCACTAGCAGAGACGTGATTTTAAAATAAACTGTTTGGAGATGAGTTTTATATATCAAATCTCCATGGTTACCTCCAAGCAAGTTACCACGGCTTAGCTGGGACTAAGCACTTATTTTCTTTTTCCAGAGCCATCTATAAGTGTTTTAGAGGTTTCTCTTCTTGCCTCAACATATTTCATATCATTAACTATTGTTTTTCCCATTGTACACGGTATGCGTCGAGTCTTCAACAAAACTTCGCTTTATATCTTCACAATTTACGGGCAGGAGATTTTAGTGATGTGAAGAGCAGCCGGGGCCACGGTCCCGTTGCAGACCATGACTAAGCTCCAGGTGGGAAAGGATCTCTGTGTTTGTAAGGAAGCTGCTGGTGTCCCTGTGGGCTCCGGGGAGCGGCATAGGGAGCTGGGGACCATGTGGAGGTGACGCTTTGTGCCCCATCCACAACCCCAGGGCCTCCCTCCATTGCGACGGGTGGGAATCGTCTTCTATAAACACACCCGGGCTTTCCCGAAGAGGAAAAAGGGAAGCACAATTTCACATGGGACGTCAAGGCGCCTACGGAAGAGCCAAGCTGGAAGAGCGCCCGCTCAGTTGGAAGGAGGAATTCAGCCGGAGAAACGGGCCGTGTCTTTCGTGACCTGCGCGGCCCACGAATGACAACGTGACAACCGGATTTACGCGACGGAGGGAATCGCTGTGGACAGTGGCAAATGCACCCGCAGGAGCCAACTCCTGAGGGCCTCGGTTCTCCCTGCTCCGACAGCCGCCCACGTCTTGCCGGGCCTTGAATAAAAGTAACCGCACGAAGCCCGCGGCCCCGGAGCGGGATGATCCCTTGGGAAGGTGCCGGTGGGACAGAATGGAGGTAGAGGAGATGGGTTACACACCCCTGCTATTCGCAGTGCCGCAGGCGTCCTAACCTTCGCCTTCCAGGGGATCCTCTCCTGAAACGAAAGCCATTTCCAGAGCCTGGAAAGCGAAGCAGGACTTGCCGGGCGGGAATTGCAGCCCCCAGCCCCGCGAGCAGGCCGGGCCCGGGCTGCCGTCCGCGTCCGCAGCCCAAACGCCACGTTCCTGCCTCACATTGGGGCGGTTTCAGCTCCCTCCGGCACCACACGATGCCCCGCGGCTGCTCTCCAGGAACCGCATCCAAACCAGCCCGGGAGATGCGGGGATAACCCCGACTTCCCACTGGAGCATCCAGCCCATCCACCCTCACGCTCTCCTGGATCTGCTTTAGCTCCGCCATCACCAAGAACCATTAAAGACCTTTTAATTTCTGAAGAGGAGGCAGGAAAAAAAATCACAAATCCGGGGGACCCCCGGGGGGACCCACGGCAAGGACAGGGCTACCTGTTAACTGCTGTCAAAGCCATTTGTCACCCTGCAAAGCGTCCCCTCGTGCTGGCCGCGGTGGCTCTAACCACACGGCCATTCCCGCGGCTGGAAACCGCTCCCACGGCATGTGGAGAACAAAGTTTCCTTCCTTCCATGTGGATGTTGTGAACATCGAATTCCTCCCCTGTGCTTGCCGAGATAACCAGGGAGTTGTAAAACCCCACGCGGCTGCACTTGTAAACCAAAGCCAAGTGCTTTTCCCCCAAGGAAACCCTTTGGATACGGATACACTCTCCTGCCACGCTCCGTAACACACGTCCCACCAGCATCAGCTCTTTGCTCTTCCCTACCTTCACCTTCCATGCAAAACTTCCCAAATATCCCACACCAGCCTCGCAGAATGAGCACCCCCCTTTCCGATCCCGTTTTCCAAGCGCTTTTCGCTCCGTTCTGGAGTTTTAGTTTACGGGCCCCGGCAGAGCCGCAACGCGAAGGACACGAACGTCAAGAGCTAAACCCGAGATCACAGACTGCCCCAACAGACAGAAATTAAACTTAATTTGCCTTGACAGAGCTCGTTTATAAATAAGTATTTTGAAACCAATCAAGTGCTGGTAAGCCTTAATATACTTAAAAATATCTGCTTGCAGCAAGAAAAAGAGACCAAGTAGGAGACAGGGAATTTGGCGCTACACAAAATGTACTCATTTCATTAAGCGAGCAAATTAAAGGAAAATATTTTTATTTATTTCCATGCAGCAACGTGATCCTCGAGTGGATTGTGCCATCCCTGGAAAGCTCCCAACTCCCTAGCGCAAATCCACAAAAGCCGGCGCGAGCGGCCGACGGCGTCTCCCTGCGTAAGGAGAACGTGCCGGATGAGGCATTCCCAAAAACCAGGCTGGAGATGCCACACGAGAGCAGCGCACGGCCGGGATGGCCTCGGAAAGCTGCCCGGGCTCGGCAGGACCCGCACTCCGGCCTTCCCAAAGGGACGGCAAAGGGCTCGCGAGCCTCATCCCTACGGATGTTACCGGAGAAGGAGGTTTATTGGGCTCACCAGCCTCCTCCCCATGGATGTTACCGGAGAAGGAGGTTTATTGGGCTCACCAGCCTCCTCCCCATGGATGTTACCGGAGGAGGTTTATCCTCAGTGTAGGAAATCACAGATTTAGAGATCAAGTTGTTATTAGGCAGGAAAAGTAACAGTAAAATAAGCTAAATCGCTTTTAGCATCTCAACAACGGAGCCCGGCCTCACTTTTTTATGCCTCCCGTGTGGAAAGGGATCCTCCCGGATTCCATTTCCAAGCAAAGAGGCAGCCACCTCAGCCCGGAGCAGGAATCATAGAATCACAGAATGCTGAAGGTTGGAAGGGACCTCTAGAGATCATCTAGTCCAACCCCCTGCACACGCAGGGTCACCTAGAGCACGTGGCACAGGACTGCGTCCAAGCGGGTTTGAAGATCTCCAGAGAAGGAGACTCCACAACCTCTCTGGGCAGCCTGTTCCAGTGCTCTGGCACCCTCACTGGCAAGAAATTTTTCCTTAAGTTCCTGGGGAACTTTTGGTGCTTCAGTTTGTGGCCATTACCTCTAGTTCTGTCAGTGGCCACCACTGAAAAGAGACCAGCACCATCCTCCTCACTGCCTCCCTTGAGGTACTTCTAGACACTGCTCAGGTCCCCTCTCAGCCTTCTCTTCTCCAGCTGAACAGGCCCAGGAAGGGACACGTGGGACAGGGACATGTGGCTCTGCGGATCCCATCCGTGGTGGATCCAACCCGAGCGCCTGCAACTTGTTAGCTCAGCCGGCAGACGCGGCCAAGAAGAGCGCGTTAGACAAACTGATGAAATAAAGAACATTTGCCCCAGGCACAAGTGGATATTTCATTAATTATGGGAGAATTAAGCTAAGATTCAGGAGATAGAGACCTCTCTTGTGAGAGCAGAGGTCAAGAACTGGGAATTTGTTCAATTTCGTGGATAACAACAAACTGACATGGGTAAGAGGCCTCTAAGCAGCGCGTTCTTCCACGTAGGCGCGAGGTTTTGCAACGCTAACGTTTGCGTACGGAGCGAATCCGCCGGAGCGACCCCAGCAACGCCTCCCAATCCGGAGCCTTTTCCACACGGGCAAAAAGAGCCAACTTGGACGGGAATTTCACACTTCTCTGGAGAGCGAGGATCCCCATGCGGGTTTGCTGGAGTCGGGGCACACGGGAGGTCGCTCCGGACGGGACACCTGGACCGTTCTGCTGGACGCAACGGTTGACCCTCTGGAGAAGTCTCCATGGCAGAGCCGCCACGCTGACCTCACCAGCGTATCCCGGAGTTTTCCCAAGGGATTCTGCAGAGCCACGGATGGTTTTCAGGGCGTCTTTGCAGCTACATGACAGCAGCAAAGTGACAGGCTAAATGTCCCCCACCTGCAAACGGTGGCCTGCAGCTCCCAGCTCTTCACCCTTCCTGCAAAAAGGGAAACCGTTGGCGGGATCACCCGGAGCTCCCACCTAATCAGGGATTTCCAGATCATCCCAGCACGTTATTTTTCACAAAAGGACTCGCAAATGATTTGCCTGGTTCAAATAAGCACCGAGATGAAGCCCTGTCAGGAGCTTCGGAAGAGCAGAAACGGTTTATCACTCTGTGTAACGTAGAAAAAGTAAAATAAAGTAAAATAAAATAAAGTGAAATAAAGTGAAATAAAGTGAAATAAAGTGAAATAAAGTGAAATAAAATAAAATAAAGTGAAATAAAATAAAATAAAGTGAAATAAAATAAAATAAAGTGAAATAAAATAAAATAAAGTGAAATAAAATAAAATAAAGTGAAATAAAATAAAATAAAATAAAATAAAATAAAATAAAATAAAATAAAATAAAATAAAATAAAATAAAATAAAATAAAATAAAATAAAATAAAATAAAATAAAGGTTCAACTGGAAGAGCTTGGTGGGAATGGAGCCTCCCCTATCTGGCAAGCAGCCTTATTTTCTCAGTGACCCGTCCTTAAACACGGAGGCCAAACTCTAGCCAAGAGGGAAGGGGGAAGAGCTGTTGCAAATGCTTAACGCAGTGTATGGAAATGACGTTTTCCAAACTCTTCCAAAAGCTTCGGCATGAAACCAGGAATCGCATCGCTCGCCCGCAGCTGGAATTAGATGCAGTCCTGACGCCGGGTCCTTCCCCGCCGTTGTCCCATCCGGATTTCCGACCACATCTTCTGGAAGCTCCGTGTTCCTCCAGGAGCGGCTCCGGAGCAGCGGGAAGGCGGGAGCTGCCGGGCCGGGCTCGGAGGCTGCGCGCGGAGCTACCCGGAGGGCGCGCGGCTTGTTCCAGCCTGTTGTCTATTTGCTAAATTAAGTCTTTTTGCTTTTTTTTTTCCCCCCTCCTCTCCCTGACATTACAATTACAGTCTCTTCAGTTTTGGGTTTTTCGTTTTTTTTTTTTCCTAAAGCAATATTAATATTTTATGATTGCAGCCTGCTGCATTCCAAACATATAAATAACTCCAGATTGCCGAACGCGTCGACTGCCAAGATTATATTCGCTTTACCCTTTTCTGACTTTTTTGTGTTGGGAAAAAAAAAAAGCAAGCCCTATGCTAGGTATAATGAAAACGCAACCTGACATTCCCAGTAATTCCAGGCTGGTTCCAAGACTTTTCCCCCTCTTTAAGGGATACGGAAGCGCGTGCAAGGCAGTGCTCTGCGTGCTCCTAAACGTAACATCAAACCCTTTAATAAAAATAAGCTCGTTTTGCAGGGAACAAATATTCGAGGGCTGGAAATGCTGTTTTAAATTATTTCTATAGTAGAAAGGGGAAAATAAAGGAACATTCTTGGCCGAGCGAGCTGCACACGGATGGGTTCACGCTTCGTTGTCCATGTCCATCCCTCCCGTTTTACGGCAGGAGCTTTTGGTGGGGTCAAACCCAGCCGGGTGCCCTTGTGCATTACTCCCTTTTGGTGTTTTATTCACTTAAAGCAGTTAATTTTGCTCCTGTTTCTTGCATGGGCAGCCAGCACGGTTTGTGTTCCTCGTTAACACGATCTTTAAAGCCACGTTCTCCTAGGAGGAGGATTTATGCACCGGCATAAATCAGAAGCACCTTATTGCCAGCAGCCTCGAAGGCCCTTAAAAGAAAAAGGGGGGTATTTCTAGGGAAAGGCACCAGCAAAACGGTCGGAATATGTATTTCCAGCTCGAAAAAATCATTGAACAAATCCACTTAAAAATAAATACCAAGCGTAGCCGCGAGGCCGCGAGGAAAGTGGTTTAGCAGGTAGAACAAGACAAGTCATCCTGAAAGGAGGAACCGGCCGCGTATTCCTGCGGGAAATGCCGCCCGGCTCCGCGGGGCCTTCGGAGCGCTCCTCCGCTCCCTGTTTTCTGGGAAACACCAGGAGCTCCTGCAATCACCCCCGGACACCCCCATTCCCTCGGCAACTGCAGCTTGTAATTTCTGCAGCCCAGTCTCTGCAGTCAGCCTTGATTTAATTTCCCATAATCTTCAGCAATAAATTACTTTTACGCGGGCTTTGCCCCTGTAAGATTACTCATACGGAGGCAAAACATCAGGAATGGTGGAGAGAGGGGGGGAAAAAAAAAGAAGCTTATGGGAAAGTTAGCAGGCAGCTCGGAAAAGCTGTCATTTGTGACAAATTATCCTGAAAAAAAAAAATCCCTGTGCTATGAGTCAGAGGATACAGGTAAAGCAGCTAAAATGAGACCTGGAGTCGGTATTGGTGAAATGAGGGTTTTTCAGACATCCTCTTTCCTGCAGAATTGGCTCTCGCCAGCTCACAGGGCGCCGCTCTGGACTCGAAAGCTGGAGGGTTTGGGGATTTTCAGAAAAACGAGGATAAAATCGAGCGGAGCCAACAGATGGGGAGGGCAACCAGCAAGGCCGGGAAAGCCCTTGGAAAGAGTTTTCCCAAAGCCAAAGTCCAGGAAAAGCATCCCCAAAGCTGCAAGGGACGCCGTGAGCACCGCGCTCCTCGTGGACCCCGGCCTCCGGAAAACGCCCTGGATTTTATCCGGGGAGGGAAAGGGCGGCGCGCGGAGCCGAAGGCCTTTTCCCCAGATTCAGCGAGCGGAATAGGGTAAAGTACAGGGCGCACCCGCTGCCCGCGCCGGAGCGCCTGCTCCCAAGGGACATTCCCAACGGAATGGAGCCCTCCGCGCTCCGGGAGGAGCCGCCAAGGTCCAACACGGAGCCGCTCGAGGATCATCCTCTGTCCAACGGGCGCTGAGTCCCATCCAGAGGATGGGGCAGGGGGAGGAAAGCCCAAGAGCAGCAGCAGGACCACGTCCCTCGTCAAGGAGGCCTCGTGTATGGATAGAGCAGGGGCGGGCGCAGCAAAATCCCGCGCTCCGCCGGGATGCGCGCGTTGCTCCGAGCACCACGGCCCGCAGGAGCGCCAGGATTTCTCCAAGCGCCGCGTGCAGAAATTCCTGCAGCGTTTCGGAGAGCAGGGAGGCGTCGGAGACGCCGCAGGTGGAGCAGGTCTCCACGAGCTGCTTCCAGGGGAGCTGGAATTCCAGCAATTCCCCCGGGACGCCCCGTTTTTATCACCTCCCCCACGAGTTAAGCCAGGTGGGATCCTGCAAACCTCTCCTGCCCCTTTGGAACCCGCTGCGTTGCCCCCAGCACTCAGTTTTGCCCAAAAGCAGCACTTGTTTTCCCAAATGATCCTGCTGCCTCCTTCCGAGGCGCCCTCCTTCCAAGCACGCCGCAGGAAAGGCATCAGGATTCCTCATCAGCCCATTTCATTTCAGTTGAAACGGAGCCGGCGTTGGGACGCGTCGCAGGACGCGGCTCTGCACAATGAGTCCCCTTTTCCTCTCCGGGACGTGCAAATTGGCCGCAGTTGGGATGATCTTCTCCTCTCGCACGGCCGACGTCGGGATCAACGGGACCTTCCATCCCGCTTGGACACTACGGACACGAGGGCCGGAGCAGCTCGGAGTCATCTCTTGGATCCGACACTCCTTCACTAGAACTTTTTTTCTTAACTCTCTGAACAGCAGAAAATGCAACGCGCAGGAAAGAGGCATTAGAGGGAAAATTCCACAAATTCACCCTGCCCATTAATTAATATATTGCAAATTTAGGCCGAAAGATTTCCGTGCATTTAAAGCCTACTCCTCCATGCAGGCACAAGGCTCTTCTTTTCTTCCAAATTGGCATCTTGCAGCTAAGCAGTTCAAATTGTCTCACGTTATCTCAGGACTGAGACCCTGGTAATCGCTTTGAACCCTGCAAAGTTGTCCCCTTCTCACTTGGCTTTCTGCAGTTTATTGGCAAACGCTTGTTATTTTTCAAATATTACTTGTGACAACCTGGTTTTTTTAGCTTTAAAACAGGAGTTTGGATACATAGGTGTCTTCATTTCTCATGCTAGGAAAATCCGTGGCACTTTGCACTAAAATACCCAGGCGCAACATCAACACGTGGGATCACGTGGAGTCTCCCTAGTGCGGAATCACCCGGTTGGTGCTTGGAATCTTTTTGCAATCTCCCTTTTTTACCCCAAATACGAAGGATACATTTAGGGGGTGAAAATACTAGAAAACAAGCAAACTTTTCATGCTGCCAACCCAAATACAAGCCCAGAGAAGAACGCAACTTGCAGAATATATCCCGACCCTCCCAGCGAAGCCAAGCTCTTCCCGAGCGCTCGTTTGCTACACACGGTCATTTAGTTAATTTGGTTACGTGGCCCTCGGTAATTAAAGCAGGTGGGCTCTGCACATTCCATGCAGAAGAACCCCAGGCAGCCCTCGAGGGAAATATTCCTGAAATATTCCAATATCGGAGAGGAAAATGCCCTTCCCGTGCCAGCCTCGGCGCTGCCGGCACCTCCGACCCGCTGCACAAGCCGGGCTATTCCCACAAACGTCTCCTATTTCTCATTCCTGCTGCAAACCCCAAAGGAAGTTCAATATTTGCCTGTTGCTGCTGGATTCAGGGCTCGATGTCCCGCTCCAAACGCTGGTATCTAGAAGCCCGTTACGGCGCCGGTTCCGAGCTCCCAATAAAGCAGCGACCTTGTTCGGAGATTAGGATTGCCAGGAGTAAGAAGGGTGCAAAGTTGTCGGCAACTGGAGCACGCGGAGCCGGAATTCCGTGGGGAACAGCAGGCAGCACGAGTCCCACCTCCCGCAGCCGGGCGACTTTTCCGGAGTATCCTGCCATCCCCGGGAAGATTTGCATGAAGCCCTGGAATCCTCGCGACCGGAGCAATTACTGCAACGCTGACTTGGCCGCTCCGTCGAACGCAGGACAAACCCGTCCGGCTTCCCTGCCTGCGGGAACGGCAGGGAAAATCCAGGAGCAGCTTCGGCAGGAGCAGAACGGGATTAACGAGGCTGCGTCAACCCCCTCCACCATCTCCCCTCACCTTCCTCCTCCTGCATCGCTCCAAAACCTTCATCCTTCCTCTTCCTCTTCTCTCCTTTTCGTTGTTCCTTATTCAGGAATTCCTTAATCAGGAATCGAAGCCGCCTCTGTGGAAATTGCTCCTGATGCTGCCGTGATTTTGGGGGGAGCTTTTCCTTCCCGCTGGCTCCCGGTTCCGGCGGGAAGGCCGCGAGGAGCCGCCTTGCAGGGCTGGTTCAAAGGCTGGGGGATTTTTGCTGAGAACTGGCAGGTCAAAGGCACCAGAGCACCCATCACACGCACAGAAAAATTAAAAAGAAAAAAAGCATTTTAAAAATTGCATACGTTTTTAGCATTATTAATACCAAAAGAATGCAGCCCAAATCACAGGATAAATGAGGGCCAGCATTAAAATCCTTGCGCGGTTGTTTACTTCGCTTGCTAATGGTCCTAATTACAGAGGCCTACTGTGGTTTAGTCATTTACCTCTCGGGGTACAAAAATTATTAAAAAACAAAGAATCAGTAATGACGGCGAAACTTAATTTAGAAAATGAGCAGGCTCCGATCAAAGGGCCGGCGCGGAGCCCAGCGCCGGAGCAGCGCCCGGGCCGCTGCCAGGGTGAGAAGATGCAGGAAGGGGGTGTTGGGCAGCGGGCTGGTCGTTTCGGGGTAAGAAAATGCAGAAAAGGGTGTTGGGCAGCGGGCTGGTCGTTCGACAGGTTTGTGCTGATGAGGAGAGCCAAGGAGCCGAGCGAAGCGTCCGTGCGACCGGGATGGAGCCTGGCCTAAACACACGGTCATTCCCGGCTACCTTTGGAAAGTCACGACTCCTCCGAATGTCTCTTTTTTGCCCCTTTTCAGAAGTTTTCTTCAACGGTTTAACCTCGCCTGCAGGAGCTTCCGAGCTGGCTGGTGTCAGGACATCGTGCTCCCGCGCTGAAGATTACGGCCAGGAGCAAATCCAGCCCTTGTTACACGGCTGCGGGAACGGGGACGCCGAGCCCGGGGATGCACCGCAATGGGCTTTTTTTTATCTAAATCAGTTTAAATAAACAGCATTTGCATCTGGCTGGAGACAGAGCGGAGATAAGGAGCATTCCCGACACACCAGTTGCAAAACCTGCGCGCTGGGTTCAGGACTCGCTCCTTTCTGCTGCTCCCATATCCAGGAATTCCCATCCACGCCGGAGCCCCAACCCACTGCGACTCCTGCTGCACCCCCAGCCCCTCTCCCCGCCGGGAGGAGGATGAGGAGGAGGAGCAGGGACCGATTCCTTTCCCCTCTCCAGAGGTTGACCTGGGATGTACAAGCTTTTGGCATTAGGAATTTCCCTGCCTTTTCTTTAGCAAGTCCAGAAATGGGTACACGAGTGTTACACACCAGGATACGTAAAATCAGGCAAAAGGCAGTCTCCTAAACAAGAACCTCCCAAAACACCCCGTTCAGCTCATCCTTCAGGTCCGTTTCTCATCCTATTCCCACAACGCATCCAGCAACAGGATTCCTTGTACATGGATACAGGACCTGGAGCGGCCTCAGCTCCCGCTGCTCGAGGTGGCAAGTTGGCTCTCGTGTTCAGAACAACCACCTCAATCCAGGCTCTTCCTTGGATCCCTTGTAGATAGGGAACCACTGCTTTTTTATTAAATATATATATATATTCCTTGATATCCCTTTGAGTGTTCAAAACGAAGCCGAAAACCTTGAAACTCATTTTAATTCTGCTCGGGTACAAAAGTCAACCCAAGTCTTTGTGGACGCTGAAAAGCAGCCGGATCAGCAGGGAATTAATCCTGCTCCGAGGCCGGGAGAAAAGGGGAGCGAGCGGCCTGCCCGGAACCACCCTCTCCCCGGGGAAAAAGGCCCAACACGGGGCGCAAGGCAAATATCACGGGGAAAACGGCCCCGTTCCGCACGACGGGACACGCAGGGGCTGGGAATTTGTTGGGAATTCTCACCCGGCCTTCGCTCATTCCCACCCACTTTATTGCCCCAAATCTTTCTCGCACGAAGCCCGACAAGCTCCGAGTTATGATTTTAGCATCCAAGCGGGAACAGGTAGGAGCCAGCACTGAATTCAGTAATTCACAGCATTCTTTTAGTCAGAATTTGCAAAAAAAATACATTTTTACTGCGTTTACCTAATAGGCGCATCCATTAAATTTGCAGTAAAAATGCCATCTAAACCATTTTCAAACAGGAACTACCGCCAATACAGAGAGCCTGAAAGGGTATAAAAATCCTAAACAAACGTTGCCCAAACATTAGAAAATAAATAAATAAAAAATATAAAAACAGAAGGGGTCGCATGTATCTCTTGGAAGCAAACGCAGCCCTATGCCAGATAAAATCTTCATATACAATAAAACAAAGCCCTGTGTATTTTTAGCTTGACTAAGAGGATTACACGAGGGGTTTATGAAGATATTTACACCGGTATCAACCAACTACAGCGCTATAAACCCGGCGGTGCCATCGCGTTACGGCAGGCAGCCCTTGGGAATCGCTTCCAATCGGCATGGAAAAATCCCGCAAATCCCGCACAGATTTCCAAGGAAGGTGCAGGCGGGAGCAGAAGGGCCAGAGCAGGATGACTCAACCCAACCTGAGCAAGAACCCGGGCCAAGATGGGTATTTTGAAGCCGTGACGTGTCCACCTGAGCCTGATGGAAACGGTGACGCCCAACGTTGACGCTCAACATCCAACCATGGGCAAGTCCTTCATCCAGCCGCTTCCAAGGATTCCTTGGATGATCAACTGCACTCGGAAAATCCCGGCCAGCTACCCCAGCACCACTGCCCATACAGCCATATTCAAATGCTAAAGTCGGTATTTAAGAGAATTGAATCACTTGCAGCGTCTCCATGGAGGTCCATCCTTGGAGGTCCCGTTTCCGTGGTTGACTCGTGGTTTTCACTGACCTGGGGGATCTTTTCTTTATTTATAGGAAGCGATGCCATTGAAAGGGATGAAGCGCTTCCATCCCAGCACATTTTCAAACCTTTTTAAGGAGGTTTTTAAGAAAACTGTTTTCAGGCTTGGAGTCGATCTGGATTTTTGGTTTCGGGTGGAGATGTTTGAGGAAGGGTCTATCCAGCTAAGAAGCAAGGAAGGTCTAAGCTGAATTTCCAGTGTTGGCCTTGACCATGGGTCTATAAAACAGAACTGGTGGGTCCCTGCACAGCTCACAAGAGATACTAGAGACAAATTCCAATGAATTTAGTGATTGTGACGCTCAAATACCATAGCTGGGAGGGTTACAGGCCCCACAATGCAGCAATTCATAAGGTTTTGAAGGAGCCTATGCAGGGAATGAGGAGGGCAGGAAACAAAACTGGGCCATTGACGGGTGCTCAAGGCCCATCAAGGCTTTGCTCCGAGCAAGACAAGTGTCCCTCTGCAATAAAAACAATATATAGCTGCAGAACAGCCTTTACGGCAACGCTGGCCGCTCTCTCCACTGAGAAGGTAGGAACATTATTTTTAAGGAACTGTTTTCAGGCACATCCTTAAATATTTGGAGCATGATGCCACCAGCACCAGTTACTCACCTGGGACGGGCTGAAGGCGAATGGATGTTTCAGGGATACCACCAGCTTCCATAAATCAGACTTACGGGAGAAACGGTTATCGACACCGGAGCTGAGACTAAAACACTTCCCTCTAGTTATGCAGCACCTAGTAGAGACTGGAAAGGTAGTGGCTAAACAAGTCCCTGCTGAAAATTAATTACATTTAAATAGAAATAATGCCATATTTTACAGTGGTGAGGTCCAGTGGCTGCAAGTAGCTCTGACATGCTCCAGTCTGCACAATAAGGGTCTCGATATTGGAATGTTTTTGCCTCTACAGTGCACCAAAACTTCTATATCTGCACAAAATCTCCAGTCCTGAGCCTAGCTGTTCCACCAGGAACGTGCAGCTAGTACCGAAAAACAGCGGAGAGAAATTCTACGGGGCAGAGATTTATTTTTTTAATGCAGCAATAAAATAAGCGTTCTTCATGTGCCATTTTCCTTTAAACTGTCTGCTGTAAATACACATCAGATCATTATTGAAGCGCCTAATCCAACACCCCATGAAGTGCTGGTTTGCTTTTAGTTTTAGCGCAAGCCCGCGGCCCGCCGAAGTTCCCAAATTCTTTCAATTCTAATAACACTTGCAGTGACATTTTAGAATGGCAGAAATGTCACTACGAGTGTTATTAAATTTAAAGACAGTTGGAGGCAGATCGTAAACAGAGCTTAGGTCCAACAAGACGATGGGGACCAAGGTAAGCAAAGCACGGACTGTGTTATTAAATAGAGCATATATTATTAAATATTATGCCTATGCGAGCCTTAAAAGAAAAAGAGGAGGAGGGCACCAAATCTTATGTCACAAAATGTTTCAAATGGAAGGGAAGAAGTGACAAATACCCTGGGACCCTCCCTAAGCAGCTTCATTGTTTGTGGAGTTCCAGGCACGAGGGGAGCTTAGACTAATGTTCCTACCTCGTTAGGAATCCTAATTACTGCTCGTTACTCGTTAAATGTTTATTGGGGTTTATTTGGGTTAACCTGGGAGGCCGAGGTGCCTTTTCAAGCCCATCTCAGCAGGATTTTGTGCCGGGGTTTTCTCTTTATGGAGAATCCCGATCCTAAAATATCTCACACGTGAACGGCATTAAAGTTGGCCCCGGCAGCCAGGAACATTTCGGGAGTCTTCCCGTTCTTCCGGAAAAGCCCGTGATGCCGTAAACCCCCTCGGGAAGGATGGAGAACTCGCAAGGAGCCTTCCCGCTCCGGCGGGACGGATTAGACGGGGCTGCAAAGGACAGGAAAAGGACAACCAGGGACCAGGAAACTCCTTAACAAGCCAAGGAAAAAGGAGGAACGAAGACCAGGCTTCAAGCGTATTCCAGGCAGTGAAAACACCGCTGCGTCAACGACTTCTTCAAAGCAGAAATGCTGCTTCGAAATGTAAATGGCTGGAAGAGGTAGGAGAAGTTAGGTCCAAGAGCTCTACCCATTGGTGTGCGTGGGGGGAATCAGATAAATAATCCCGGAGACGGCACCATCCAGGGATTCCAGCGCAACCGGCCCCGTTTCCGCAGCCCATGCCCTGCTCGTGGATCCAAAGGCTGGTTTTCCCCGCCTGGAAATTCTCCTGGGTCATTTCAGAGTGAAAAGAAGCTAAAAAGCCTCAGTTTTTCTTCTTCTTTAATAAGGCGGAGGTTCAGGACGGCCAGTTTGACACCCCTCGCATTCCAGGCTGTTCATGACACCTTCCGAGATGGGGCGGCTTCGATGGGAAGGTGGGAAATGAAGCTGGGATGGATAAAGCTGGATTCCAGTATCCAAGAGGGGGAAAAAGAAAGGAGGAAAAAAAAGAAAAGCCAAAAAAACGCACATGGGAGGAAGGAAAAGGCCCAGGCGAACAGGCCCGCGAGACAAACCCGGAGCCGCCGAGGCCTGACCTTTGCACGTAAGGGAGCTAATCCCCTTAAAAAGCACCACAGCATCCGCCCCTCCACGCGGACACCGTGTGGATTCCTCCCGCTGCTGCTGCCAAGGCTTTATAAACACATATACGTGTTATAAAACCTCAAGATTTTATAAAAACGTCACGTGCCGCCTGAACAGCGGTCGCTTCCGCTCCAGCACAACCGTCCTGTCGCTGCCTACCAAGTCGCAGGGGCCACATTTTCCCTTAGCACTCTCTCCTTTCCGCAGCGGGAGCAGGGGGAAAAGCTCTTCCTCTGCTCCGTGGGCGCATCCTCCTCGTCCGCAGCCTCCCGGCACCGTCTCCCGTGGAGGAAGAGGACGGCGCTTCCCTGGCTCCGGAGCCGCCGCTTCCACTCGCCGCCGCGGAGGACACTTAATCCCGGCGCCTGCCCACGTGCTCCCGCTTCCAGACAGCCCCTTTTCCTGCCCCGCTAGGAGCACGAGCGGAATTTTTCCGCCTCCCGGAGGTGGGCACCGCTTTGCCGACGGGATCCGCTCCGCAGCGCTGTTCCGGGGATGCGGAACACGCGCCCCTCTCCGAATCCGCGGATCCTGCGCGGGATCCGGCTCCGCGCGGGATCCGCTTCCTCTCCCTCGCGCTCCAGGAGGCCGACGCAAAGATCCCCCTCACAAACAAACCAAAGTTATCCCGGCCTCGGGCATTGCATCCAAAGGGCGAACGCCGCGGAGCGGCTGCTCCGGGCGGGAATGCGAACGCGGGGGCGGGAGAGCGGCCGGGCAGGACTCCGCGCTCCACAGAGAGGGATTTGACAGGCAGGAAAAAGGAAAAGCCGGTGCCAGGCCGCGCACAGCGAGGGGCTCTGTTCCGACACGCACCGCTCCTCCGAGACGCCGGAATCTGCGGCGAGCGGATTTACCCCGGCGCTTTCTTCCCCTCTTTTCATTTGCAAGGGGCATTTCCGCGTGTTTGCTCTCACACCTTAAGCCCCCGCCACGAAATTTCGAGCGTGTTCAGCCGGATTTGCTCCAAGGGTTTCCGCAAGCCGCAGAGTTTATTTCCAGCCTGCTGGCTGCAGGAGAAATAGAGGAATTACTCAAGGAGGCATTTCCCGGCATCCAGGAGGAGACCCACGGGGCGAAGCCTGTTTCTCCTTTCTAAAATCCCGCCTTAGAAAACGCTGGGATCCCGTTTCCAGGAAGGCCGGGATAGCTCCGTGATTGCACACGCTGCAGCAAGAGCAGGAACGGGAGCTCCCAGGCAGCAACAGGGGCGATTCCCACCTTGGGAATTGCCACTGCGGATCTCTCGGATGGCGAGGGCAGCAACGCGGCTCTGCTTTCCGAGGGACGGGCTCTTCCCCCCGGATACGGGCAAATTACCCCATTCCTGCAACTCTCTTATTGGCAAAAACAAACGCAACTTCTTTGCCTTGTAGGGGCACGGCAAAAAGCAGCCGATGCCCGCGCGACGCTCCGGTCTCGCAAAAATTAATGTCAGCAAAAAAGCTTATCCTCTAAAAACATTAGCAGAAAATTAAGCGCGTTGCAAAAAATCAACCACTAAAATGACAGAGAGGCAGATTTACGATCATCTGTGCAACCTTAATCCGCTCCACTTTGTCAGCCCGGGCCATAGCGCGAGGAAGGCGGAGAATCCGCGGAAAAATATCACGTGGCCACAACTATAATCACAGGCGCATCTGGTTTTCCCAACTTTTGGATGTTCGGCTTTGCAAACGAGGTAGGAAATTTCATTAAACACATCAAAAGCGAGGTTCTGGTTCCAGTCTGCAGCATCGGGTTGTGCTTTTTGGACACGCTGCGTTCAAGCAGCGCCCGGCGAATCCTCAGAAAGCTACATTGAATTATGACATCGCGACACATGGAAACAGATTTAATTAATCTGATTTAGGACGTTGATTTTTTCCATTTTCGCCGAATTTGAAAAGCAAAACTAGATTAAATTGCATTTGCCAGAGAGCTGTTTTCCATACCGCACGCCTTGTATATACAGTATTGTTTCCGTTTCCAACAATAACCAAAGGGAAAAAAAAACCCAAGTGCTATTTTCAATGGCATTTGTAAATTCATTAAAGCATTTTTTTTTATTTATTTCAGGCCTTCAAAGAGATTACCACTGTTGCATCTTCAAAAAAACAGAACTTCATGCCAGCCCTGTCAAGTCTGGGTAAACTGTTTTAAAGGTTAAGGACATAACTATTAATCTCGCTGTCGGAGGCTCCGGGATCCTGCAACTCCCACTGCGTTGGGCGGATATTCCACCCCAAAGGAACACGACGGCGCTAAAATATGAACCCGGGGAAGCAATTTCAGGCCCCCGAGGAAAATTCATGGAGAAGGGTGGGTTTTTTTTCCATAGGGAATGCTTGAAAAGGATCTTTAGAGAAAATTAATTCCTCGGCAGGCTGGAGTTGAAAGGGAGTACCAAGAAGGCTTGCAAGCAAAATAAAAAAAATATATATATATATATACACACACATATATATATATATACACACATATATATACATATATATATGTAGCATATTCTAAAATGCTGGATTTTCAAAGGTAATAAGGAAAAATAAGAAGTTACCTGCAGCCAAAAGCAGAGCCAGGTTAACTGCTTATTCCTACGCCGCGGAGGTCTCTGCGACACGGGTTTAGCCAAGCCTCGCTTATATCTTTAAAACGCCACTTGGAGACGGGAGCAGAGATGTTTTACACTCTGAATCCGCCCCAAGAAATTCCAGCTATTCTTGCAGGAGTAAATTAGGCTCCGGGCTAATTATATTTCCCTCCCCGCTTGGACTTTGCGCCCCGCCGCGCGGCGGGTAGGACGTAACCGCGCGGCGAGGGGCGACGCGCGCGGCCCCGGGAGCCGCCGCGCTCCGGTGGCTCCTTCTGGAAGGGCTTCCAGGGCGTCCACCTACCTTCGATCCGATGGAAATGCATCCTCCAAGACCCTCGTCCGCGCTCGCCTTCCTGCTGCAAGGAGGAGCCCGGCGGACTCGGAACTTCCCGCTCTCCAATCCCGGCTTGTAAAAAAGACGGGAGCGGCGGGAGCGGCGCGCGGATCCGGAGAGCGGCCCCTGCGCTCGCAGCCGCCAGCAACGGGGTCGGGACCCACAAGAAGGACGAGGCCACGAAGCTCCCGGTCGCACCAGGTTTAGCTCCGGCCAGTTGTTTATCTTCCCCTGCAGTTTTTCCAGGAGGATTTAAAATAACTGGTTGGAAGCGTCAAAATCCTTTGCACGTTAGTCAGGGTCGTTTTTTTAACTTCAAAGACAAAGGCTGAAGAGCAGTTCCAGTAAAAAGCACCTCTCTCCACTTGCTCTTTGAAGTGTGTTGATATAACTGGATGTAAAGTCCCTGATGGAGAGCAAAACACAGGGGAGAAGAGAGGAGCAGAGGGAACGAGTCTGGCAATTAAAAGCAGCGAGAAAACAAGTGGTTAAGGAACCCCAGACGCAAGAGTTCACACGTGAATCTGGTTTAATAGTCTGCAAAGTTCAGGATTTTTCTCTCCTTTCTTCAATCCAGAAGTTGCAGGATGTTACCAGTAGAGATAAAACGAAATGGAAGAAGATGACAGATTTTTAGTGTGTTTTTACTGTTTTAGTGTGTTTTTACTGCTTTAGTGTGTTTTTACTGCGTTTTTCTGAATGCTGATAACACCCTCTTTTCTTTTTGCACTGAAATATTATCAAATATCCCTTCAGACCTTCCCAACAGAGGATCTCGGTGCTCCGGGCAGGCATCTCTCCCTCCTCTAGGATTTTGGCTTCCAATGTGAATCCAAGCCAAAGTTCCCGAGGGAGAAAGAGGAGCCGTAGGTCTGCAACACCATCGACCCCAACACGTGTTGGTATCGTCCAAAACCATCCAAAAAGAAACCATTTGGGCCCACGGCCATGTTGTTGTGGTGCTAAATTTATCCCTCCGCTCGCAATCGAGCCCCGAATTTCACATGTGCAGGAAGGCAATGGGTTAGTTTGGTTTTTAAGCACTTCCTCATTCACTTTTTCGTCACGCCGAGGCGAGAAGCGCGCCCGGCTTCGGCCTCGCTTTGCATAGGGCTTTATTTTTAAAGCTTTTGCGCTGTGCAAAGCCAGAAACGGGAACCGTGGCGCTTTCGGTGTTATATTGAAAGGGCAAAAAAAAAAAAAAAAAAAAGTTAAACCAAGGAAACCCAGTTCTCGGCTAAATAGCTCGTTTCATGCTATATTCCATGATAGGTAATTCAAAGTAAACAGAAAACAGAAATAGCTCAAAACAGATATTTTGATATAGCTGTGATCCAGAATAGCTAGACGGCAGGATCGGCCTGAAGACCTTTCTGCTACTTGTTCAAGACAGGCTTTAATATTTCAAGACCTCTCTTCTTCGCAGCGAAGAGGAAAGGCCTCTAAGATCACTTCCTAACAGGCAGTTTTAAGAAAACGACCGTTTCTGGATCTTTTTAGTAAAACCCAGATACTCGAGAGCTCCCTAACCAAAGCACGCAGGCAAGCTGCTGATTTACACGATCACGGCGCCGTTCGCTTTTCTGTATCGCTTCCCTCGGGTCAACGACACAAGGACCCGTCCGTCTTCCAGGGAAAACGCTAGGAAAAGGGTCGGATTCGGAGCGCGGAGGCTGTCGAGGCGGCGTTTTCCCTGCGGAGCCCGCTGGCTCCAGCCCAAGGCCGAGCGAAGCCTGGTTTCTAACCTACATTCCCGAGCAGGTAAATTAGTCCAGGCTCCGAGCATCTCCAAACCAGTTGGGCAGAGTTCTCCTTTGGAAACGACAGGAGCCCGGCGGAACCGCGCGGCGCTGACGCATCCCTCCTATTTCGGCCACGGAGGCCTCGACGCACCCCCAGGTTTGCCCCACGCCAAAGACCAAACACCCTTTGGCTGCAATATCTGTTAAAATAACTCACTGTTCAACGCCGAGACGCCGCTCGACTCTCCCCCTGCCCGGCTGCTTCCTCTGCTCCTCCATCATTTAGGCTGGAAGTTTGTGGAAGCGGGAGACGACTTTCCATGGGTTTTTGGTCACTTCTGCCCTCCACCAAAACCTGGTGCACAAGCAGGATTCCTAGCAGTGAAAATAATATATAACCCCCACTAAAAAGTGCTGTTTCTACCTGCCAGCAATTCAATCTCGTCCGCAGCCGGGGCTGTCGCGTATCGCGGCCCGCGCGCGGCCTTTCGGGAATCCTGGGTTCAAATATTTACCTGTTGCTCCAAGCCTTCCCCGCTTCTCCCTTTAAGGACGGGATTTTAATCTCACTTTAAAAACTACTTTTCATTCCACCCCTTTGATCAAGGAGATAAGACCCGCGCTTCAAAGCAGCACAGCCACCCAAGCAAAACAAGAATAACCCGTAACATCAATAGTTTCCTTATACAAAATATACTGTTTTTCGGGCGGCAGGAGACGGGGTATTTTTAGCAGCCGCGCTCACACCTTTGCTCCCGACGATCCCTGCAAAGTCCCGGTGCAAATTAACCCTCTCTGCTCGGCCCTGGGTACCGCTCTTTGGGAATGGGATGTAACGAAGCCAAACGATGCTCCAGGTTCCCCATCCCGGCTGCCGACGCGATTCCAATCGATCCATGCGGCCAACGAGCTGGATTCCCCGTCCCGCTCCCGGGAAGGGCAGTTGTTTGGGAAGCGCGGGGCCGCGCTGCCATGTTGTTTGGCAACGCGAGCCGGGCGGCCGATACCCATCTTGAGCAAATAAGTTGGGATTTAACATTTCATCATGCCCCTCGGCTCGGGGCCAGGTAGCGCCTCGCCAGAGTTACTACTGTTTATTATCTAACATCAAGAGCTGTTTGTCCCCTTAAGTGGCAACTTGAACTTTAATCGTTCTTTTTTTCCCCTCTTTTCCACAAAACGGCGCTAAGAGCGGCAGAAACCCCAGCCCCTGCCGGGGCTCTCCGTGAATCCGAGGCCCTGTCCCTACCTTTGCCGAGGTTAAAACCTGCACAACCTGAACATACACAACTGCATATGCACTACATATAGCTCCACAGCTAATATATATATTTTTCCCTTTCCTCTCACACCAGACAGCAAACAGGCACAACCTAAACAGCTCAGCACGCATAGAGGTTTACTGAAATATTATCTATATTGAGGGACACGGCCTCCAAACTGCAACAGGACCCCCATAAAAACCATCTTTTTGGGGTCACAGCAGCGCTAGCTGCAAGAAGGTGGGCGGCTGCTCCATTCTTCGTATGCATATACAGACATGTAGATATAGAATGTGCGTGTGTATAAATATATGTGCATATACGGACATACAAATAAATATATGTCCACATAAATATACACACACTCACATAGCACATGCACATTTATATGGATATAAACACACAGCATACATATGTATATATACACACAGCATATATATATATATATATACACACACACATATACATATATATATATATATATATATACTGCCAGCCCACACAAACCAGCTCTTTTACTTCTTTTTCCCTTTTCAGGCTAATCGAGCAACACGAAGAGCCCAAATCTCGCAAGAGGCCCCAAAACGTGGTGCAAATTCCCAGTTCCCACAGACTTTGCTGTGTCACTCTTTTTTGGGGGGGCTCTGCTGGATTTGGGTTGCACAAATTCAATATCTACCGTAGGCTGGTTAAGCCTCCAGCGTATGGAGAAATAATAATAACAATAATAATAGTAATGATAATAATAAAGGAGCCCCAGAGAGGGCTCTGGGCATTGTCACCTTCGCACAGGCGCCTGGATCGGGGCGTAACGCCGGGAAGGCATCACCGGATCCGCGCTCCGGAGAGGTGGGAAAGGAGGTCCCCCGTGCCGGGATGACCCGTGATTCCTCGTGGGGGGAAATCCGGCAAATTTGGGAAGAATCGGGGATAGGGAAAAGCAGGGTGGGGGGTGAAACACCAACTTTGCGGCCGCCTCAAGGACGGTCCATCCCAAAGCCAAGGGGGCCGTTTCCTCCGCGAAGGCCGCCCCCAAAACCCACGCGAGCGCCCCCAAAACCACAAGGTCTCCCCCCGAAACCGCCTCCGTCACCCCCCTTTCCTCCCCGCAGCCCACGGAAACTCCTCCGGCACGGCGCGGACACGCGCAAAAAAAAAAACGGAATACAGATAAAATTCAATAAAATTAAAATAAAAATGTGGTTTTCGGGAGAGCAAGCGCGCGAGCGGAGGCGAAGACGCGGCGCGCAGACAAAGGGCTGTCACCGAAAACGCCCCAAAACGAGGTGCCCCCCCCCCAAAAACAGGGGGTGCCGGCGCCACCCCCAACCTCCATCTAGCCCCATCCCCCCTCCCCTCCTTCCAAGGGATTAAAAAAGTGGGGAAAAAGCGGGTTTTTAGCAACTTTAAAGAAGAACGCGCAGGAAATATTCGGCAGCGCCCCCCCCCCTCCGGGTCCCCTCAGCGCTGCGGGGGGGGGGGGGGGGGGGCCGCGCCCGCCGCCTCCTCAGGGGGCTGCGGGAGGAGGAGGAGGAGGAGGAGGAGGAAGGGGGGATGGCGGCCGCCCCCCCGGTCGCTCCGCCCGCCGCCATGGCAGCAGCGCGGGCCGGGGGGCCGGGCCCGCCCCCGCCGTGACAGCTGCGCCTCCCCGCAGGCCGGGGCGGCCCGGAGCGCGGCGGAGGTGGCGGGGGGGGGAACGGCGGGCGCCCCCCCCCCGTCCCCGCCACGGTGTCCGCGCGTGTCCCCCCGCTCCGCGGCGGCGTCGCTCACCTGCCGCGCTGACAGCGCCGAGGGCCGCCGAGCCGGAGCGGGCGAAGGCGACAGCGACTCCCGCGGCCGCGCGGCGCGGGGGGCGGCCCCGCGAGGGCTGCGCGGAGCCGGGGGGGCGGCTGCCCGGCCGCCTCGGTGGTGGCGGCGCGGGGGGCCCCGGCTCCCGCCGCGGCGCTGCTGGGCACCCGGGGCCCCTGGGGCGGGCGGCGCGGGGCGGCTGCGGGGCTCGCGCTCGCTCCGCCGCTCTCCTCCCTCCCTCCCTGGCGGCGGGACGGGGCGGAGCCGCGCGCGGGGGACGAGCGGGGCGGGGCGGAGGAGGCCGCCGCGCTCCCTCCTCCTCCTCCTCCTCGGCCCGCGGCCGCCATCTTCCCTGCCCCCTGCGCCTTCCTCCCTCCTCCTCCTCCTCGGCGGGCCGCTGCCTTCCCCGCCAGCCGCGGGGAGGAGGAGGAGGAGGAGGAAGGGGCCTCGGGTGCCATCTTGGTGGCGGAGGGGCGGCCTCCGTGTCCCACTTGGCGTTGTCACCTCCGCGTGCGCCCTGCGTCACCCTCGCGGCTCCCGCGTGTCTCGGCGTCCCCCGTGCCCTCTCGCTGGGCTGTCCCGATCCCGCCTGGAGCGCGGTTTCATCCTCGGCAAGGGATATCCTCCTTTGCGAGGCGGCTGAAGCCGGAGCGGCCGCCGGCACCGGGCTGGAGGAGCAGCTCCATGGCCACCCCAAGGTCCATGGCCACCCCAAGGTCCATGGCCACCCCAGGGTCCCCCCTAGTGCTCCCGCCACCATCCTCTCCTCCTGCTTCCACCCAAACCCCTACAAGGAGAGCAGCTTCCCCACCGCTATTTTATCACATCCAGATCTTCCTTACGTTATCCATCCTCTCCACGGAGCTGCAAAGTCCCCAAACACCCCGTGTGTCAAAACAACTCCATGGCTGGACACGGAGCTGCAGGTGGCTCCGTGGGGGCTCGTTATTCCCCGGGATGCCCCGTGGGCACAGATTGCGTTGAGAGGGCTGCTCGAGCGGGTGGTGTCTGCAACCCAACCCACCCAACACGGTCACCGCGTGACCTGGCTTCTTCTCACGCCGAAACCTTCCCCTTTTTTTGGTGGGTTCCAAATGGATATTTCTTCCTTCCCAACTGTAAAAAAAAAAAAATCCTGGTGTGTATTTCATAACTGCTTCATTATCTCTTAAGCACCTGTGAAGGGGATGGGCGAGCTGAGCTTGGCTTAACCCTTCACTTTGCAGCTATAGAGGCCAGGGACCTTCAAAAACATTCGATGTTTGTCGGGTTGGTTATTCGGAAATCAAGAGGGCTTTTCCTGGGCTGTTTTGTATTCGCTGCAACGAAGCTAACTTAGTAGGTGAATTCATATGCAAAATGCTGCATGTTTTGCCCTTCTTCAGCTAGATAAGTAGCTACTGCACAGATTTTTTATTTTTTCAGAGTGATTTCGGGTCTGTTTGCCCCAAAGGAAGCTCCGAAACAATCATAAGAGGAGCAAGATGGAGAAGAGCAGCTCCGCGAGCTCGCACGCCGCTACCAAATTCCCTCCAGTGAACAAAGAAATACTTCTGATTCCCCTTTAATTGCCGCCTTAATAGGGGCTGAATAAGAGCGATGCGGCTGCGTGCTGCTGCACGACCCGCGTTGCAACACGCCGCCGTGGAAGCGCTAACGCTTTCCTGCTGCTCCTGCCCGCGCGGAGCCGGCGGGGAGGGAAGGAAGCTGGGTAAAATCCCTGCGTTTTTCCACGCTGCCGGCTCGCCACTGCCTCTCCAGGCTGTGCCCGCGTCGCAGGAATCGCAAAACTAACGCAAAGTCGCGGGGTTCAGTGTTAGGACGTTCCCCTCCGTGACTTCCTTTGCTCCCTGTGTGAGCAGAGCTTCTCAACAGGGAAAATTTTAAGTTGTCGGTGATGTCCACACTGAGAAGTGCAAAGACATTTTTATTACTTTTAATCCTCGCGTTCGTTTTAAAATGGAACGCAGGTATAAACGGTGGCATTTTTAAGTACATTACAGTGCTGTCAGGCTGGGGCGATTTAAATAAATGAGACTTTTAAACGCAGGAAGGATTAAATGGCTCATTGAAATACGCATGGCAAAAAGGGGGTCCATCAGCAAAATGAAATTATCTCAAAACTTCTTAGAATTAAACCCAAATGCCTCTCCTGCCTTGAGAGTGTAACTTCAGCAAGCGAGACTTTATGTGCGAGCAGCTTTAATTCCCATTTCATTTACAATGACAAATAATTTACTTTTGTAATATCTCGCTAATCCGAGCCCTTCGTAAAACCAGCTGATAGGATTGTTTTCAATTTCCAGATTCGAAGCAGTGGTTTAGAGGTTTATGAGGAGGTCAAGCATCGAGGGAGTGATGGAATCACCAACCAAAACATCGCCGAGGCCTCCTGGTTGGCTCCTCCGTGGCCATAGAGCCCCGTTTGACACGTCGCTGTTGAGCCTGTCGTTCCAGGTAACCTGCCTGGGCTAAAGGGCATTTGCAGATTTTCCTTTGGTTTGTGCAGCAGGCTGTTGTTTTAAGAGTGGCCTGGACGTTGCAAGTGTCCGTGGTGCAGCCGTTGGTCCAGGAGGTTAAGAGTGATGGTGTGGGGTTCCTTACAGCCTCCCGGCTGAGTCCAGCCCTGCAAACAGCAGCACATGGAATCCGATGACAGGATTGCATCCAACACACGTGAAATCAGTTCCTTAGAGCTCCACGCTGCTCCTGACTCGGGCTCACTCTGTGCAGTGCTGAGCCCTTCAGGAGGGCCGAGTCGTTACCACTAATTTCTCTATCCCCCAAATAATTAGCCGCAGAGCATTCCAAGTTGTCCCAATCCGGTATTTCCCCTTGGTGCAGTTTAGCTCTCTGGTTTGGGGCCTGCTCTCATCCGGACGGATTTGTCAGCCTCTCCCTGCAGCAGGGGCATGGAATGGGGCGCCAATGGGACCGCAGGATGCGGAGAAGGATGGAAACGAGTGTCCCGGGGACCCCAGGAGGGACCGGGAGCCTGTGCCCACGCGGGGTCGCGGCTGTGAGACCGCGGTTGCCATCGGCTCTGCCTCAACTTTCCTTCCCCCTGCAGGGTCTCGGCTCCGTGGTTGCCCCACCGTTTCCTGCCTTCCAAAGCCGGAAGGTTCGGGGGTTTTGCTCAGCAGCGAACGCGCTCCAGGAACGCAGCTCCGCGCCAGGAGAGCTCTGCTAACGCGCTCAGGTGACACCTCTCGTTTTTACAATTCAACCAAAATTAACACGTAAGGTCCGTTAGTCGCTTTACACTTCGGGCACCCCGGCGATCCGCAGCCCCCGGAGCTGGGAGGAGAGCGCAGCATCCCGCAAGGAAAGGCATCCCCGGCAGCGCTCCCCTGCTCGCTCGGGGAGCCTTAATGAAAAGCAGCTCATCAGCGGTTACGTAACCTAATGATAATCCGGCTCAGGCCGTACTTAAAGACGCCGCGTCCCTCTGCCGTGACCTATTTTACGCTCGGTGCGAGGGCAGGAGCCTCGGCCGGGGACGCGGCGGTGGCCGGCCGGGCAGCGCGGGCGCTGCGGCGCGGCGCGGAGCGGAGCGGCCGCCTCGCGTCTCGCGGCCTCTTCTTACGGTGCCGGCTCCGAGCGCAGGCACAGCCGAGAGCAAACTGTAAACAATTAGGAGGAAAACACTCAATGTCCCGCAGGAAGCTCCGCGCGCTTGGATTTCGGCCCCTCGAGCTGCCTCGGTTTGAGGGTACGTTCCAAAGCGTTTCCAGCGCTGCGTGGAACCACACAGGACGCTTTTGTGTTTTTATTAGACCTCAGAGAGCAAAAAATACATGTTTCCACATTCCAGGGTCATATTTACATTCGACTTAAGAAATTCATTAAGATTGTACGGGCATAATTCAAACTTGAAAAACTGGCTGGCCCCTAGTAATGTTTTGGGTTTTTTTTTAACCTCTCAATCTACAGAAATATCAACAAGAGATTAAACGCAGAGATGTTGATTCAGATCCCGGCTTTTAATCTGACCACAGATGGTGTCAAAAGAGGGACAGCTAAACAAAATAGCAACAGATTTTTTCCAAAACAATAAGTTTTTTGTTTAATGAAGAGAGAGAATGAGAGACCAAATTTAACAAAACAGAGGAAATCTCAGTTTCCCACAGTTCCTCTCCTAGAGAGCTTTGAAACATTATTAATGGGCTGATTTCTGTTAATGATTAATAACGTGTTTATATTTGTATACCTAACTAAAGTTATTACTGTTGCTATTACTAATTCCTATCTTTAAAGGGGTAAATACCCCATTCTTCTTGACACTGGACAGGTTAATAACACAGCTGGTTGCAGAAAGGACGTCGCAACGTTGTGGTAAGTAGTGGAAATGCTGCTCATTACACGCAGGTACCCTAATTCTGGAAGCAATTTGTGCTTACGCAGATCCGTGTTGATTTAAAGTTACTGATAGCAAGGCCGTGTATTTACCACCGTGAGGAGTGCAAGGCCTTTCAAAAAACAAAACTGCAGGTCGGTGGGAATATTTCATGGCCTTTAAAAGGAGGAGTAAGAAGAAGAAAAGGATAAATCGCTCTGGTTGTGTTTGTTGGCACCCGAAAGCTCTCCCTGTGGAGTTTGCAATAAAACAGTGCTGTATTGTAGAACATTTAAGAAACAGAAAGTGGAACTAAGTGAAGATTATTAAAATAGTGTGGCTGATTATAAGGTCTAAAGGGAAATCAAGTAACCTCATTTCCTTATCTCATCAGAGCAGAAGGCTAAAGGGTGTGTGGGGGGGTGAAAATATATATATTTTGCGGGTTTATTCATTGTAGGTATTACTAATCTATGAAGTACCATACATTATATTATATTACTCAATAGCCAGCATCTGCTGTTCTAGCAGATACCTGCTTGTAATGTACTTGGCTAATTGATATTGATCATTTATATGGAATGTTGATATTAATAATGTTGACTAGAGTCTTCTCCTCGTTCTTGTTTGCCGTTGGCTCCTAGGTGCTCCGTGGGAGAAGAATGCCTGGTTTTAACTCCCGACAGGCTTGGTGCAACTTGTCCTTTTTTGGCATCGTGCTGAGCAGAGCAAGTGCTGAACGGGGAATAAACCAGAGCTATTCACTAACCCTGCAGAAACAGCCCCGCTGAGAACTCCCTCTATTTACTCATCTGCACTTGAAGGCTGCCAGTTTTATCCAGGTATCTCCTCGGTCTCTGAAATACTTTTCCTTAACCTACTTTTAATGCCTTTGAAGCATCATCCGTTTCACTAGCTTGAAGAGCTCTAAAGCCCTCGTGCAGCCGACAGGCACTTAAGTACTTACTTTTAAACCCATGAGTAGTTGCACGAGGGGCACGAGAGTTGGTTCCTGCTCCGGCTTCCCGCAGCGTTCGCCTGCTCCTCCTCGCCCTCCTCCGGGCAGGACAGATCCCAAATTGTTGCCCATGGTGAGTGGTTCTGGGTACCCCCGTTACATCCTGCTCGAGGTCTGCTGGACTCCTGAGCGTGGTGAAATCCTGCATTAATTCAGTCTTCGCCTCTGCCAAGCGCCTCTGCAGCGGGAGATGTTTTGACCTGGGTAACCGACGTGTCAGAAGTGATCAGAAATACAAGGCAAACCCAGGGGAAGGGATCCAGGAGAGGCAAAGCGTGAGCAGTGCTTGAGCAGAGCGTGTTTGCAGTCCTAGCGGGGTGACGTCTTTGTCGTGTCGAATCAGCCCGATGCCGCGTGGAACGGGGCGCCCTCCGCACGGCTGCCGCTTACAGAGCGCCAAAGAGGCTCCGTTTTCTCCCCTGCAGGTAGCACAGGGCAATTCCGGACCCTTGTCCGTTGTTTTTCGCTGCTTTGCTGGTTTTCTTTTTGTTGCTTTCCTTCCAGGTCAGCTGCTACGGTTGAAGTAGGAAGCAGGAGAGGGATGGGAGCAGAGCAAGGGCAGGGGACGTGGGCCCGGCCCGGCGGCGTTTCCAGCTCCCAGCGCCGGGAACTTGCCCTTGGTGCGGCCGTGCCTCCGAATATCGGCAATTTGAGCCCTCCGCGCTGCTTTGGGCAAGGCAGGAAGCGGCTGCAGCGGATCAGGGATGTTGTTGACAGCTCCAGGTGCTGAGAGGGCAGTTTCTGGAGTGGGTTGAGTGTGCGATGAGGGGGCTCAACACGGACACGTCCCGACGTGGGGACGCGTCTTCCTCCTCCTGCCCGGCTGAGAAGTGCTCGAGAGGGGCCGTGGCAGAGCTTGGACCCCCGGGTGACTTGAGACACGTGCGGGGAGGGCGCCCGCAACTCAAGTTAAAGCAAATGTAAGAGCCCAGAACAGGCTGGAAAGGGAAGGCAGGACCGAGACGCGTCTAGAGCATTTCTGCTAGAGAAATCAGAGATGGTTCCTGAGAGAAGGAAAGCCACCGATCGAGCAATGCAAGACTTCCCCTCAGTGGCAACACGGTGGCAGGGTCCTCTTACCGTTACATAATCTATAGATGTGCATGTGAAATATATATATATATAAATACATTTATATATATATATATATATATATTTTTTCCAAAATAAAAGTCTGGCAGAAATTGTGGCCCTTGAGGAAGGGCAATATTGACAGTATGGACTCAAGACTGGCTCTGCTACAATATTTTAATGGTCTGTGGCATTATGAGAGACCTAACTGATACTGTTTTAAGAGCTGGAGCATTTTAACTCATTTGATACAAAAACTCTTAACCAGGAATTGCCTAACCTGGGAGGTGGCACATGTCCTGTTCAGGGATACAGAGTGTCAAATTTAGGAATCGAATGCACCTCTCATACTGTCTGTCATATTAGGGTCATAAAATATGGACAAAAGCAAGAGAGAGGTGCCTTTTTTGTCAAGAAAAAGGATTAAACCTGAAAAATACTGGCATTACGAAAGCTTGTCCTGAAATGAACCGTTTGCTGTTGAGGCTGCTAACAGCACAGAAGGTGCTCTCAGTCCTGCTGTCTCACCACAAAATACCTATCACCATAAACATATATCCCAAATAAACACCATGTCCAGGTTGAGCGGGGAAACGTGTGTGTGAGAAAGAGGTAAAATATAGAATATTGACCTAACGGGATCACTTGAGCGAGCTTCCCGGGAGCTGCGGGGGTTACGGAGAGCAGCTAAAGGCTCCGCGAGTTGGCACCGAGCGAGGAGACCTTGGATGAGGTTAGAAAACCAGCAGCTGTTTTTAAGGTGACCCCCAAAAGCCAGATGTCTGCTACAATGAATAATCATCCCACGTTTGTGTTCCAGGTTGCATTTCCAGAGGAAATCCAAGAGGAATCCAGAAAACTCTCGGGAATGTTGGGATCGGCCTGAGCGCAGGAGGAACGGAAGCACTGGAGAGGATGTTGGATTTGGGGCTATGAACAGGGAGAACAGAAGCCACCAGCTTGCCCTTCTGCGGTATTTAATATTTCCCACACCTTGATCTGCCCTCCTCTTACTAACCTATTCTCTGATTTGAACAAAGGGAGTTTTACCACATCCGAGCACGGCTAAAAGGATCCGTGCGCCGGCTGGGAATCTCCTGCAGTTCTGTCCTACCCTGCTTGAGGTGGGAGTAGAGCTGGGAATTTCCACAAAGACGGAGCGTGGGATTCCTCCATATACATCTTTTGTGTATCCGGAGCATTTGCCTGCTTGTTCCTATGAAACAGCTTCCAGAGCAGAGCTCTTCTAGCAGGCCTGTCCCTGCGAGATGCAGTTTAAGGGCAGTCGCCTCCTGCTTCCCTCCCAGCCCTTCGTGCCGCTGTGACCTGCAGATTCTGTGAAAAACAACTGGGTTCTTCCTCAAACTGCGCCTCACCTGCACATTTTAGCTTTACTGCTCATCCCACCAGCAGATTTTTAGTAAATACATAAAAGCTAGAACACACTGCAGCTTCATAAGTAGCTCTACGCTTCATTTCTGTTCCAAAATTTCTCTGATTTCTAATTCTAGGATGACTTAAGCAGTGAGTGGGGGCATTTGAACCCTGCTGGGAGAGACATGAAGGAGGACGGGCCTGAAAGAGGTGGGAGAAGGGAAACAGCGAGAAATAAGGGGAATTAGAGACCATGCAGGTAAGAAATGCCACTCACTGAAAGCCTTTTAAAAAAGCAAACTAATGACACAGGCACCAAAACAAGGCTGACTAATGACACGGGGATGAAAACAAGTGTGAGGAAAACACATTAAATGAGGAAAATTGCTACAGTGGCAAAAGTGGAAAACAGAAAAAGGAGGAAAGCCTCAAGTGATTCTTTTTTGCATCTTTATGGAGAGTTTCCACTTCTTTACTAATTTTTTTTTGCATGCAGGGTTTATGAGTGGATTTACTGCAGGTGAGTGAGGAGCGCCAGGGGCATCGTCCTGTCTTTCTTTGGGAAAATCGGGGGAATTAAATGACAGATGAGGAAATCTGCCGAGGGGCCGTGGAAGCTGCTTCCACGTTTGTTGATGGGTTTTTTAGGAAGCAGAGTCTTGGTCTATGGAGGCACTCGTGGCACTTTTTGGTTTCTTACTGAAGAAACAGAGGAAATAGTATGAGAAGAGGTTGAGGTGCTGCCGTCATGGATATAACCCTTCCATATGGGAAAGATGCACGTTGAGATTCTATGGACTACAAAGTAAAAATTACATCACAAAATGTCAGATAAAATTAAGACTAGATTATAGACCCAGCTCAGAGCAATTGGACATGTCCTTACCTTCAGTATTTTACTGCCCATCATTTATTATTATTTTTACCTCCGGCATTTGGGGTGTTCAGCCATTCATCTATTTATTTATTGTAGCCCTGCTGATTTTTGCAAAGTGCAGTGGGAGCCTCGGGGTACAAATGTCCCCCAGCCAAAGGGATCCCATCTCCGCTGCCGGGCAGGTTGCTCTGGGAAGAGCCTCATGACAGTTTCTTAGCAGAAAAATATGGATCAGTTCCCAGAAAACTGGCAGTTTTGGCCTTTGGAGAACAGGGCCGGACGTGGCCACGCTGCAGCCGTGACTCCAAAGCCATTTCCCCATTGATAAAAATGAGGATTTTTCATCCGTGACAAAGCAGAAGATTGCGGAGTTTAATTTGTATTTGCCAAATGCTTCAGATCCTGGCATAAAAATAAAGGGCCGATGAGTAAACATGCAGCTTTGCAGGGTTGTATCTCTCTTCCCTGTGTCAGGCTTTCCCTGTGACACATCTCGGGTTCTTCTTTGTTGGATTTTTCCCTTTTTTTACCATTTCTCTTAACTCCCTGCTCCCTTAGAGGCTGCAGTTCTTGTGTTTGTGCTTGATCTCCTCCATGAGAGAAGCGTCGCCGCTGCAGCCACGCAGCGCGCTCTGCGCCCGTGCAGGTGACAAACTAACATTCCCTGTCCCAGGAATTATTTCTTCGTCCCCCTTTGTCCCTGCAGTCGCGGCACTTCTCAAACTGTGTGTCCGGGGGAGCCCTGACTTCTTCCCAGGGAGACTCCAGCAAGGGCAAGGACAGCGAAAAATGGCATTTGATTTTCTTGCTGGCTGTAGTGCTTTTCACTTCGGATTCAGCAAATGCAGAGCCATCTGCTATGTTTGGAATATCCAATAATAGTTCTCCGGTTGCTGAATTCCACGTGGAAAGGAGCCAGCAGGGGAGGAAGAGTGCCTGGCTCACGGGCAAATCTGTCTGAGCAAAATTGCCCTTAGGAGTGATACCCTTTTGCAAAAATATGGAATATTTTTGGAAAATTTATGGAAAATATGGAATATATATAGAATATTTCACCCTGCCGTGCAGCGTGGTTGAACAACTTGATGCTTTGCAAAGACAAGCAGCAAAAAATGCCACGTCCCAAACTGATGTGTGACCCTAACCAAAGTGTTCCGGGATAACTCCATACTTCCTGGCTCCTGGAGCCCGGCGCAAGAGAAAGGAATGAAAAACCTCCCGACTGATACTTGGGACAGCAAAATCTGGGATACTGGTGCAACCGCCTTGCACCATCCACCAGTGATCCCAGCCCAAACCCAGTGCTGGCCGACGAGCGGGAACGTTTCGTTAGGGGCAAACGCTCGGGCCAGAGAGCTCCGCTCTTTAAAATCATTAGCGAAGTGGAAAGACAGACAGGAATATCCTGGGGATTAGGAACGGTTGACACGAGTCTTGGTTTGGGTGCAGCGAACACAGGCGGCCTCGGACGGAGCCGTGCGTCGCAAACACAGCCGGTTTCCTCCTCAAAGACACCACGCGGCGGCTCTTGGGGTTGTCACCTGTGGGATAGCGGCGTGGAAGCCCCCAAATTGCCCCAAAATTGCATTCTCTAGAGAAAATCGCATTGCTGAGAGGGAACCCTTGTACTGCTGGCAATGAGCATGGCCAGAACCTGGCTGGTGCTGCAGGGGGTGCTGGTTGTGCTCACGACAAAAGAAACGTCGCGCTCGTTTTCGCATTTATCCCACAAAAAGTGCAAATTCACATGGGAAGATGTGCTTTCCCCGCACAGCTCCCTGCCGCGGAGACTTGCTGGAATATCCTTGTGGGGAGGCGTGGAAAATAACGTGCTCTTAGCCAGTGAGCATGTGCCGGGATTGCTGCTGGGATGCAAGCGTCTCGGGGGGAAGTTTCTCATCATTTGAGACCTTGTTATGGATTCTGCTGCTGGGAAAACTTCCATGAAATACCCCGCACGAAGGCTCTGCCTGATCCACCCCGTGCAGCATTTTCCCAACTTTTCCGTGATCCTTTAAATTTGCACCGTCTCCTGGGTGCGAAATCCCCTCCGGAGCATTTTCCATCCCTCCGCGTTGCCGGGTGAAGACCCCTTCACCGGGCCCACGTTCCCACAGCGGTTTCTGCTCCTGGCGGCACCGTTCGCTATTCCAAAGGCTTGGGACCAGCTCGTGGAAAATGCCGGGCAGGGGCAACTCCGGAGCCCGCTCCCACGAAAAGCAGGGAAGTTTTGCTCACAGCATGAAGCCGGCACTCGGATTTCCTTCGTTCTCCCGCCGCACAAGTCTCTTCCATGAGCTTTCCCGGGCAGATCCTCGGATGATGCAAACGGGTGTGAATCCCCTAAGACGGCCAATTTCCTCAGCCCCCGGGCCCGGCTGCGGCTTTGCTCCCGCGGCCTCGTGTTGAAAGGGGGATAATTGTATTTACCTTCCTCGTAAGGCGAGCGGTTTCGGACGGCGCTTTGTCGAGGAAACTGCAAAGTGTCACCATCGGTGAAGTCCAAAGAAAATACAGCCACTTCTAGCAGTGCATTTCTGGAGAGAACTAAATGCGAATCGGCACCGCTCCCGCTATTAATTTCTTCCCCGTGCTGTTCCCTTTCCTCTCCTATTCCACCCCCATTTCAGCCCCTTGCCAGCAGATCCTTGGCAGCTCGCATAAAAGCAATTATTTTGGGGGGGAAAGTTTTTGCTACATTTTTCTTCCTCATTCTGGAAGGGATTTTTCTCCATGTCGGCCCCAGCGTGCGCTGGCTCCCGATGCCTCCCGCTTTCCTGCCGCACTCTGGCTCCCGTCTGTCCTCGAGGAGCTTTTCCCTTCTCGCAGGGAAGCATTTGCCTCGGAGAGACCCTTCCTAGCGAACGCTGCGTCGGGCCTGCGCTGCCGTGGGATTCCAGAGAGCGACAGGAACTTGGCAGCGACCCGGGACGTCGCTTTGAGCGAAATTCCAAACGCTCCGGAGCTGGGGAGACTCGTGCCCTGCAGGGCAGGCGCTTCCCTCCGCCGGGTCCAGCGCGCGGGGACTCCGCTTTCTTCCTCACAACTTCACATTCGGAAGAAGCAGCAGGGAAATTCCCAAGAGATTCCGTGTTTTCCTTTGCAGGTGCTGGGATACTCGGTGCAGCGGGTGCCTTAGCCCTGGGCAGTTTCACCGTCGTGGACCTTATTTCAAGTTCTTCCCAATGGTTATTCCTTACATTTCCATGCCCACTCGGGGTAGACCTCGGTGCATTCGAAGTGTTTCAAGGTTTGGAAAGCAGAAGGCCCCGAAAGTGTGAGTTCCTCCTCAAACTGCAGCATAGAAGGCAGACTTTGTACTCAAGAATCCATGAAACTTTGATGTAACCCGCTGAATTAATCCAGTTTCCAGGGAAAAAGCCTTGTTTTTTGATTTCCGCACGTGCCGGCTGCAGGGCGGCAGCTCCGGAGACCTTCCCAAATCCTGCAGCCTCCCGGGCGGCTGTACCGCAGGGAGCGGAGAAACACTCAGAGGCTTCTCGTAGAAATGCAGCTTTCTGCCATGCTCCACAAGCGGGGAGAAAAACACGGAATTTTGTGTGAAAAAAAAAAAAAAGAACAACTGGAAAGCAGTTTGGCAGGAAAGAGGCTTCATCCACAGCGGGATACTCCTTAAGGCGTCTTGCCGAAGGAATCGTGGATTGGAGCGGTTTCCACAGGCCGGGAAGCGGCGGCAGAGGCTGCAGCCCATCTCCTGGCTCGTGCTGCCCTCTGCAGAACACGCGGCTGGAGGCGCCGCCGGCAGCCGCGGGAACACGGGAAAGCCGAGGGAATCGCCCGGGCTCCGCCATGGACGCAGCCCCGGCACGGGTTTATTCCCGTCCTCCGAGTCGGGGCGGTTGGAAGCCCCCAGGCTGGGGCAGTGTCGGCAAGAGTCACCTCAGCTGCCTACTTTGGGATGCGGGAAATTGGGAATGGGCACTTTGGAGGTGGCTCAGCCCCGGGCCTGGGGGAACGTCGGCCAAATGATTGTTCTAATGCCGTAAAAAGAACGGCAGATACGGAGTGCTCGGTGTTTGTGAAAAGCAGGATTCCACTGGGAATGGGCCCAAAACCCTTCCCGAGGGTCACGGTCCTCGCGGTGGCCGCTTCTCCCGATGCCTCTCCAGGGAAGCAGCGGCCCCGTCACGTCCTGGGCCAGGGCGCAGGCCTTGGAGAGCTCCTAATAACTGCATGGAACAGCGGAAAAGCAAAAGCCATTGGGAAACGAGGATGGGATGGGATGAGACAGGACAGCATGGCATGGAGGGGTATGGAGGGGCACCCAGGGCTGGTGGGAATCCCCAAAAGGCATCCTGGAAAGGGCGGATCCAGGGTGGATGAGGATCCAGGACAGGCAGGAACATGGACAGAGTGGGAGGAACAGCTAGAGGGCCAGTCCAGCCCCATGTAGCTCCAGGAGGCTTCCCAGAGGGAAGGGGAAGATGAATGGGAAGAGGAATGGGGATGGGCACAGAGACAGGGATGGGAATGGGAACAGAAAGAGGGGTGGAGACGGGGATGGGAATGACGGGAACAGGGATGAAGATAGGACTGGGAATGAGGATGGGAGCCAGGCTGGGAATGGGCACTGCCCGGCCCGGAGCGTGCGGAGCAGCCGCAGGTGGGAGCGGGGAGCGAGCGGAGGGGCCGTGAGCGGCGGCAGGAGCGAGCGGGGCTGCGGCCGCAGGGTCCGTCACGGCTCGTGTGTGCACATGCATGTGTGCATGGGCATGCATGTGTGCACATGTGTGCATGGGCATGCATGTGTGCATGTGCACACGTGTGTGCGTGCATGTGTGCACACACGTGTGCACATATATGTGTGCATACACATGCATGTGTGTGCATGTGTGTGTGTGCTCATGTGTGCGTGCACGTGTGCGCACATGTGCACAAGTACGTGTGCATGCATGTGTGTATGTGCACGCATGTGTCCCTGTACATGCGTGTGTGCACATGTGCGCATGCACATGCACGTGTGTGCATGTGTGCATGTGCACACGTGTGCGCACGCACGTGCATGTGTGTGCATGTGTGTGCATGCATATGTGTGCATGCACAGGCGTGTATGTGCATGCATTTTTGTGCACACGTGTGTGCATGCCTGTGTGCATGCACGTGTGTATGCACACGTGCTTGCATGCAAGTCTGTACACGTGGGTGTGCCTTCATGACTGCATGCATGTGTGTGTGTGCATGCACACACGTGTGTGCATGTGTGTAAAACCATGCGCGCATGTGAGTGCATGCACGCATGCATGTGCATGCATATTTTAACACGTGCATAGACACGAGCATGCAGGTCTGTGCACGTGTGCATGCATGTCAGTGCATGCATCTGTGCACGCATGCATGTGGGTGTGCATGCTTGTGTGCATGCATGCATATGAGATCATGCCCCTGCGTGCATGCATGTGTGTGTGCACGCGACCGGCGTGCATGTGGGTGCATGTGTGTGCCTGTGAGTGCACACACGTGTACATGCACGTGCATGTCTGTGCGTGCCCACCTGTGTCCCCAGACACACGCACGTGCTCTCGGACAGCACATGGTGACAAGGAACAGCCCAACGCCCCCCTTGGAGCGGCTTTAAACAGGCAGGGGAAACAACCAGCGCGATCCCGGTGGCTCCTGCCGCCCGGAGCCTCCTGCTTGAATCAATATTTGCCCGAGGCCGGAGCCGGCGCGGGATGGGCCGGGCCGGGCCGGCTGTGCAGCGGACGCTCCAACACCCTCCGTCTGCTTGTGCCAGACGACCGCGGGAAAGCGCCCCGCACAGCCTCGCTCCGCCGGAGTCACGCAGAGCCGAAAAAGGAAAACGAGGGTTTCTCTTTAAAAGCAAAATAACGCAGCCGCCGCGCTGCGCCGTCACTGCTGGCGCGGGCGCCTGCTGCGTTGCTATTTTCGCTTGTTGATAGTTCGGCGTGTGCTCCTGGACGCGGCGCGCGAGTCACGTCGGCACGGCGGGCACGCGCGTCCTCCGAGCCTCCCCCGCGGGCCGGGCCTCTCCGGAACCTCTCCGGAACCTCTCCGGCACAGCGCGGTTTGGCACCGCGGGCCGGGCGCACGTGCTCCTTGCTGCTGCAGCGGGGCCTTTTGCAGCCTGTTGTGTCCCGGGTGCCGCGTGCTGCTCCCTGCGGAGCGTCTGGTCCAGAGGCGCCGGGAACTCGGCCATGGTCCTTAACCGGGGCCGCCTGCAGCCTTAACCCTTCCCGGGCATCCACGCTGGCTCCGGAATATCCCCCTGCCCAAAGTGTGACGGGGGCTCAACCGAAGCCCATGGAACACGTTGGCCCCGGAGTGACGGTCCTAGTGATGGATGGGCGCAGGGACGATCCCCTCAGGGCAGCTGGCACAGAGAAACAGGATCCTGGAAGTTGGCATTCCCGCCAGGAGCAGCCGGCAGCTCTGGAGCAGCAGCACTTTGTAGCTCTCCCCGCACACGGGATCCCAGCGCGGGGGACTTAACGGCGATAGAGTATTTAGTTCTTTTTTAACACGTCGAAAAAGCCAGCTGGGAAAACGCTTCCCAAGGGTTTGCTCTGCTTCCCGTGTCCCCTGGCTATTCCATGGTTCCGCACTGGCACTGCCCGGCCCTTCATAAACATTAACCCAGCGGTTGGGCTGCGGCAGGACGGCGGGATGAGGCCCACGGCACCTTGGCCGCTCCGTAGAAGGGCTGGAGCGCTCCCAAGGCAGCACAACTTTCTCATGGGGGGGTTCTTAAACTAGCCATGCCCCTTCAAAAAACTCGTTTTTTTAGCTTGATATATGTAAAGTACAGGTCTGTATCACAATATCGACTGGACATTGGAAAAGCAAACAGGGCAGGGGTGGCCTCATCAGGAGGCGGCCGCCGCAGTGCAGGTGTTTGGGTGTCAGGGATTTTCCTCCCAGGCAGCAAACGTCTGTCCTCTTTACGCACGGCTCGAAGGACAAGACGGTTAATCATTAATTTTCCCTTTTTTTTTTTTCTTTTAATGAAGCAGAGAGAAGGACCTGGAGTTGGCTGGGCAGGAGGTCCGAACTGTGGGGCAGGGCGAAGCGAGTTTCACAGGTCCGGGATCCCAAAAGCCTCTCCAAGGAGCAGACGGAGACACCACCAGCCCCCGTGGGTTTTCCAAGCCGTGCAAACCCTCAGCACCAGGAACATCCCAAGACGAGGCGTCCCAGAGCATCACCAGGAGCTGCAAGACGGACGTCTTGGCTTGGGTTGGAAGGGGTTACAAGCCACTAACTTCCCCTCCTAGGACAGTTAATTCACTGTCCCCAAGTCACTCAGGGGCTTGGGGGTGGCATTTCCCGGGATATTCTGTCCGTTCCTTGCGGAGAAGCTCTTCCTGCCCCTCCACATATCCATCCCTGTTTCCCACCACTTTGGCTTTTCCCAGGTTTTGGAAGAGTTCAAAACTGCAAGAGCGAAGAGTTAAATATGAGTAAGCACGAGAGGAATAAAAAAAAAAAAAAACAAAAAAAAAGGCAAAAAGGCCAGAGTTAAAAAATAAAAAAGCAAGGAGGCAAAAAGCAGACAAGGAAACCTCTGAGGGGCTCGGGCAGCAGCGCCTGAAGCTGACGCAGCCGCTCGGGGCATTTCCCGTGGCCGCGGCAGGGCCGGCGCGCACGTGCAGCGCCCTGCGCCGCGGGGGCACCGCGCGCCTCCCCGGCACGGTTATTTCTGGCGCTGCCTGAAGCGCTGCCAGCTGCAGCGCGTGAGGCCGAGGAGCGGCGCGAGGGCCCGTGGGCGTGAGGAGCGCGGAGAAGAGCTCCCTCCCCGGCCTCGGCGCTGGCGCCCAGGAGTTTTTTCCCCTTCGCGCAGCCAGTTGCTTTTCCGCCGCAGCCAGGAACGGCCAAGAGCTCTTGAATTTGCAGTCGTGTCAGCCCCGAGCACAGAAAAATCAGGAATCGGGATGGCCGAAATCAGGAACTGTAAAAGCTGTGCGCGCGAGCGAGTCTATTTGTGCAACCACAGGACACACATTCAGTGGCTTTTTTTTGACCAGTTGATTTTTTTTGTTGTTTTTTGTTTTTGTCGGGGAACACTTGCATCACATTTCCAAACATTTTTGTTTCTCCTTTCATTAGGCGGAGAAAACAACGTGCGATACGTGCAAGCAGGGTGTCTCAGAGGGGGTTAGTCGCACGGTGTGTTGAGAAACACTCTGGAATCACCTGAGTTTTGGGCTAATGGTGAGGGTTGGGTCTTCTGTCATGGGGGCACCCACGGCTGTGCTGTTCCCATCCTGTGGGAAAGCGGATAAAATCCACATCTGCCGGCGAGGAGCTGGCTCACTGCACTCACGGCAGCGTTGGCCTGTACAGAGTTATGCTGGAAACACCTGCAACCCCCAAACCCCCAGGAATTTTGTGTCCCCGCCGTTATTGCTGTGATTTATTACGTGCTTGCTCAGGTTGTCCTGTCTTAGACTCCAGGATGCAGTGAGATTTCCCCATTCCGAGCTCAGGCAGAAGCTGAGGGAAAGCAAGTGGGATCTGCAGCGCACGCAGCCTGGCTGCAGGATTAGCAAAGATTTTGCCTCTCCTGCTTCCAAGTTTTCCCCACTGCTGCGGAAAAGCTGGCTGGGAAACGGCGCTGCCTGCGGCACAGGCGGCTCAGGAGCGTGGCCGTGTGGAGCCCGCTGCGCCGCCGGCTCCGTCGCAGATGTTTACAGAGCTCTTTCCTGTTTCCTTTTTCGTAGCGCGATTGGAAACGCGGCGGCGTTTCGGGGCCGTGCCGCCACCGAGCGAGCCGGGCCGCCCCTTATGGCAGTAAATACCCACAAGCCGAGCTCGCGTTTCAACCCTGAGAGGAGGCAGAGCTCGCAGTTCCTTCGGATGAACGTGCCCGGCGTTTGCAGGCGCCGCTGCTGCCGCCTGAATGAAGTTTTGCAGGCGGTTTCGTCGGCAGAGCGGAGCCTGGAGGGCATCTGAAGGAAGCAAAATTGCACACAGCAGCGTTACGTAACTCGGGAGCGTGGCTCTACATCGTGGTTTTCATTGGGAGTTTTAACGTAAAAAAACAGCCGTTGCGGAGAGCAGTAGTCGGAACCGTGCGGCTCAGGGTTTCCCCGTGGGATGCTGCCACGGCAAATCCGACCCACTCCAAAGAGCTTTTCTGTGTTACCGGGGGGTGCTGTGAAAACAGCCTTTCAGGGAGCTTTCCCAGCGGGATTGTTCAGTCCAGGATGCGAGGCTTTGAGAATGGACTCTTCCTGCTCAGTGCTTCATGCATTCCCATGTGGAAGAACTATCCAAAGGACATAAAAACTGATCAGAGCGCCGGCTTTCAGTCCAAGGAGTGTAAAAGGCGTGTTGAAACATCCCTCTCGCTCGCTGCATCCTAGCTGAAAAAAGAAATTCCACGTTCATTGCTTGTAAATTTGGGAGGATTTTCACTACCAGCTGCGTCTGAGTGTGGCACGAGCACATGGACACCCCAAAGGGAGGCTTTGATCAATGGCACTGCTCTCGCTTCTGCAGCCAGGAACACACTCAACAGCTTCCTGAGCAGGATGGTGTCCCAGCCATTATCCCTTCCTTCTCACAGAAATTCGGGGAATTTTTCAGATCTGGTTGGACTAAGGGATAATTCTGCTTCAGAGCAGGAGGAAGGAGCAGGTACCTTTCCATTCATGGAAAAGCCTGGCCCCGCTGGCCTTGTCTATAGGGTAAAAATTCAGTATTGAGAATGCACACGAGCTGGAGCTAGAAATTTAGCTAGAAATTTACTCAATTTTATCCTCACTCTGCCCCAGTTCTCTGTAAATCACTAGATCCCATGAGCTGAGGCCTTCAAAAACAAGAAATTCCACAGGACTAGCAACAACTTTGCAAAAATTAGCAACAGATCTGGATTTTTTTGGTCTGGAGATGCTCAGCTCCTAGCAAGCGTTGGTCCAGCCCAATGACAACGGCACGCAGGCAAATCTGGCACAAGCTCCTATTGACTTGGTTAATTTGGTTAATTTAGCTGCTTGGCTTGGCTACGTCTCGTATCAAAACAGAATGAATTATATTAATAGATTCAAAATGTCAGTTGGGCAGTTTATCCTGAGCCTGAACATTCAGAAGTGAAGAAGCTTTTGAGGCTGATGGACAGAGGCCAAAGTTAAATGCCAGGGAGAGCAGTGAGGGGGTGGGTAGAGCCAGGCCGATCTCTTGCTCAACAGCTCAGCACTGGGAGACTTGAGCTAACATTTAATATTAATTGAATATAAAGCTGTGACTAATGATCATCTCATGGACTTTTTTTTATGTATGGTCTTTTGTTTTTTTTTTTTAATTGTGTTTTTTTTCCTATTTTAAAATGTTGCACAATTAATTCTTTTTTAAAAAAGATGTTTCTCACATTGCATACATAGAAATATTGGAAAAAATCTATAAAGACAAATAAACAAGAAGATGAAGGTAGATTTGCCTTCGTTTTACTTAAAGAATGTGAAATAGCCTAACCACTGTGTTGGATGTTTTATTGGAGCTTTTCACTTACCGGTCTGGGCAGTTTCCCAAGATTTCTCGTCAAATACTCCTGAAGAGGCTCAAGTTATCGTGGGATAGAAAGGGAAGGCTCTCTGCTCGATCAATAACTGCTTAAAACCTGGAAAAATGATTTTAAAAAGAGAGAAAAGCACAGAAATAAAGTTTCATGTCTATTCCCAAAGGAAAGGGGTTAGCAGATGGGATCCCTCAAGGATCCAGACTGGGCTATCTGTTGTCCAACACATCATTACCCAGTCTGCAAGGAGAGTGAGTAGTGAGGTGACAAAGTTTGCAGGCAGCACAAAATGATTTTATATAATAAATAAATATATATGTAATTCTATATCTGCAACTGTAAAATGCAGGAAAGATCCCATGGCACAGCGCAATTAAGAGATGAAGCGGACGATGCAATTTAATGTCAGTAAGAGCAAAGCAACACATTTGGGGAAAAAAAGAAGAAAAAAGTCTAATCGCATATATACAATTATGGCCTTAAGAGATTTGGGGGTTACTGCTGATAGTTCTCTGGGAACATGAGCTTATTGCTGAGCAGCAGTCAGACGAAATGCTGGCACTTATTACGAAAGCACCAGAAAACAAAACAGTAAACACCATTTTGCTGCTATATAAATCCGTATTGCGCCACATTTTGCATTTTGCTGCAGCTCAGGCCACGCCGCCTCCAAAAGGACATGCAAAAAACCACTAGAGTTGCCGGGAAGGGATAAACAGCAGGAGAAGACCGCTTCCACATAAGGAAAACCAAAAAAAAAAAAAGGAGATTAGGGCCCTTGGCAAATGGCACGACTGATGGGGCAAGAAGAACTCTGATAAGGTCCCCATGAGTCATGAGCTCAGCCGAGAAGAACACGGAATAATTGTGCTGCAAACTCCAACAACAAAAGCTTAGGATCCCACCGAAACAAAAATAAGGGCTTTTTTAGTGTTTTTTTTCACCCAAAGCATGGTAATGGTCAACCTGCTGGGGCAGGATGTGGCAGAGACCCCAAGAGTTTGGAGGGTTCCAAAAGAGATTAAACAAATGAATGGATTAGAGGCACGTTAGCGCCATTAAGCGCGACAGTAAGATTAAAAGTGAATTATTGCCACCAGGAAAGCTTCCCGCTGGACGTGAGGCAGCTCCATGAATCCCAACCCAAGTTTTCCCCGTGACACTCGCTCTTAGCACTCACTGATCCCACTCCAACCATGGACCTTCGCCTTTGGGATTCAGCAACATTGACCTAAAAAACAAGCAGTATGAACCAGCCCTGACCATATATTTTTAAGCTATATGCTCGCTCTTACAACTACACCCAGTCTTTAAATCTAGATTTTATATAGGTGTTACTAGGACTAATTCCTCTGTGATTTAGCACTTGTTCAGCCTCTTTCATTACATCAGTCCCAAACCCTGAAAGCAAAAAACAAGCAGCCTCTTAAGGCAGGTTTTGCCACTGTCAGCAAGAAATTTTTCTGGATTTTAGATATTTGATGGGCAGAATTATTCATTTACCCTCCCCAAGTCAACAGGTTATTCATTCACTTCTCCTGGGCTTACGGCATTTGTTAATGGGTTGAAAAGCGGTTATTTTTTGCAACGCTTGGGTGAAGAAACATCCTGGCCGATAGAAACCTGCACGTGCGCTACAGCAGGCACCAGGTCTGCTTTAGCCTCAGACACAAAGAAAATGGTATTTATGAAGCCAAAGTTCCTGCACTTCAGGACCAAATGCTTGAGAAGCAAGAGCAGCAGTTTTCTCTCAAAACTTTAATGGCACTTTTCCTTCTTTGGCTAAGCTTTGGCCCCCAGCATTTGCTTGGTGCCTCCTACTCTTTCAAAGAGCCCTTCCCAGGTGGCTGGTGCATTTAAGGGTTTTACATAACGCCAAAACGCCCCAAAACGGCCTGTTACCAGCAGCACTCTTAAGAGCACGGGGTGGCCGCTGAAGCCTGAAGGGGAGGGAGGAGGAAGCAAGTGGCAGCGACCTACGCCATTACGGGCGGGGGGAATTTGCCCCGCCGGGGACCGGCGCTGAGGCTCGGGGAAACACGGGGGACGCCCCCAGCCGCCGAGGAGCTCGTCCCTCCCGGCACGGAGGCAGAGGGAGAGAGGCGGGCCCGGCCGGGCGCCGCCATCCCGCTCTCCCCCCGCGGCCGCCCGCGCGCCGCCTCAGCCGCCCCGCGCTGGCGCCTTCACCACAGAGGCGGAGGGCGGGGCCTCCCCGCTCTCGCCCGCTTTCCATTGGCCGGCGCGCGGCGCCGCGCGGCGGGATTGGCCGCCTTCCGCGCGGCCGAGGCTGCCGATTGGCTGCGGCGCGCGCGCGCACACACCCCCTCGCGGGGCCCCGCTGCGCCGAGCGTGCGGCGCGCGCTGTTCCCTGGCCGGGGGGCGCGCGCGGCCGCCGCGTGGGGAGCGTCACGTAGGCGCGCGGCCGGGGGGGGGGGCGGGGCGGCGCCGCTGAGGGGAGCGGGGGGCGGCCACGGGCTATGGGGGCAACTACGGGGTGCGAGGGGCAACTAGGGTGTGCGAGGGGCAACTACGGGGTGCGAGGGGTGATTGTGGGTTGGGGGGCACCTCCCAGCCCCACGGCTGCCCCCTCCATCCCTCAGGCGCCTCCCAGCTCCCTCCGGCTCCATTGGGAGCAGGCAGCACGGAGCACCTGCCTCATTCCACACCCCTAAGAGCCCCCAAATTTAACTCTTTAAGGTGACTTAGGAGCCCGAGCGCGCTGGAAGGAGGTGGCGACTTGAGCTCCGCATCCGTCGGGATGTGCCGAATGTTCCCTGGTTGCTCCGCCTTCATATCCCGTCTTTACGGGAGGAAAATAAGGCGGCAGATAGCGTTAAGAAATACCAGAGTCCTAATATGGACAGCGCAGCTTAAGAAAATTAGTATAACCATCAAACAACAACCCAATCCTCTCTAAAAACTTACTTTTTGCAAGCGTTCTTCTCCACATCAGCACTTTAATAATAAGTGGTAAATAATAAAAAATGGTAAGAAATACGCCCTTTTCCCTCCTATATACATTGGAAAAGGGCCCAGCGTTTCTCTCTTGCCGGGTTAATGTGTTGAAGCAAACTGGCCTCTGTGGATTTCTTAAAAGGCGAGAGCCAGAGTGGGCCAGGAGGGAGCACTGCTGCCAGGGGAAGGATATTCTGCTTTTAATTTCCTTATTCCCCCCTAAAATTAAAAGTTAAACGTAGTGATGGGCACTGCTGATGATACTCCTTAATGTAAAAGTGTTAAGGTCGGTGCCTTGAGCCATTAAGCCTTAAATAGGAGGGAAAGTTACGTTTTAGCCCATTGCCGGTGCTTTAGGGCAGGGATCTTCCTTGCCTGTTGCTCACCCTGTTTCTGGATATATATAATAATAAGAAGAAGAAGAAGAAGAAGAAAAAAAAATGCAATACACTTATCCAGAGAGTATTTCCCCCAAAACGCCCCGTGGGGCTAGGGTGATGTGAAATATTACAGTAATAAAAAATACATTGGATTGCACATTGCCATGTTTGCAATCGGCTCCTGTTGGAGCAGCAAAAAACACCGATTTATTATTTATTTTTCAGCATGATAAGAAGCGCCGGCCGTGGCTTATTCCCAGAGATGCCAGCTTCATTTTCCCCTCTCCGAAGTGGGGAAAAAGGGGTTTTGTCCCGTTTTTGACAGCAAACGATGACGGAGTTGGTTTAATCCTTGCTAACCTGGTGTGACAGAAGGGGCTGCAGCCCCCTGGGCGAGCTCGGGAAAAAAAAAAAGTAGAAATAAGGTTTTAGAAGCGGAAAAGGGGGGAAAGCACTAGAAGAGATCGGGGGAAAAAGTAGAAATAAGATTTTTAAAATGGGAAAGAAGGAAAAGCAGCGAAAGGGCGTTGTGGCGGGGGTAATGGCATTGCCAGCGGGCGGGTTTGGGGCGCGGTGCCCGGGGGCCGCCACCGGCGCCTCCTCTCGCCCTTAAAAATAATGAAGAAAGAGATAAACCGCGTTCGCGAGGCGCGGGAGGAGGAGGAAGGAGCCAAGGGGGCGGTCGGCGCGGGCCGGGGGGCGGCGGCGGCGGGGCCAATGCGCAGGAAGGGGCCGAGCGAGCGCGGGGCTTGTTTACAGCCGCGCCGCGGCCCCGGGAGCTTTAACCGGCCGGCGGCGCCGCGGGCGCGGTGAGTGCGGCGGGAAAACGGGCGGGAAAAGGGGCAGAACGAAAATATATACATTTTTTTGCCAAAAAAAAAAGAAAAGAAAAAAGGAGCGTTTCGTTTTACCGCCTTTTTTCTTTCTTTTTTTTTTTTTTTTTTTTTTTGCAACTGCGCGGCTCGGGGCGGCCACGTGCGAGCGGCGGGTGGCGCGGTTTGGGAAGGGGCGCGCGTGGGGGGTGTCGCGCGCGGCGCTGCGCGGGGCGGCTGCGCGCGTGTCCGCCGCGGGGGCGGCGTGTGCGCGGCCACGCGGGGCCGTGGCCGCGGGGGTGAGAGGTGCGTTCTCCCTGCGTATGCGCGCACGGGCGCGCGTGTTTTGGGTATGTTTATGTAGATGCGGTGTAAAATGGGCGCGGAGGCGCGGGCGCGCCGCGCTGCGGGCGCCTCCCCGGCGCGGTCCATTCCCGATCCGGGACGCGATCCAGGCCGGGAGCTGCGGGCAGCCGCGTACGTGCGCGGCGGGGCCGGGCCGAGCCGGGCGCGGGGTGGGGAAGGGGGATTTCAAAACGCGGCGCGGAGCGCGGGAGCGCGCGGACGGGAGCGGGGCGGGGGGGGGTCCCGGCGGCGGCGCCTCCCGCGCGTGCGCAATGGGGGCGGCTCCGTTTTTTGGGGGGGGTGGAGTGGGAGTCCCCCCCCCCCCCCCCGCACATGCAGCGCACACGTGCGTGCATGGCCCACGCGTGTGCAAACGTGTGCGTGCGGCGCGGGCGCAACTAATGCGTGTGCGCGTGCAACACACGCGTGTGCGTGCACGGCGTGTGCACGACATTCACACACGTGCGTGTACAACTCGCCTCGCGCATGCACGTCGCGCTTGCACGCTGCGCGCGTGTGCGGCGTGCAAGCGTGTGCGCGCGCGCACAGTTCACGCGTGCCGCGTTCCGCGTTGCAGCGATGCCCACGTGTCCCAGCTGCCCCAGGCGCTGCTTTTTGCAGCCATCGGGCTCCGGACGGGCCCCCCTGCCCCTTTGCACGCGCTCGATTCCCACTTTTCTGTCCCCGTGCGGGAGCTCCCGGCGGCTCCCATCGCTCCCGGCTTGCAGGGAGCTGCCGCCTTTTCCTTCCTGACCTCTGCCGCTTAACCCCTCCGCGCCCGGCTTTCCCGCTGCCGCTTTTCCCAGAGAAGCGGCCTAAAACACTCATTAAGCTGCATTTTGCAGCGAGTTCTCCCAAGAGCTTTTCCCCTTTTCCCTGGAAGCGACCGGGCTCCTTTGCATGGATTCGGCAGCCTGCCTTTCCAGGGAGGTCGGCAGTGCTCCAGACCTCTCCGGGAGCCGGAATCCCTCTTGGAAAAGCCGGACATTGCTGCTGTGTCCGAGCGGGGCTGGAGTGAAGCGACTGCAGCGCCGGGTTTGTCCCTTCGAAATAACCTCGGTCCGAATTTGCAGTGCAAAAGCACTCCTGCCCGTTGCATGCATCTATTTTAAATTAATGGATTTATGGATGTTTCTCACGCGGGAGCGGGCTAAATTCAGAGCTGCTATTTCCCCGTGCCCATCGGAGCCTTTTTTGGGGGGAAAAAACCCCAAACGCAGCAGCGAAGCTGTCGGAGCATCGCAAAACACGGCCGGTTTAGCTCTTAAGCAGCCCTTAAAACCCGGCAGCACCTGGCAGGGAGAGGCTGCTGGGACACCGGAATTGCAACGCGTGGAAAATGCTGCTGACGGCGAAAAAAAAGGGGGGAAAACCCCCCCTTGGCGTTTGCAGGGAGTATTTTTAGCGGGCGGCTCCGGGCACGTCCCGCGGTCGCCGCCTCCTCTTGCACAAGGCGCCGCTCCTCGTCCCGGGCGCTGGGGCTCGCGCTGCTAATCCCGGCGCTGGCAAACGCCCCGGGCCGAGCCCGGGAATAGCGCCGGGAATGTGAAAGCGCGGGAAGCCGCCGGCGCGCGGCATCGGGGCGAGCGCGCGGCTGCGAACGTTGCGGAGAAATGGTTTTGGGGTGGAACGCCGGCATCGGGGGGCATTTCGGGAAAAGCAGCTGAGGTTGGGACGTGTTGCGGGCGCCGGGATCGGCAGAGCTGCTCGGAGCTGGGCTGGGGTGAATAGCAGGTCGGGAAATAGGAGCTGGGATCTGGATTGCTCCCAAAAAAGCAACGGCAGGAGGTGCCGGCGAGGGCAGCCCGGCCCCGGCGGGGAGTGGATGAAAGGGGCCGTGGTTTCCCTGCCGGAGAACTTTCCTCCCGTTGGGAAATCCCGGGAGGCGGCTGGGCCGGAGCCAGGCGCAGAGGTCGGGCTCCGAGAGGCTCCGTCGCGCGCTGGGATCCTCCTCCGGCGGGATGTGTGCGGCGGGTGGCAAAGCCAGGCTCCCGCTCCGCCGGGAAGCGCCCCTGGGATCCCTGCGGAAGGGGATCCCGGCCACGTCCCGGTTTGCTGGCAGTTCCATGGAGCATCTCCGTGGGCTTCGCCCATTCCGGATGCAGCTGCGGGGCCGGGAGCGGGTCCCGTGCGCTGTGGAATTGCCATAGGGTTCCCTCTGGAGCTGGAGGCCACCGGAGGGTGGTGGCAGGAGCAGGGAACATCCGTGAGGATCAATCCCTGCAGTGGGACTTGTGTTGGGGCAGCGCTCGCTTCTCCCGAGCATCCCGAACAGCGGAGCCGGGGGTGTCCCCTGGGAAGGGAGCCGGGAGAGGCCGGAGCAGGCGGCGGCGGCGGCGCTAACGGCCCCGTGTGTGTCTCGCCCGCAGCGTGTCCCAGATGGCCGGCGCGCCGCCGCGGCGCCTGGGGAAGCGCTCCCTGCTCGGCGCGCGCGTGGCGGCGCCCGGAGCGGCCGCGGAGGAGAGCGCCCGGCGGCCGCCGCCGCTCCGCGCGGGACAGCACGTACGTAGCCGGGCCGGCCGCCCCGCGCAGGACGCGCGAGGGATCGGAGCCGTGCCGGCTCCGGGGAGCCGCGTCCCGCGGGATCCTGATCCCAGGCGTGGGGTTGTGTCGGGAGAGGCCGTGCTGCTTCCTCCATCGGGAGCGCGCGGCACCTCCGGCGTCCTCGTGCCGACGGGAGGTGATTCCCGTGCGCATCATAACTCCCCGTGGGTTTCTCTTTTGGGAACGTGTCTCCCAGAATCCCAGGATGGCTGAGATTGGAAGGGACCTCTGGGGATCACCCAGTGCAACCCCCTGCTCCAGCAGGGACACCCGGAACACGGGGCACAGGGGGCATCCAGGCGGGTTGAGAAGGAGCCTCCACAGCCTGTTCCAGTCCCCTCTCCACCTGAACCCCTGCTGGATTCCAGAGGCCGGGAGCGCCGTGCTGCGGAGCCCGGCACGGAGCAGCTCCTTGGGGCAGGCTCGAGGGAAGCGCTGGCTGCTCCGGGCACGGAGCCGGGCTGTGGCCGCTGCCCCACGTGCTGGGATGGCTCCTCGGGAACGGGCCCAAGGGAGCCGGCACCGCCACCCGTGGCGAGGGCACATCCTGCCCCGGGTCTGGAGCAGAGGACGGGGAGCTGTTTCCTGCTCCGTGCTCCGGCCTCGAGGGCGTCTCCTGCTCCCCGCCGATCCCGGCCCTGCTCCCGTTAGCCCAGGGAAGGCTTCTCCCAGCCGAGGTGCTCCCGGAACACGGGAGCTCGCCATGGCCACGGCCGTGCTCCGTTGGCTTCTTCGCGGCATTCCCGTAAGGAGGTGCCGGGCTCCTGGAAATGGCTGGAGACACGTGCGGGGTGTTGGGGCACGGATCCATTTCTGTCAACGGGAATAGGCTTGTGGATGCTGGTGGTGGAAAATAGTGAGAGAAATGAGACAATCCATGGGAAAGGTGAGGCGGGAATGTCTCCTTCACACTGAAGGAGAAGATGAGGGGCAACCTTGGGATCAGATTGTCCAGGAAACCTCCGTTCCCGTCTCCCCTTTGGGTTTCCTTTAAGCCCTTGGCACACGATGCCACCAAGGCAAAGCAAAGCTGGGTTTCCAAACAAAATCCATCCAGGGAAAAAGCCTCTCCAAAGCCGTGCTGCCCGGAGACGTGGCCAACATTCCCGTTGAGGACATCCTGAAGCTGCAGGTTGCTCCCATCGGGAACGTGACTTGCGGAAGGACAGTGACAGGATTCGGGTGGCAGCTGCTCCGCGTGGAATGAGCTCTTGGCACCGCAGGCTCCGGCGCTGCCTTGGCCGTGTCGGATGGAGCAAGGACAGGGCATGGATGGAGCAAGGACAGGGCACGATGGAGCAAGGACAGTGCACGGGGCTCCTCTGCCCTGAGGCTGCTGTTGGAAAAGCGGCGTCGGAAGAGCAGCCGACTCCTTGGATGATCCTTGTCCTCCCCAGCGGCAAGAGTTGTCCCCGGTTCTGTCCTGGGGAGTCCCAACATCGCTTCCTCGGGCATCCGGCACGACGTCCCGTCGCGGCACCGGGATGCAGAGGAGGAGGAGGGGGCCCGGGAGCGAGGCCGAAGGTGGGGATGAGGAGCGGCACGGAAACACCGTTCGGGGCACTCAAACGGCCGCGTCTCGTCGTGTTTTCCAGGGTGTTCCCAGCTGCAGCGGCCAGGAGGGCGCCGGGCCGGAGCGGCCGCCGAGGGACCGGGCGCCGGTGGTGCTGGCGGAGCGGAGCGAGGACGCGAGGGCCGAGGCCGGCGCCGCCGGGCCGCTCCGCAGGGCCGTGTCCAGCAGCATCGACGTGCCCGGGAGGTGGGTGCTCCGCAGCAGCCTCTATGGATTATCCGGGGGGCGGTGGAATTTCGGCTTATGGGGATTTAAAAGCCCCTCCTGGCCCTCGCTGCCTGCTCCTCCCCGTATCCGCGGGGGCGAGCGCCGGGTGCCAATACCCGGTGCCGCCGCATCCCGCCCTTTCCCTGCCCTTCTCACGGCTCTGCTCCCGCCGCAGGAAGGCCGCCGCCGCCGTGGACATGGACGAGATGGTGGCCGCCATGGTGCTGACGAGCTTGTCCTGCAGCCCCGTGCTGCAGAGCCCCCCGGCCGGCGAGAGCGGCGGCCCCCGTGAGTCCCCCCGGCTTCCCGCGCGTGGATCCACACAGAGAAATTCCTCACTGGGAAGCGCAGGCAGGGGACGGCTCCCAGTGCCGCTCCCTGCCTCAGTTTCCCCTTTCCCAACGCCGCGTGGTGGTTTCCCGGACGGATAATCCACCGGACATATTCCCGAGCGGCTTCGGAGTCCCCCGCGGGGCGGCCGCTCCTTTTTATAGAGGAGGTTTCATTCCCCGGGAGTCAAGGGATAAAAATAGCAGCCGGCAGCCGTGGGAAATGCCGGCTCCGGCCGGCTGCCCCCGCGCCGGGAAACACCGGGAAGCCGGATTAGAGCACGACGGTCGCGCTCGGCCGGAGAAGAGAAGGGAGGAGGGGAATCCCGGGCCCTTGCCGGTGTGGAAGAAAAAGCATTTTATTTGTGTTTTATATCTAATTTGTTACGGTTCTTAACCGCTCGGCGTCCGCCCTGTTCCCCGCAGCGCCGCGGGCGCCCTGCGACCCCTGGAAGGAGAGCGGCGACGTGTCGGACAGCGGCAGCAGCACCACGAGCGGCCACTGGAGCGGCGGCAGCGACGTGTCGGCGGCGCCGTCGCCCCCGCACCGCGGCGGCAGCCCCAAGCCGGCGAGCGAGGCGCCGGGCTCGCCGCCGCGCGACGACGGCTTCGACACCGACGGCGACCCGGTGCTGCTGGCCGAGCCGGCGCCGCGCAAGAGGAAGGTAGCGGCGCCGCGCGGGGCGGGCCGGGGCGCGCGCGGGCCCCGGCGCCGCGCGCCGCTCACGGGCGCCCGTCTCTCCGCGCAGAACTCGGGGAAGGTGGTGTACAAGTGCCTGTGGCCCGGCTGCGGCAAGGTGCTGCGCTCCAGCGTCGGCATCAAGCGGCACGTGAGGACCCAGCACCTCGGGTAGGGCGGAGGTGGCGTCTCCTTCGGCGTCCCCTTCCCGGGAATGCGGGTGGGAAGAGGAGGGGGAGGTTGGTCGCGCTCCGCCGTGCCCTCCTCCTTGGGATAAAGGCTCTTGCGGGTTTTCCATGGGCTTTTCCCTGCGCCGTTCCTGCGGCGGCCGCCCCCTCTAGTGGCTCCGAGGCTGCTGCGCGCGGGGCCCTAAAATACAGAAATATTCAGCAGCGAATGTGCTACCGGGAGGGGACAGAGTGGGCAGCACACGGGTCCGGAGCAAAAGAAGTATCCTAGGAAAGAGCTGGGGGAGGCTCCTGACCCTGTGGATGAACTTTGGGGATTTTTTTTTATTATTTTCCCTCCGTGAAATAAACCAAGTGAGAAAGCAGGGAGGTTGGCAGCAGCGTTGGATGCAGCAGCATCTCCAGACGTGCTGATCCCCCGGGAACAGGGAGCACCCTCCCGAGGCGGGAACGGTGCTGGGGAAGGCGGGACGGGCTGCAGCCGCTCAATCCTTGTTATTTTTTCCCCCTTTTTCGCCGCCGCAGCGACGGCGCGGACTCGGAGCAGCGCAGGAGGGAGGAGGACTTCTACTACACGGAAATGCAGGTGAAAGAGGAGCCCGCGGCGGAGCCGGCCGCCAGCCCCACGTCGCCGTCGGCCCCCGTGGTGTTCCAGGGCAAGGCGGAGGCGCTGCTGCTGGAGGCGCCGGCGCCGGAGCCGCCGGGCAGCGCGCTCAGCCAGTCGGCGCCCAGCTCCTTCTGGCACATCCAGGCGGATCACGCGTACCAGGTGAGCGGGGCCGCCGCGGAGGAGCCGGTGGCGCTCGGCGGGGCGGGCGCTCCCGGCGCCGGCGATTCCGGTGCCGGCGGAATGCGGCCCGCCCCGGCGGGCGGGCGCGATAACGCGCGCCTGGAATGCGGCCCCGCTGCATCCCGGCACGTCCCGAGCTGCCGAGTCAGCAGCTCGCGGGCTTCTGAGGCACGGAAAACCCGGAGACGCGGAGCGCCCGCCGCGGCTCTCCGGCATCCCGTGCGTTCCCAAACGCTTAGGAGCTGGGGTTTTGGGAGCCTGACAGGAGCCGCATCCTCTCGTCCCGCAGGCCTTGCCCTCGATTCAGATCCCGGTGTCCCCGCACATCTTCACCAGCATCAGCTGGGCCACGGCCACCTCGACGCTCCCGTCCCTGTCGCCGGTGAGTCCCCTTTGTCCTTGGCGTCACCCGCGGCTCCGTGCCGCTTCCCTGCAGTGCCCGGCGGCTCCGTGCCCCTGGCCCTGCCTGGATGTTGATGGTTTTCCCTTCTCCCGCAGGTTCGGAGCCGCTCGCTGAGCTTCAGCGAGCCCCAGCCAGGGACCCCGCTGCTCAAGTCCCACCTGATCGTCGCGTCCCCTCCCCGGGTGTCCCTCGGCTCCAGGTGAGAGGCCGCGCGCCCCGTTCGCGGGCACAACCAGGCAGCCACGGGCACGGGGCACATCCAGCCCGTCCCAAACAGGGAGCTTGAGCACGGGCCAAGCCGGGGAGCTCCGGAGGCCCTTCCAGAAGCCCCGTGTCCCCCCTGAGAAACCAGAGCAGTTCTAATCCCCCCCTGTTTATTGCTCCGGTGTTAAAAGGTGGGTTAATCCCCGTATCTCAGCTGGGGGCTTCCTGCAACGCCGCTTGGTTTGGGTTACGTGTCGTAGCCCCCGCCACACCTGCAACTTCCCTGAACGGAGCCGTCCCGCTTCCTTTGCAGGAAAGTCCGCGGAGAAGCCAAAAAGTGCCGGAAGGTTTACGGCATCGAGCACCGGGACCAGTGGTGCACGGCGTGCCGGTGGAAAAAGGCCTGCCAGCGATTCCTGGACTGAGCCCACGGGCGCCGCGCGGCGCTGCTCCCGCTCCCTGCGCCCACGGAGCCGCAGCCGGGACCCCGGCGGGGTCTCCTGCCACCCCACAAGAGACCTCGAGAGCTGCCTGTAAATTCCCCCTTCTGTATATTGTACATCTGCTGGGTTGGTTCTTTTCCTTTTTACCTTTTTTTCCAGGATTTTTTTAAAAAGAAATGATGAAAATCTCCCTTTTTACCACAAAAACAGGGGGGCGATGTGAGGAAAGAAGCTGGTTACTTGGTGCTCAGGAGAGCTTAGGGGCGATCTAGGGACCAAAGCGCTTCCTGATTTTTCCCAGATCACTGCTAAAACTCGCCTGGATTTCCACATCAGGACTGGGATAAGGTGCCGAGGCAGCTTCCCCTGGCATTTGACTACCTAGAAAGTGCAAACCCCTTAAGGGACAGCGTTTTGGTAACGTTCAGAGCTTTAAAACAAAAACCATTGGGCCCTCGCGGTGCACGAATTATCCCAGCGGCAGGAATCGGAGCTCTTGGCTCGTGTCCCGTGGTCCTCATGGCGCCTTTTGAAGCTAGACTGAACCAAAATAACTTCTAAAAAACATAGAGGTTCCTCTAGCAGAGGCAGCTGGCAACCCGGCAGGACTGGGGGAGATTTTTTTTGCCCTAAGCGGGTCAGAACGGCCCCAATTCAGCAACACGTAAATATTTGCTTTTAGAGCCTCTGGAGCCCTGGTCTGCTAAAAGGACCTGCTTATGCTGCAGCAGAGACACGTCAGAAAACCCCAGAGTGCAAAAGCAGGCTTGGGAGATGCCTCGTTTTTCCAACTTTTTAAAAATTATTTTTAATATTTGTATTTGCGCTCTTCAGACTGCTCCTAGCCGTCGGGCACCGAAGCGGTCGTCTCCGTGCAGGTGTTTGCTCATGTCTCATCTCTGTGGCGTCTTCCTGAATATTGCACAGGTTTTACCCCGTGAATCGGCCTCCGATTGGGTGGAAAACACCCTGTTTGCCTTTTTTCCCCCACTTTTTTCCCCCTGTGTCGGTGGAGGATTGGATTTCCCACCGTGTTTCTCAATGGCCATAAAATGCAACCGAGAGCGGGTGCCTGCAGCAGGCTGGGGCCTCGGTGCTGTGGTGGACCGTACAATTAGTCTAAAATAGTAAAAAATCCCTCAAATATTAGAGTATTATTACTATTTTTAAAATTCTCCTGGGTCAACAAGAGTCCTGTCACTAAAGGGGGTGTGTGGGCAGGCAAAGCGGGTTTATATATATATATATATATGTATTGCAGGTGCTTGCTGACTATCTTTTTGTTTGTAATTTTGTACATATGAACAGTATATTGTTTCCAAACCTGATCTTTCTTCCGCATTAAACTGACAGATGCACATTTGGCCTCTGGAAAGTAAGGAGAGAGGAAAAAAAGCCCTGTCCCTGGCCGAGCAGCTGGCCCAAAACGTGGCCAAAAGGAGGGTTTTAGCCCTGGGAGCAGCACGCCAGGGAGCCCGGTAGGAAAGAGTTAAAAATTAGGCTGCTGAAAGATGAAATTCCCTTGTTCTGAGCTGCTTTTACCTGCTACTTGCGTTTTGGGTGGTGGTCAGTGATTGCATCATTCAAAAAAACGGGTGTAAACCCCCAAATTCCCGTGGGTTGGAGATTAAGGTGTTCAGGAAAGTTCTGCTCGGTGCCTCTCTCTGTTCTCAGTTCCCAAATACTCCTCCGAATCAAAGCTTGGAGCTGTGCACGGAGCAGGGAAGTGGGGGAGAAAAAGGGAAAAATCAAATCTGGACTATCCACAGACTTTGTGCCTTTGCTCCCCCCAACTTGCAGAGACAGGGGACAGACTCGAGGCTTTTGCTTTGCCCTTTCTGTGCCGTTTTTGCCCCAAAGGAGGACGAAGCCGGCTCCGAGGCGGCAGGCTGCATCCCTTCCCGATACTGCTCCCCTCCTCCTTGCTTCGATCCTGCAGCTCCCGAGGGTGAGAGCTCAGGAAACTTAAAATAAGCCCTATGGAGTCCCAGTTGCCTCTTGATGACAATCTGGGGAGTCTCCGGAAGGGATTTATCCCTCCAAAAACAGGGTGTCGCGTTGGACAATCGGGCACCAGCACCCCAAGCCCTTCCGTCTCCTGCAAAAATCCTTTTTTTTCACCAACAGAAGATCAGAAGGTTCTGCTTTATGTTAAACACGATTAAAAAACAAACAAACAAAAAAGAGAGGGGGGAGAAATAGGAAAATGTAAATAACTTGGGAATAAGGGCCAAGGCCGGTTCAGCCTGAGCTCCGGCTGCGATGGCGCATCCCGGGAAGCCGGTCCCGCATTCCCTTGTAGTGCCTCATCCCCCCACAGCCGAGGGGTTTCTCCCCAGGGAATATTTTGTATCGGGTCGTTTTGTGACCGGCTGGGCGAGCGGGCAGGACATCCCTACGGCTTCCCTATCCACCGGCTTTTTGCCGTGCGGACTTGGCTGGACGAAGCCGCCCCGACGCTCGCGGCTCTCCTGCTTTTTTTGTGACGTTTGCATTTTTTTACAGAGAAACAGGTGCAGGGTGTTTTGTATGGCTCGAAGGTATCTTTATTTTTTACATTTAGGGGAAAAAAATCCTATTTTTGCAGAAACAACAGCAGACTTCTACAGCGTCTATCCGGTTTGGTGGCATTTGGCTTCCTTCACCCCCTCCCTTATTTTTATTAATATTTTTCAACTTGCTTCCAACCAGATTCCCAAATATTTGACTTTCTCTCCTGGCACGCGAGTCTTTAAAACCTTTCCGAGCTCTTTGGGCCGGTGGCGGGTCACCCTGGCTGCCGAATCCGGCTGGGATCGCTCTCCCCTGGCCCGGCACGTATATATATGTATGTATGTATATAGGAAGCTCTCTTGGGCACTAATGGAAGGCTGGATACTGTGATGTCCCACAGTTGGACCCTAAGGAAAACCAGGTTTTTCAGCCCAAAGTTGGGTCGATGGAGAGCGCAGCGTGGTCCTCGGTGGAGCCGTGGCCACGGGGAGGGTATTTGTGGCCACCTGGCCAGGCAGGGACTGCTGTATCAGTGACTCTCTTGTCTTGTTGGAGCTTTTCTCAGCTGTCTTCCAAGTATTATTTTTATTGTAAAAAAAAAAAAAAAAAGGATTTTTTTTGTAAAAATTTTAAAAAGTGAAATGTAATTTTTACAGCAGCAATATGAAATATATTTTATAAGAAATAATAAAAAAAAATGTTGGCTGGTCGCTCATCGTCTCTGCTTTGGCTTTTGCCTCCTGCCCGCCGCCATGTCCGGGATGGGGTTCCCGGCGTTCCCGGAGCTCCGGCCGGGACTTTGCACCACTAGATAGCAGTGTCGGCCCGGCGTTGGGAACGGCGCGCCGGCTTCGCCGCGGCGGGTGGCGGCGCTCCTTCCTTTTAGTTAGGTTTTGGTTGCCTTTCTCCGAGAAAAATCCAGATTCCCTCCAGTTTCTGTTTGCAGGGAAGGGCGGTGGGAGGAGAAAGGCGGTTCCGAAGGGATAACGGCAAAGGGCCGGGAGCGGCGTCCGGCTGCCGCGCGGCCCCGGCTCCCGAGGCGGCCGCCCGCAGCTCGGCGCCGTTTCCATGGCAACACTAAAAAATAGTGCCCTGGCTCTCGCTGGAGATGCCGCTCGGCACCCCGAATCCACGGGATCGGCCCCCAAATCCATGGGATTTGCCCTCACCGCCACCTCTCTTTTCTCTGGCTGTGCGAGCCGTGCTCTGGCTTGGGGCTCTGCGGGAGATGGGAAAAAGCGGGATGCAGAGAGATGCAGAAGGCTCCAAGGGGGCAAAGTTAATTATCAAGTGATATCGTGTGTGACAAGTTGGGACAAGCCGGGATCCTGGCACTTTCCCGGACGCGAAGGCCCTGCTGCTTTACACAAAGGAGTTTGGGTGCGACGCGTGACGGGAGCAGAAATCCTCTCCCCTCCTGGACATCCCAACATTTGCAACATCCCAATTTATCGCAATAGCTGGCAGGTGATACTGCCCATCTATCCAGGCTGCTTCCTTCTTGGTTTTGCCCTTCCTTAATAGAGACGGGATTGCTCCGCTGGAGCCAACCCACATTTCAAACCTGGCATCTCCCACGCTCTCCATATCGGGTGGCTCTTGGATACTTGGGGCATCCCCCCTCTCCCCTTCAAGCTTTGATACTCAAAATACCTCCCTTCCCCCCTTAAATCCTGTGTTTTTTAACCCATCTCACAGTGACTCATGTAACTTTTAGGAAAACTCCAAGTTTTGGGAGCTGCGAGGGGAGCGGGGCCAGCAGGGCCCTGCGCTGCCAGTGTTGACCCAAGTGATTGGTTGCCAGTCGCAATGATATAGTAGAAATAGTAAACTAATTTATTGATTTTTTTTGCTATGTACAAGTTTAATGGAGAAATCTTTGTATGAAACAATTAAAAAGAACAGGTTCTTTTGAGATTTTTTTTTTTTGCCGTGTTTTTTGTTTTTTACAAACAGTTAGGGGCAGTGCTGCGGGGGAGACCCCGGCGAGGCGCTTGCCCGGTCATGCTTTCGGCGGCGGGATAGGCAGCAGGAAAGCGCCCCGGTCGTCAGCCTGGGAATGGCCCATCCCCAAATAACCCCCTTTTCCGCCCCCGTCGTGGTGGGACAGCAGCTGGGACACGAGACATGCCATGGGGCGGGGGAAGAGGTACAAGGGACACACAGACACGGCCGTATTGCTGAGCAAAGAAGTCAACCCCGGAGTCCTCGGGAGACCGCAAGGAAAAGCGCCCTCAAATATAAATCAAGATTTAAAATAGATGATAAAGGAAAATGGTGCCAGGTGCTTTCTTGGAGCGGCGTTTAATGGATGGGTGGCATGGTGGGGCGCCGGGGCCCTCCCGCACTGGGGAGGAAGCCGAGGGCCGGGCTCAGGAGCGGCTTGGGGACATCGAACACCCAAAGGCTTTTCAAAAATCACAGCGGCCACACGAGGTACCACGGTGCTGGAAAAGCCCAAGTGCATCATTTTCCATGCGGTTCCCCCCTCCCAGCCCATCCCGGGTCTAGACCGGGGTGTTTCCAGACTAAAATTTGGCAAAAATCCTGCCAGATTTGTTTTTATTTTACCTTTTTTAACTTTTTTTTTCTTTCCCACCCCAACAATATCCCTGCCCGCAGTCCACTGCCCCCTGGGAGCGGGGGGATAATTCGGGCTCCGGAGGCCGCCCTTCTTCGCGTGTTGGTTTAAGCGGTGGCGGCGGCCGCGGTCCCGAGCTCTCGAGGAGGAGGAAGAGGAGGAAGAGGAGGAGGAGGAGGGAGAAAAGTGATTGCCGAACGCGTGCGAGTCTGGAGCGCTTTTGGGGGGGTCCGTCAGGGTGGAGGTGGAGGCCGGCTAGGCGGACACGGGAGCGGGGCCTAATTTTGCCTGTGCCTGGCGGCGGGAGCCGGGACACGGTGCCGGAACGCTACAAAAAAAAAAAAAAAAAGAAAAAAAAAGGAGAAAAAAAAAAAAGAAACACAAGAAAAAAATGGGGGAAAAAGCAGCTGAGCGGAGAGCGCAGCAGGCCTGGGGGCAGCTCGGCCCGCGAGCTGCTCTCTCCCCCGCGGGGCTCCGGCAGTGGGGATGAGGCCGGGGGGTGTCGTGGCAAAGCCTCTTAGAGAACTAAAAAAAAGAAAAAAAAAGAAAAAAGGTGGGTTTTTTTCCTTAATTCCCCCAATTCTTTCACTTTATAGGTATTTTAGGGGTATATTTTGATTTTTTTTCTTTATCCCCCCCACCTTTTTTTTTGTGAGGGAGATGGAGGGGGCCCTGAAACATCCTTTCACCCATTGTTGTGATGAGCTTTGGCCAGGTCTCTGCCTGCTGGAAAGGGGCTGCTCCCAGGGCCGCCACACACAAAAACACGTGTCCTTGGACGCTGAGCAAAGCCATGGCGGTGCGGGAGGACGGGCTGTGTTGCCAGAATGGAGGGGCCGCGGCTCCTCTGTGGGGAGCCGACACTCAAAAAGGCAGTTTGAATTTTAAGATTTGGCATTTTTTTTTCCCTTGGGAAATGTGTTTCTTCCCCACCGCGCTGCCCTCCCCAGCCTGCCCCAAGGAGCCGCCGCCTCAGCGCCATGCATCCAAAATGGCGCTCGCTGAGGGAAAACAGGGGAGAAGCTGGGGGCATTGGGAGCAGATGAGGGGGGCCGCAAAGCTAAAACTGAAATAAAAACCATAAAAATAACTGCTGCAGGCTGAGGGAGCCGCTGGGGCCTGTGGGGAGCAGGGGCTGAGGTGGGCAGAGAGGCGCTCGCTGCCTCTCATGAGGCGGGAGGTGGCTGCACTGGGCGCCATTTTGGGGCTCTGCGCCCGGCGCCATTTTGGGTGCTGGCGCGCGAGGAGGGAAGAGGATGAGGAAGGGTTGACTTTTTTGGCCGCTTTTAAAAGGGGCCATGGGGTCGGCGGGGGGGTCGGCGCGGGCGGCTAGATCTCGTTGTGCTCGTTCAGGTCGGCGGCTATGTCGTACTCACTGGAGCGGGGCGACATGCCCAGGTACTGCTTGAGGAACTCGCTAAAGCGCTTCTGGTTGTTCCACTTGCGCGCCGACTTCCTCACCCCGATGAAGCCCCCGTACCGCTTCTGCACGTCCCGGGCCGCTGGCGCCCGCCCGCCGCCTCGATTCCGCCGGCACCCGGGCGCCTGGCCGCGGCGCCGCCGCCGCGTCGGCCGCTCCGCTCCAGCAGCGCCTCGCTGCTGCTGCCGCCGCCGCCGTCTTCGGCCGCCCGCTGCCGCAGCAGGGCGCTTACCTGCGCCGCCCGCCTCGCCGCCGCCGCCGCCAGCGCGGGCCAGGGGCCGGCACCGCGCGGCCCGCCGCCCTCCGCCTCTGAGGAACGGGCCGCGGCGTCGCCGGCGTCGTCCTCGTCCGCTCGCTGCGGGCCGGCGGCGGCGGTGGTGGCGGCGCAGAGCTCCCAGGTGGCGCGCGGCACGGCCTGGCCCTCGCACTCCAGGACGCAGATCTGCGAGGGGACACGGAGAGAGGACAGTCAGACACCGGGAGGGACCTCTGGAGACCGTCTAGTGCCACCCCCGGTGCTACAGCATGGCCAGGAAGGTTTCCAGAGCGCTGGAATCTTTTCCAGGCTCCCTGCTGGAACGTGGCTGCCTTGCACAGAACGGGCTGGAAGGGCCTTCTGGAGAGCATCTAGTCCAACCCCCAGGGCTCCAGCAGGGACACCCAGAGCACAGGAGGGTTTCCAGAGCCCTTTGGACTCTTTCCAAGGATGGAGACTCCACAGCCTCTCTGGGCAACCTGCTCCAGGGCTCAGTCACTTCCACAGGGAAGTTCTTCCTTCCTGCGTTTCCGTCGGTGCCTCTTGTGCTATTGCTGGGCACCAGGGAAGAGCCTGGCCCCATCCTCTCTGCACCCTCCCTTCAGCTATTGAGTCACCCTGGGGAGATCCCCCTCACTCTTCTCCAGGCTCTCCAGCTCCCTCAGCCTTTCCTGCCATGTCCAGATGCTCCAAACCCTTCAGCATCTTAGTAGCTCTACGCCGTGCTCTTCGATAGCTCCATGTCTTGTCTTGGGAAGTCCAGGACTGGACCCAGCACTCCAAATGGGGCCTCCACCAGGCTGAGCAGAGGGGCAGGATCACCTCCCTCGACCTGGCCTAATGCAGCGCAGGAGACCATTGGCCTCCTTGGCCACAAGGGCACCTTGCTGGCTCATGGTCACGTTGATGTCAACAGTGACTACCCACCCAGATTCTTCTCAACAAAACTGTTTTCCAGCAGGTCAGTCACCAGCTTGACCTGGGACATGGTGTTGTTCCCCGCTAGGTGCAGGAGAACTGCTCTTCCCTCTACTGAACTTCATGAGGTTGCTCTCGGCCCATCCCCGCAGCCTGTTGAGGTCCCTCTGAAGGGCAGCACAACCCCCTGTTGTGTCACCCACTCGTCCTAGCTCCTCATTATCTGCAAGGCTGTCGAGGGGAAATTCTGTCCCTTCACTGAGGTTAAACAAACCGCATTGGCCTCAATATTAACCCCAAGTGTCCCCTACCAGTGCTGGCCTCCAGCTGGGCTTCCTGTGGCTGATGCCACCTCTCTGAGCCGTTCAGTTTCCAACCCACCCCACTCACCACTTCCCTGGCTCGTCGTTTGTCATCTTGCCTATGAGCGTGTAATGGGAGATGGTGTCAGCTGCCAGGGAGTGACAGTTAAGTCAAGATAAAATCCACTGCTCTTCCCTCATCTCCCCAGCCAGTCATGTCATCGTGAGCAACTCGGGTTGCTCAAGCATGATTCCCCATAGTAAATCCGTGCTGTCCCTCGCCTTCCCGTTGCTCATGCGCTTGGTAATGGTTGCAGGATTATTTGCTCCATCACCTTCCCAGGCATCGAGGCATGAGATCCAACAGCCTGTAGTTCACTGGATCCTCTTTCTTGCCTTTCTGAAAGCCAGAGGTGACTTTTGCCTTCTTCCAACCCTCAGGAACCTTCCCTGATTGCCGTGATCCTCCAAAGGTCACCGAGTGGCTTCATCCTTGCTGCCTCCCTGAGCACCTGTGGGTGCCTTCCAGCACTTTACACATTTATTTTTGAGGGACCCTGTCCTCCTTGGACACCCCAGACCCCATGACCGCTGTGGGGTGTTTGTTTTTCCTACCAAGCTACACAGTACCAGCAAAACCCAACACCCAGGGGAAAAAAAATCAGGAGAAAACAGTAGAGAGACACTCGGACAGGTGCAATCCCTTATGTTGGTGCGTGAGGGAAGCCAGGCTGTTCGGATACCGCGTTGCATCTCTGCAGGTAACAGGACACGTCCTGGCTGGGTGAGCAGGAGGAAAGCAAAGCAGCCCCAGTGAGGAGGGACGCTGTGGGGACGAGGTTTGTGTCCTTCCCTTTGTGCGATGGATCTGGGTGGCACCATGAGCTGGAGGCTGTTCAGCGTCACCTGGATCCAGGCAGCCCTTCAGGTGTCCCCATCCAGCCCTCATTTGCCGCAGCCAAGACACACGTGGAAGGAGCACGATCCGCTCACAGTGCCCTGAGCTGGCGTCGGGTATTGAGGACAGGGGAAACTTGCGCTGGTCCTTGCTGCCCTGGAAGCTCCTCTGGGGCTTGAACTGGAGCTGGCCCTGGCCCTGGTGGGGCTTCAGAGCCGGTTTATCACTGCCGCGGGGTTACGTGCCCTGCCAAACTGCAGATCGCTCGTCTGATCAGCACCAGCTGACTTGAAACATGCACCAGAGCATTGGGCGTTAGGCCAGATGCCATCAGTGGGCACTGTGGTCCTGTGACCGAACCGTAAACCAGGAGCGTGGACATCCCGGGGTCTTTGGCATCCCGCGATTCCCTTTATTCACATGGGAACAGTCTCACCGCTCCTGCCGCCGGCGCGTAGACGGCTCCCGATCGGCACTGCTGGCTCCTGCTCACGCACGGCACTTCAGCTCCCGTTTGTCTGCAGGTTTTCCCTGCTGGATTTGTTTGAGCCCAGGCATCCAAGCACACATGAGGAACAGGGAATAACGCTACCCCGAGCAGCCCCTGGGCCAGGGGGTGAGACCTGTGGTGCCAGCGCGGATTTGCCCCCCGCTCCACGGCTGCAGGGACCAGGGTGTCGGTGATTCCTCCTTGCTCCATCGGTTCCTTCTTGCCTTGGCAGCAGCAGCCCCGTGGGGGACGCGTGCCCGTTAGCTCAGGGGGTCTCTCGCTCCTCTCCGTGAAGTCTCGGCTCTGCAGCCCTTGGAAAACTGCTTCCACATTGCCCAAGTCTGGGCAGCCACATGGGACTTGCTGGTCGCTGCTCTGGCAGTTTGTACCCAGTTCCAGCCACTTCTTCCACCTCCAATAGAGGCTCCCGGTTCCTCTGCTCCCGACAGCTCCAATCGTCCTCGTGCAGCCGCCCCGGTCCCTCTCAGGGCTGCATTAACCCCCTGCTCTCCCCAGCCCATCCCAGGGTCCCGGCTGGGAGGGAGATTTTCCCAGCCCGGCTGCTTTTCCAGAGGTTTCTCCTGCCCTGCCGCGCTCCCGGGAAGCAGCGCGCTCCTGTCCAGAGCTCCCAACAGCTCCCAGCTCCGGCCTTGTCCCTGGAGCATCGCGAATGGTGCCGGAAGGCACCTGGCAACACGGCGTTCTTCCCAAAACACATCCAGGGGCCGGGTTAGCAGGCGGCGAGGGGATGCCCCGGGGGTCTGCAGTGCTAATCCCTCCCTTCCCATCGAGCTGCTTCGTTTGCACTGCAGTTCAGGCTGCCTCGGCAGTCCTGGAGGGTTTATTTTTGTTTTTCTCCCTCCAAATCACCACATTTCATAACGCGGCTGCAAACCCGCCCCGAGCATCAAGCTGGTGCTGCCAGGGCCTTTGGGCACCCGGGGCCCCTTTGCCACCCGTGCGCCCGCGGCGCCGCGCGTGCCCTCCCGACGCTCCGAAGGGTCCGCGGAGCCTCCGACGGCGCGAGCGGCGCGTTCCGGGGACTTACGAGCACGTCGAAGGCGTCCCACTGGCTGCCGTGCGCGCGCCGGTCGCAGCGGAGGCAGTCGCGGCGGCAGTCGCCGAGCACGCGGGCGAGCAGGCAGAGCAGCAGCAGGTCCCAGAGCACGGCCCTCATGGCGGCGAGCGCGGCGCCTGCGGCACGGGGACACGGACGCGGTGAGCGCGTTCCCCGGAGAGCGCGTTCCCGGCACCCGCGGCGCGTTTGCTCCCGAGGTTCCGCGTCCCAACGGAGCTACCGGCGATGCACGGAGCTCTTCGGAACCTGCTTTCTTGCCCTGCGCCCGTTTGCCCCCCGCGCGGTTTGGGGAGACGGTTTGGATCCTGACACTCCTGAGCTCAGGAATCGTCTCCTTTTGGAGATTTGGCACAGAAACTCAGCCCCCTCGGCGGAGCCGCAGCTCGAGCACCGCCGGACGCAAAGCCAGGAGCGCTGATGTCCGAAATCCTGGCCGGAATCCGCTAAAATCCCCCGGCATCGCCCAACCCCGGTGCTCCCGGGTGTTCCCGCCTGCATGGGCCATCATTAAGGATAACGAGGAGCTCCTGGTCGCCCGGCTCTGGCCGAGGCGCAGGACAGCCCCTGCGAGCAGATATCTCCTTGCTTCCCAGCACGGAGGCAGGGAGCTGCCGTGCCCTGTCCAAGCCCCCTTTCCCTTGGGGTTGTTTTCCAGGGCTTTTCCCAAGCCCTCGCTCTGCTTCCCGCACCAGTCCCGGAGCGGGCAGAGCAGGGAACGCAGTGGAGAAGTGGAGAAGCCATGCAAGGCTGCCCATGGCACATCCCCATTTCCCTGCCTTGGGGAATGCCCCCTTCCAAGCGGGAGGAGATTCTGGCTCCGTCACCGCTCCCCGGGCCAGCAGCTCTCCCTTCATCCCAAGGGACACAGCCCGGACCACGGCCCTGCCGCCATGGGTCCCTCGGGGGATGATGGATGGGTCACCACAGACATCTGCCAGCCCTGAAACCTCTGGCTTGGAGCGTGCCGGAAAAAGGGATCGAGCGCCTGGGATGCGGAAGAGGCTCCTCCGGGCACGGCGGTGGGCGAGGAGACTCGTGTGAGGGGACAGGGAGAAGTGGAGGAGCAGAGCAGGGCGCCGACATGAAGGTTAAGGCCACCCTTGGTGGCACCTTGGGTCCCTGGAGTAACACGGAGCTGGCTCGGAGCAGCTGCATCCAGCAGAAGGGGCTCCCTGCTAAGGGAAGTGGGAAGAACTCCTGGAATTTCTGCAAAGGGATGAAGGGATGAGAATTCCCTTTTCTCCCCTAAAACTGATCGCCCCTAAACAGTCGAGTCTTTTGTGCCCTCCCTGGCAGGCGCCACGGGAAGCTCCGTGCCGAGGGCTCGCCCTGGTGTCCCACGCAGCGGAATCCCATCCTGGGCCGGAGCGTGTGTCCTCCTTGGCGGTCCCCAACAGCGGTGCCGCAATCCGTGCTCATCTCCATGAGGAATCCAGGGAATCCTGCAGCCGGCAGCAAACGCCCCCAGCCTTGTCCAGTGGGAGGGACTCGGCCATGGATCTCCAGGTGTTCCCAGTCCCCCAAGGAGGATGTGGCAGAGAGGAGAATCCGGGGAGCTCTGCTGTACCCACGCGGCCTCCGCGCCGCATCGGCCTCTCCTTTCTGTAATCCAGGGCCTCGGCGGGGAAGGCGGCTCCGGAGCCGGCTCTGCAGCTCCCGTCCCCTCTCCCGGCTCCGTTTCCCCACGAGCCAGCGGGAAGGTGGGAGTTTTGGGGCGCCTCCTCCCATCCGAGCCGGGCGGTTTTGGCAGGAGAGCTCATCCCGGGCACCGCGGGATTTGCAGGGAAGGAGGCAGCGGAGCGGGAGGCTCCGGGGTGCCGAGGGCGGCTTTGCTCCTCCTTGCTCCATGTGCAAAGCCAGCGGGCTCAGGGCTCATCCCAGAGCTCTTCTGCACTGGTGGCTCCGACATCCCTGCTCCTTGCAGCCAGGAAAGGCCGGATTTGGGGTCCTTGGGTGGATCCGGCCACCAGCAAAGAGGATGCACGAGGAACGCCGTCGGGATTTGGGATTTCCTTGCCTGCGGCACGGGGACGCTGGCAAAAGCCCCCAGGGTTTGGCAACCTCTTTGCAGAGCAGGGCAGGGAGAAGGGAGCATCCCTGGGGATTTCCGGGCGGCACCGCGGGCCCCGGCGGGCCGTGCCGCGGAGCTTGGATCCCCAGCACCCCGGGGCTGTCCCCAAAGCCCCTTCTGGGGGCAAATCCAGCAAAAAGGAGCCCCAAAGGGGGCATCCCCGGCACCACGGGCACCCGCGGGCTCCGCGTCCCTCCGAGCGCGTTGGAGCTCGCGGCGTCCTCGAGGAGCAGCCGGTGGCACCGGGCAGCGGTGACGGCCCCGGCTCTTGGCGCCTGCTAATTGGAAGCCGTTATCGGAGCCGGCCGGCCGGGCACGCGCAATTCCCCGCGGGGCCGCCCGCGCGCTGCCGATAAGGCTCAAGGGCAGGGGGATACAGCGGGAAACAGGGAAAAATATCCCCCCCGCCAGCTCCGGAGCATCCCGAGCCGTTAAGCGGCTCAGCCGCCCTGGCCAGGCGTGTCGGGAGGCCAAAGGAAGGGCTAAAGCTCCGTTTGGAAGCAGGAGAGCTGCTAAAAATGCTGCCATTTGCCCCAAAACGGCCCCTGCTCGGCGGGACGGGGTGAAGTTCTCCCCTCCATCCTTGCCCCGATTTTTCCCTCTCCGAAAACTCTCCGTCTCCCCATGGATGGAGGAGGGACGTGACGCCTGCCCGCGCCTCACACCGGCTTTGTGCTCCGTTAGCAGCTGAACTGCCCTCATATTGAGGATATTATTATTATTATTAGGGTAAAAACAACAGCCTTCCCACAAATCCAGCCTGCAGGTCGCTAACGGAGGAGCTTCCCCTGTTCCCTGCTCGTCATTCCGGGGGGGATATATGGATCGAACAAGGATAATTCAGAGGCCAGCGGATGCGGCAGAGCCGCGCACCCGGGACATTAATACCCTGCAAGGGCAGGTGGGAGGGGAAGCAGGTGGCTGCAGAGATGTCCTTTCATTTATTTTATTTTATTTTATTTTATTTTATTTTATTTTATTTTATTTTATTTTATTTTATTTCCAAACGTGCATGTGGTGCCCGGGGGGCTCCGTCCGGCTGGGAAAGAGGGGACGGGAAAACCCATCGGCATCGGGGTGCAAACGAAATCCTCGCCCCGCGGCCGCCCCGGCTCATTTATCTTTCCTTTTTTCCCAGCTTATCCTCACACTCCGCGGCCACGGCAAGACCCCGGCCCACGGGCAGGACGCGGCAGCCCGGGATGCGCCGGGATGGAGCCGCTTCCAGAGGAAAAGCGCGGCACGGTCCCACAGTGTCCCCCTCCGGCACCGCCTAAAACACCTCTACGCTCCGCTCCCGACCGGATAAAATCCCAAAGTTGCCATCACCGGACAAAAACCCCCGCAGTGAGTCTGACTCTGGCAAAAGGCAGGGGAAAAAAGGGGAAAAAGGGGGAAATAGGAGCTCCCGCAGCAGCAAGGAGCACCTCGATGCCGGGGTTTTTGTGAGCCGGGGGGATTTTATTCCAGCCAGGGAGCCGTCTCCTTTGCCGGCGCTTGGGAAAGGAGCGAGCGCTGCCTTTTGTTGCTCTCCCCTCGATCAGGTAATTACCCATAATTGAGCAAATTATCCACTGCGGAGAGAGCAGCCCCCGACGTGGGGGCTCGGGCTGGGGAAAGGCTGGAAAACCCCGGGAAGGGAATTTCTCCCACATCCACCTGCCACCCCCTGATTCCCAGCTGCTCCTTCCCACCCTCCTCTCTTCCCGCCGGGAGGAAGCGGAGCGGTTTTCCTGCCCTTGCTGCTCTTTCTCGGAGCGGGGGCTGCGGGAGCATCGTCCGCGCGAGCCCGGCCAAGGCGCAAAGTTCCCGGAGCCCCTTTTGTTCCGGCTCTGCCGAGCGCGGACCGGGAGCGCGGAAAGTCGCGGCGCAGCCGGGAGCGGAGGCAGCGGCGCGGGGAGAGCGGCACAAAGCGCCAAGCTTTTGTTAGGGAAAAACAGGGAAAAACCAACAGCAACCCAGGAGAAAAAGGCAAAGCCCCCCAAATCCCCCCATTCAGCCTCGCAGGAGGGCAAAGCCGCGAGCCGGCGTTTATCCAGCTGCTCTCCTGCCGGGAATAGCGGGGGAAGCAGCGGCGATGCCGCCCGGAGGATGCCGCGCGTCGGCTCCGGCGTTGGCGGCTCTTGGTGGCTCCTGTTGCATCCCCGCCGCTCCCGCTCCAAGGAGCCTTTTCCCACGGAGCCGCCTCGCGCCGGCAAAACTTTCTCGCCGGCCGCTCGCCCCGCAGCAGCATCCCGGGCGCGCGGAGCCGGCCGTTCCCGCGGGAAGAGCTCCGGCTTAACCCTTCGGTGCGGAGGGCGGCGCGGCCGGGAGCGTCCCCGGAGGAGCCGGCGCGGATCCCGCGCGGATCGCCTACCTGAGGGTGCGCTGGCGGCCGCGGGGCTCCTCGGACGGGCGCCTCTCGCGGCGCCGCTGCCACGCCGGGATATATATACGGGAACGCGGCGCATCCACGCGCCTCCCGCCCCGGCCCGCGAACACGTGCGCCGCTGAGCCCACCCCCGGGAGCCCCCCCTTCCCCGCCGCTCCGGACCCCGCTCCCGCAGGGAAAACCGCCGGCCTCCGCGGGAGGCAGGTGCACGGCGCAGGGCCGGAGCGCTGGGATGGAGGCGGGAGACGCCGATGGAGGTGGCGAGTGACGGGTTTTCCGGGCAGAGAGGGATGTGCCGGGTGCCCCCACGTCCCCCGTGGTCCCTGTTGGATGCAGGGGGATGTGGGGGACTTCCCGATGGAGGCTGTGGGATCCTCCCTCGCATCCCGCTGCCGTGGGGCTCCGAGCGGCTGTGGATAACCCGCTCCCGGCTTATCCGCCAGGGCTCTCTCCGGCGAGGAAGGCACCTCTTCCTCCTCCCCAGGAGGAGACGGAGCCACGTGCCAGGTGAAACGCTGGAGCCGGATCGGCCTCGGGGAAGAGGCCTAAACGCCCTCCTTGGGAGCCTTTCCACATGGAATGATACTCTTCCCCGTTCTGGCTTGGTTTTCCCCCTGGAAAGTGTCCCTTGTGTCACACCAATGCTCACAAATTGTTCCCGGCATGTTGTTTTCCTGCAAGTAGGGTATGGGGCTGAGGTGTTTTGCCCAGGTCCTCAAGGAGAGCCTACCAAATCCAGGTTTTCCTCAGATTTGGCTCATTCCTTCCTAGCATCCAGCCGGCAGGGAGACCGTGACCCTCAGCTGAAGCGTTGGGGAAGAAATTGGGCGATTGGCCTGATCCCGAGCTAAATCGGGAAGAGCAAAAGGAGGAAGGAGGGCTCTCCATGCCCTGATTGCCCCAGCTGGCGCTTCCCGGCGCTCCGCCTGCTCCCGCCGGCGCTCCCAGCCGTCCTCGTGGATGACACGACCTCCTTAGCCCGTCTCCTGGCACGCTGGTGTCCCCCCTTCCCGTCACATCCGCCTGGAGTGGGGGGCATCGGGAGATGGAAATCCGTGGAATAGCTGAAGAGCGGCGAAGCTGCAGGAACGGTGGTGGCAACGGTGGGGACTCGTCTGATGTCGTGGCCAAGGCGTCGTGTTGGGGTTGGATCCTGAAGCCGGAATAACAAACGGGAGCAGAGCCTGAATTGGGGCGTTTTAGGGGAAAATTTCGGCCTGGCCCAGCCCTGCCAAGGGATGCCGGCAGCTCCGGAGCGCGAAGCCGGCGCCTGGGAGAGACGCCCCTCTTTGCAGAGCAGCTCCCTGCACATAGATCCCCGCGGTATTTTTCCATGTCCAGGGAGCAGCCTGGATACTCGCCTGGGATTTTTGGCACATCTGCCCCTTTGCGGAATGAGGACAGCGAATCTGGCGGCTTTGTTAGCGGTGTCCCTGGGAGATCAGCCGCTGCCGGTGGTGGCACCTTCTGGCCTGGGCTTATGGGGCCACCACTGTCCTTCAACACCCCTTTGGGGGGGTTTTGGGGTTCATTTTTCCTTCTTTTTTGTTTTTGTTCTGTTGGGAAGTTGGAGTCCGACCATGAATTCCATGGGGCTCAAGGGGAAGATAATCCCAGCAGGGATGGAGCTGGAGGAGTCAAACTGAGGGGCAATTAGCAACAAAATCCAACCAACCTTTCCATAAAGAGGACGCAAAGCAGATGGGAGTGGACACGAGGGGAAAATCAATGGGATTTTAAAGCTGCCAGGAGGATGCAGGAGCTGGAAAACTCCGGAGCCAGGGCATGCTGGAAACGGGAATGACTCTGGGCTGGAAACAGGAGCTTCGTGTGCTTGTGCGGTGCCCTGCTGCCGCTTAGGGGAAGTTTTATTTCCCATAAGGAGCCATTTGGACTCATGGATCCCTGAAACGTCGCCAGCAGCGGAACGAGGACGCAGCCGCCTCGGAGATGCCTCCCCAGACAGGCCCTTTGCTTGCAAATGCTGCCCGGTTATTGCTCCTATTAACTCCGTCCCGCGGATCTGGGAATGGGAGCTGCCAAGATGCTGAAGGGTTTGGAGCATCTGGACACGGCAGGAAAGGCTGAGGGAGCTGGAGAGCCTGGAGAAGAGTGAGGGGGATCTCCCCAGGGTGACTCAATAGCTGAAGGGAGAGTGTAGAGAGGATGGGGCCAGGCTCTTCCCTGGTGCCCAGCAATAGCACAAGAGGCACCGACGGAAACGTAGGAAGAACTTCCCTGTGGGAAGTGACTGAGCCCTGGAGCAGGTTGCCCAGAGAAGCTGTGGAGTCTCCATCCTTGGAGAGAGTCCAAAGGGCTCTGGAAACCCTCCTGTGCTCTGGGTGTCCCTGCTGGAGCCCTGGGGTTTGGACTAGATGCTCTCCAGAGGGCCCTTCCAACCCGTTCTGTGCAAGGCAGCCACGTTCCAGCCGGGAAAGCTGGGAGCAGCATCCCGGGAGCAGCAACAGGACCCAGCACACGCGGATCAGCAGCCGTGGATGCACTTTGGGTGCTGCCGTAAATGATCCTCCTCTCCAAAGCGCCCCCAGCAACGGGCCATTCCCCATCCCGCCGGGACGGAGGGGCCGGCTCCCGGTCCTGCAAAGCTCGGGGGCGTTTCCAGCCCTTCCTCCCCTCGGAGAACAGGCACTCCTCCCCGCGCGGCACCGCTGCCACAAACCGGGATATCCCGGAGCGGCGGCGGGGGGACGAGCGCGGCCGTGTCCTTGTCCCCACGCACAGTTTGTCCCTTCTCGGTCCAGCAGGCGGGCTCAGAAGCAGCCGCCGGGCCCTGCTGGAACCCGTTTGGAGACGGTTCTGGTCTCGGTATCGACACACCTTAACGAAGGCGCCTGCCCGCGGGCCACGCGCGGCACCGCGGCCGGGAGCGATCGAAGCCCCGCGGAGGATGCGGAGGGTTGCTTGGAAACCCGCCGGCTCCGACGGGAGCCGATGTGCCGGGCAGCGGCGCCGGGAGGCAGCGACGCCGGGAGGCAGCGACAGCCGCCCGGGAGCTGCGGCTCCCGTGGAGCGAATCCGGAGGGATCCGGCCTCGGGGCTTGCAGCAAGGCTCCAGTTCCAGGGGTTGCAGGTGCAGCAAACTCCCGCCGGGAATCAGGGACCTTGGGGTCTAGGGAAGGGTGCAAAGGTCTTGCGGGAAGGAAGCAGCGAGGTTCCGGGGTCTGGGAGAAGGGATGGTCCATGGGGAAGAGGCTGAAGAGGGGATGAATCACGGTGTCCACTGGCCTGGTGCTGCCAGCTGGGCAAGTCCTGCTGCTGCATCTCCATCCTCCTGCTCCCGCATCTCCATCCTCCTGCTGCTGCATCTCCATCCTCCTGCATCTCCATCCTCCTGCATCTCCATCCTCCTGCTGCTGCATCTCCATCCTCCTGCATCTCTATCCTCCTGCTCCTGCATCTCCATCCTCCTGCATCTCCATCCTCCTGCTGCTGCATCTCCATCCTCCTGCATCTCCATCCTCCTGCTCCCGCATCTCCATCCACCTGCTCCCGCATCTCCATTCTCCTGCTCCTACATCTCCATCCTGCTCCCACATCTCCCTCCTCTTGCTCCCGCATCTCCATCCTCCTGCTCCCGCATCTCCATCCTCCTGCTCCCGCATCTCCATCCACCTGCTCCCGCATCTCCATTCTCCTGCTCCTACATCTCCATCCTTCTGCTCCTACATCTCCATCCTCTTGCTCCTGCATCTCCATCCTTCTGCTCCTGCATCTCCATCCTCCTGCTCCTGCATCTCCATCCTTCTGCTCCTACATCTCCATCCTCCTGCTCCTGCATCTCCATCCTCCTGCTCCTACATCTCCATCCTCCTGCTCCTGCATCTCCATCCTCCTGCTCCCGCATCTCCATCCTCCTGCTTCCACATCTCCATCCTCCTGCTCCCACATCTCCATCCTCCTGCTCCCGCATCTCCATCCTTCTGCTCCTACATCTCCATCCTGCTCCTGCATCTCCATCCTTCTGCTCCTACATCTCCATCCTCTTGCTCCTGCATCTTCATCCTTCTGCTCCCGCATCTCCATCCTCCTGCTCCTGCATCTCCATCCTCCTGCTCCTACATCTCCATCCTCCTGCTCCTGCATCTCCATCCTCTTGCTCCTGCATCTCCATCCTCCTGCTCCTGCATCTCCATCCTCCTGTATCTCCATCCTCCTGCTCCCACATCTCCATCCTCCTGTTCCCACACACCTACCACCTTCCCTGAGCCAGGTTTAATGCTGGGCAGCTCCTCTGACTGGGCTGATTCCATTCCCTGGGTGGAAAAATAGCTGCTTTTTTTGCCAGGTTGGTTTTCCAGCACTTTAGTGAGTGCAGGAAGGGTCTGACGGGCGCCGGAGCTGGTGCCAACGAGGCAGTGGGAAGCTGGGATGGGGGCTGGAAACCTGGTTCTGGAGAGATGGGGAGCTCCCCATCCTTGGAGATATGGAAAGCCCAACTGGACAGGCCCTGAGCAGCCTCCTCTGGTTGAGGTTCACCCTTTTCTGAGCAGGGGTTTGACCAGGAACCTCCGGAGATCTCAACCCACCTGCGTTTCTTGGTGGTTCTCTGATTCTATCCAAAGGGAGGGAGGAGGCAATGGAGATTCTGTAATGGTCAGGAAGGACTTTTATTAGAAATAATAAGATGGGGAGCTAGTTCATCTATTTGTAACTTCGTGACAGGGTCCAGGAAATCTGAAGAAGGAGGATTTGTCCCTTTGGATTGTCCAGGAGAAGCAGGACATGGGCGTCCCCACAGGCTGGTCTGAGAGCTGATACCGCAGGGCTGGAGAGGATGGAGCCGCTTTTGGAGAGCGACAGCAGCTGAAGAGGGTCTTTGTGCCCAGAAAAACACCGGAGAGCGTTCCCAGCCATATCCCAACCCGCTGCCGACCTGCGCTCCGTAGCTCCATCCACCCCATGGGGCCATCGCCCCATGTCCCCTGTACCCGCCTGGTCCCGCGCCTGGGACAGCGGCCTGAGAAAAGCCGGTGACTTCCTGGGGTGAGAAACATCTTCGTGTCACAGCAACCTCCAGCACAGCCCCCCGCTCGCAATCCCAACGCCGATCCCGGGCGTCCGTGCGGATCCGATTGCACTGCAACACTTTTAACGTGCGCCGAGGGCGCTGCTGCCCAGCGGGAGCTCCCAGGCGGTGGTGGCTGCTTTATGGCACTGGTGTCACCTCGTTGCAACCAACGATCGCTCTCATTTCGCTGCCGCTCGAGCTGCTCTGCAGCTGCTTTTTAGCACCGGAGCAGGGAGCAACGCAATTTGCTGAACGTCCTTTCCCAAATTACCTCGTATGGATAAATCAGGTGTGTCCGTACGGAGCTGGCCTGGCCGGTGTCTTAAAGACGCGAATATTGGGGCCGATGCTGCTTGATGTCTTCACTGGGGTGATGGGGCAGAGGGCATCAGGAGGAGTTTGGCAGAGAAGGACCTGGTGGTGGTGGAGGACAAACCAAGAGCAAGAGCACATCCAGCAGCTCGAGGGAGGTGGCTGCTCCTCTGTATTCAGCATTTATGAAGCCACATCTGGAGTGTTAGGCCCACTTTTCAGCTCCGCTGCTCCAGAAGATCAACCAAGACCGGTGGAGGCCGCAGAGCTCGTCTCAGAGGGGCAGGACAACGGGCCCAAGAGGCAACAAGGGGGTAGGTAGAGAGCAGGGAAAAGCTCTCCATGGAGCTGCTGGCCAACAACGGGAACGGCGCCCGGGAAACTCGGAGGAATCTCAGTCCCTGGAGACACTGAGAGCTCCAGGAGACCAGGGCTTCGAGCAGAGGCCTCCAATGGTGCCGTCCGAGCCGCGTCACGGGGCTCCGTCCACGCGTTGCCACCAAAGGGACCCGGAATGGGCTGCGGAGCAGCTCCCGCTGCATCCCCACAGCTCCCCGTGCTGCCTCCCTCTGCTCCTCTTCGGCTGCGCCAGCGGGAAAGGCAGGTTTCCGCGGCGGAAACGCTTGGCTTTAGGCAAAAGCATGGAAAAGCATCAAGGCAGAAAGGGAGAGGGACGGGAATGGCTTCTTTTGGTCCGAGTGACAAAGATGGAGTGGGAAAAGCAGCAACACCTGCAGGATGAGCGTGGGTGTGCGCACGTGCATGTATATACGTGTGCATGCAAATATATATATATATATGTATACATATATATGTGTGTGTGTGCATGGGCTCAAGGGCCCAAGGGGTGGTGCTCAGCGAGCGGCTCCATTAAAAACCCCTCCAGTAATTGCGGAGCCACCGGCCACGCGGGCACAAGCGCCATGAGTTTCGCACCTGGATCATCCACGCAGGGCTCGGGACCTTGGGATAAAGCCGGAAAGGAGCTTGGTGACGCGGAGCTGGCACCAGCATCCCCCGCTCCGCGGTGGCAGCGCTCCCTGGACCGCTCTTCCCTGGGGAAAAAAATCTGTTCCCGTCTCCCGCGACGGATGGTGCCGGCGCTGGATGCAGGGAAGCAGATTGCAAGCACTGAGTCACCCCGCCGCAAGCGTTTCCCGCCTTTCCGTGCCTTTCCCGCCTGCAGGAATGGGATTTTGGGGTGCGGAAAAGCCGATTTTGGGGGTGGAGAAGAGCCCTGAGCTCTCGGCCGGAGCCTTTGCCCTGCCAAGGGCTGTAAATACCCCCGCGATCCCAAGACGCTGGTGCTCGCTGCAGGGAGAAAACTCGGGAAGTTTAATGAAACCCATTTACGGATCGATAATAATAAAAGGGGGGAAAGAAAAGGAAAAATAATAACGTGAAGAGGTTTCGTTCCTCGGCGGCCCCGGAGCCTCCTGCCCACCCGCCGTCCCGGGGGGCTCCCGCGGCCTCCGCTCGCCCGCACCCACGGCCCGCGAGCAGCTAAGCCCCATTGCACCAAAACAAGAGAAAAAAGGGGGGAAAAAGAGCCCGAAGTGCTTTCCGAAAGCAGAACTGCTACATCACTGTCTTCTTTGCACATAAAACCTCTGAGTCACCGCGAGGATGTGCGGCGCTTTTTAATAGAGTCCAAAGTGTCTTAATGGGCCGGGTGTTTAACAACTCTCTTTGCAGGGGCTTTGATTTATTCTGTTTTTCCTTACGGAGCCTCGTGCCGCTAACGTATTCCCAGCCCGGCTCGGCCACGGAAGGATCCCGGTGCCGGCGCCATCCGTGGGGGTTACAAACGGTGCTTCAAAGCCGGCGGCTCCGGGACGGATCCGACCCTCCTTTTCCCTCTCTATCCTGCCACGCGGCCCGCTGGATTCGCCGGAGCGAATCCCGAGCTCCGGCTCTGCCCCAGCAGGTTGGAGCGGCCGGAGTTGGGGGTCACGCGGGCCAGGGAGGACGTGCACGGAGTGACTCACTCCACGCCAGCGGCTTCTTCATGCTCCGCTTCATTATTCCTTTCTTTTTTTTTGGGGGAATGTAAAAATAGCGCCGGCCCCGTTGGGATGAGGCAGCCACGGGCGAGCAGGCTGTGGCATTGATTGAAAAGAGCTACGGAAATAAACGTGGAGTGAAATGAGGTTCTGCATGACCTTAAAATGGACGGGGAGGAAAAGCTCGGCGGGTCGCGGGTCAGGGAACGCGGAGAGACGTCGTCGCCTATCCCGGTCCTGCTCCCGGGGCAGAAAGACTGCGGGTTTCCAGGACTGGGAATAAGCAGCCGGCACGGAGGTCTCTCCGATCGCAGATGGCCAGCGTGAGGAAAAAGGGAATGACCTTTTGCAGGGCGAGAAGGGACATGGAATGTGAAAAGCAGCACAAGGAGCTGAGCAGCAGAAAATCCTCCTTGCAGGACACAGTGCAGGCTGAAAGTTGATGGGAAAAGGCTGGGAATCAAAACAGGGAGAGAAGATTTGGGAGACAGGATTTGGGGGGTGGTTTGACAGGGCTTTCCCTCCCGCTGGCTCTCTGCATAAAGAAAAGGCAGAGCCCTGATATTCTACTTTTCGGGCAGGTTTGGAGCCGTAAGGATGTTCTCCTACTCCCACGACATCCCTGGCCTCTGAGGGCTGCTCCTGCATGAGCAGGGCCAGGAGCAGGGGGGCTTCCTGCAGCTCCTCCCGGTGCTCCCACCTGCGGGACCGTGGCAAAAAAGGGATGAGATTGGGGAAAAGAATCACTCTTGGCTCTCGCTGAGCCCGCTGTCTCTGCCACCTCGGGTTGGTGCGATGATATATAATATACATAGACGTGCAATAAACGTTCGTGCGCTGGCAGTGCGAGCCCAGAGCGGTTCTTCATCCCAAACCCACCTCTCCTCGACCGCATACATCCCTCAGGCAAGGCGCTCCGCCGCCCGCGCGAGGTTTGACCTCCGCGCGCTCCCGTCGTCCCGCCGCAAAGGCCGCTGGGATTTGTAGTTCTAACGGAGAGGGGAGTGTGTGTGCGCATGTGCAGAAGTTCCCGCTCAGGCGGGGCAGCGCCCGCCGGGGGATGGAGGCGTTCGCCGATTGGGTCGGGCCGTGGCCGCTCCGCCCACCGCGCTCCGTCCCTCGCTTGTGATTGGGCGAGGGGGCGCCTGCTCGACTCTGGTTGGCCGGGTGCGGCGGGAGGGCGGTGCGCGCGGCGGCGGCGGGAACTGCGACTGAGGCGCCGCGCGCGGCGGGCGATGGGCGGCGCGGTGAGGAGCGGCGCGGGGCGGCGCGCGGGGCCGGCGGCGCCGGGAGGGCCCCGACCCAGCGCCCGGGGCGGCGGCGCCGCACGGGGCCGCGCTGGGACCCGCGGGACGGGGCCGCGCTGGGGCCGGGCGGGAGGGGGTTGGGGACGGTAGGGTAAGGGGCGGGGCTGGCACGGAGGGGGCGGGGATTGGCCTACGGGGGCGGGGCTAGGTTGAGGGGCGGGGCTTGAGTGTGAGGGAAGAGAAGGGGCAGGACTTCTGGACGGGGCGGGGCTTGCGCTGGATGGGGCGGGGCTTGACTGAGGGCGCGTGGGTTGAGGGGCGGGGCTTGGCCTGTTGGGGCGGGGCGAATTTGGGGGTGGGGCTTGTGGCGGGGGATTGAACATGGGGGGGTGCCTTGTCCAGGGGGCGGGGCTGATGTTGGGAAGGGGCGGGGCTGGATGGTGGGGTGGGGGTTGTTGGGGGCGGGGCCAGTTTGAGGGGCGGAGGGTAGAGAAGGGGTGTGGCTTGGTTTAGGGGGCGGGGCTGATGCAGGGTACGGTCGAGGTTGGACTCGGGGCTTGGGGCGGGGCTTGGATTTTGGGGGCGGAGCTAGTTTGAGGGGCTGGGGATTCAGAAGGGGCGGGGTTTGGTTCAGGGGGCGGGGTTCAGAGGGTTCAGTGGGTGGGGCTTGGTTCGGGGGCGGGGCTGGTGCTGGAAGGGGCGGGGTTTGTGCGAGGGGGCGGGGCTTGGGGGGCTATGGGGCAGCCGGGCCCTAGGGAGCCCTCAGGGCCGGGCAGGAGGTGGGAAGCGGAGGAGGGTCCAGAGCTCTGGCAGTACCAGCCCTGGGTTTGGGGCAGAAAACAGGAAAAAAGGAGGCAGAGGAGGGGCTGGGGGACAGCTCCGGGGGAGGTCGGGAAGGGGCTGGCGGGGGCTCTAACGAGATTCAATGCAAAACTCCCACCTTACCCGTTTGTTCCTGCCCTCTTCCCGTGCAGGCTCCCGCTGCCGGCAAGGCCCCGGCGCCCGGCGTCGCGCCGTGAGCGCCATGGCGGAGGCCAAGTACCGGCTGGTGCGCGAGCTGGGCCGGGGCAGCTACGGCGTCGTGTACGAGGCGCTGGCCGCGCGCGCGCGCGCGCCCGGGTGGCCGTGAAGCGCGTGCGCTGCCGCGCGCCCGAGAGCGCCGAGCTGGCGCTGCAGGAGCTGTGGGCGCTGCGCAGCGTGTGCCGGCGGCACGAGAACGTGGTGCGGCTCGAGGAGTGCGTCCTGCAGAGCGGCCGCCGCTTCCAGCCGCTGGGCCGCCGCTGCCGCCGCTCCGAGAGCCACCTGCGGCTCGTGGAGACCTGCCTCAAGGGGCGGCGCTGCGCGGAGCCCGCGGCCGCCTCGGCGCTCTGGTTCGTCATGGAGTTCTGCGACGGCGGCACCATGAACGAGTACCTGCTGGCGCGCGGCCCCGACGCCCGCCTCAACGGCAGCTTCATGCGGCAGCTCAGCAGCGCCGTGGCCTTCCTGCACGGCCACCACATCGTGCACCGGGACCTCAAGGCCGACAACATCCTGGTGGCGCACAGCGGCGGGAGGCCCGTGGTGAAGGTAGCGGGAGGAAACGCGGCCCTGCGGGCTTTGGGAGCGTCGGGATGCGGCGTATCCCGGAGCTTGCGGGAAGGTTGTGGGGCGGTTGTGGGTTTGGGGTTTTTAGGAGCGTTGGGTGGGGATGGGTCACGGTGACGCGTTATTGAAAATCCTTCGTTCACGTCGCTCATCCTGGTCAGGGCTCTCCGACTCCTGCCGGATAAGCAAGGAGGTTGCAAGCAATAACCTCCCTTCCCCTAAATCTGGGAACACACTGCCCTGCTCCACCTGCTCCCACTCCCAATATCACTGCTTGGAGCACGTGCAGAGCGTCGTCCTGCCCGTTAACAGCCCATGGCAGCGACAGCCCATTAACCACATTCCTTGTATCCCGACTGCAAGTCTGCCGGGGCTCTCCGGGAAGCAGCTCCGAAGCCGGGGGTCACTTTGCTCCCAGACTTCCAGGAGCTGCGTGTAGAGCAGGGGCTCTGCACACTGCAGGTAAGTCACATCTTGAGAGTTTGTCCTTTGACCTGGGGACACTTAAGAGACTGAGAGACACTTAAATCGGCGTCATCTTCATGGCCCTGGCTAAGAAGGGAATGTGGGAGACTCCGTGCGCCCACTGTGGAGCAGGGAGAGCCACTGCTCCCGTCTCCGTCGCCTCCGCTGTTGTTTGAGGGACATTTATGCCCAAATGGATTTAATCAGACTGCGCTTTGCAGGACGCCAGCAATCAGGGATCTGTTTTGTGCATCCCCGGACGAGCAAACAGCAGGAAGCAAATGGGGAACGGAGCGATAACGGGAATTCCGAGCGCTGTTCCGTGAGCTTGGTGTTCACCAAGTCCCTGATGTGGGGTTCTCTGTGTTGCAGGTGGCGGATTTTGGCCTCAGCAAGGTGTGCCAGGGCAAGGGCAACGTGAACCAGCACCGCTTCTCCTCCGCCTGCGGCTCCAACTTCTACATGGCCCCGGAGGTGTGGGAGGGCCACTACACTGCCAAGGCCGATATATTCGCCCTCGGCGTCATTTTCTGGGCCATGGCGGAGAGGATCACCTTCCGGGACGGGGACACGGAGAAGGAATTGCTCGGTGAGGATACGAGCTCTCCTGTTGGCTGGGAATGTTCTCTTCCCTCTTCTTCCCTCGGGCTTCGTTAGCATTTTTTAGCCTGTTGTGGGATGTGGTTTTCTCCAGGAATTTGCACACACGTTGCTTTCTGCTCTCCTAAGTCTTTTTTTTTAGGGAACTGTAGAACAATCTCCTTATTTGGTTGCTTTTTATGCAGGATTCCAGGTGTTCAGGCTGTATCAGTAAGTCAGGGAAACCCTTCTGTACTCATAAGTGATATCTTTGTTTGGAAGGTTCCATTCAAAATATTGCTGTAAGGTTGAAAGGCTGAGACGAGATCGGTGCTGGCTTCTTTTCTCTCAGACTTCCTTACCCCTAGGAATGCTCTGCAAAAATGGGAATGGCCCTTAGTGACACTAAGGATTTGCAACCAGAGAACTCAGGCAGCTGCTGGTGACGCGTCTGGTGGCAGCTACGATCTCCCTGCAAGACTTGGCCTCTTTTTATCTGTGCCCCATTTGCTCAGGAGTGTTTTCTGAAACCCCAAACCTGAGCATGGGGCTGCTGAGTTCGTGGGCGTCGCTAACTCGGCGCATCCAAGGGATGGGATCGCTCAGGGTGTTGAAAGGAGGCTCCAAGGAGCCCAAATCCCAGCTTGGGTGTTGGGATGAGCTTCGTTTCCCCCCCTGCTCGGAGACGCAGGATCTCGTGGGGGCGACTCGTCCTCCTCCCACATCCCCTGTGTAAAAGCACACGTGAAACACAGAGCTAAATGGTTGCAGAAACACATATTGCAGCACAAAATCCATCCCGAGAGCAGAGCCTGCCAGTTGTGCACATTAGCATAATAATTGAAGGCATCTCCCAGCCTCCGAGATCATAATGTACCTGTCTGCTAAACGCTCAAATCCTTAACTTAAAAGGAATCGCTCCGCAGCAGCCCTGGGAAGCAGCACGGAATCTCTCTGCTTTTATCGTGCTTTTTTTTTTCCCGTCGTTTTCAAGTCGGTTCCGTTTGGGCCCTGTTATTTATTTCTCTCCGAAGTGCCAAGCACTGATAAATGTTTTGGGTCCTGCAGCGCAGGCGGAACCCGAGGAGGCTCCAACAAAGCAGCTGCCGCCGCCGGGCGATAAGGACCGACCTTGTCCGCGCGCGGAGGCCGCCGCCGCCGAAACGTTTGTTGGGGGCCGCGAAGCTGCTCCTTTGGAAGCCGGTTAATCATTTCCAGCGAGCGGTGGGATTATTTAGATTACCAGGAGCAAATTTACACTTCCCTCCCTCAGCGGTCGGCTGAGGGTGGACGGCCTGTGCTGTCGTTTTAATGGAGGAGTGTTTGGCCAACTGAGCAAACAGGGGCTGTGCTTTAACTCTCCTGAGCCGCCCCGCGGCGCTTGGGCTCTCCCTGCGCTTCCCCTTGGGACCTGGCGGCGTAAGAGGGAGCAGGGAGCTCCTTTCCCGGGTAATTTCTCTGGAAATGGTCCTGGAGGCTCCTGAGGAGTAGCCCGCGCGGCCGTGGCTTGGTGCAGCCTCCTGCTCTCCGTGTGTAACCCCTTTCCGTGCGCAGGGACGTACGTGTGCCAAGGCCAGGAGCTCATCCCCCTCGGCGAGGCGCTGCTGGAGAATCCCAACATGAAGCTGCAGATCCCGCTGCGGAGCCAGAAGGCCCTTCCCGAGGACCTCTGCGAGCTGCTGCGCGACATGCTGGCCCCCAGCCCCCGGGAGCGGCCGGACGCGCTGCAGCTGGAGCGCCGCATCCGGCAGGTCTCCTACGGCAGGAAGCGCCCGCGCTCCGTCGCGTAGGACGGGGCCGCCAGGTCGGTGCCGCCGCCGGGCTTCGCGCGGGACCGTTTTCTGGCCAAGGCTCAAACGTAACCTGAGGCAGCTCTGAGAATTCACTGATAGAAGGACGTGGTAAAACCAGCAGATAAGGCCTGGATAAGTGTGGGGAAAAGGGAACTGGATTGAAGCACCGCATAAAAAAAGAAAAAAGGAGGTTTTTCTCCTGGATTCCATTTTTTTTTAGGTAGTTTTGGCCCTGTGTCTGTCTAGGCCAGCCGGCCTTTTCACCCTAGATCTCGCCCTTGCCCATGCTCCTGCTTGGCGCTTTCACAATGAAATATTTGTTGCTTTTTGCAGTATTTGTAGAGGTCACTTGTGCCCCTGGCAGCAGCTCCTTGCTGGGCTGGCTCTGCCCAGGCTGCTGGTGCCCCCTTCTCCCCGTATGGATGAGCCTTGGCTCTGGCTGAGGCTCGAGGCCCTTGTGAAGCACCAACATTGACCGGCCGGGCGGCATCCTGCTGTGTTCCAGGATCACATCTTTCCCATCTACAGCGCTTAATCCTTTGCAATCCTGTAGTTATTGTGTATCCTAGGGACGTTTTTGGCTTGAATTACTTCAAATCAGTAATGTTCTTGGTTGCCGCAGGAACTTCTGGTCCCAAATGCATGACCTGATGTTTTTCTCTTTCTGAACTTCACCCCCTGTTGCAAGAAAGGGTGGATGATCCTGAGTGGTTTTTCCATCCTTTCGATTTTAATAATCGTGATACCTCCCGCTTTGCATCAGCAGAGCACTCCTAGTAATTGTGCCAGGGATGTTAATGAAAATATTAATTAACCAGGTCTGGCTGCAGCACCAGCCTTGATGAACTCTCCTCCAGCCTTTTCATTTCCAAATTACCCTTGGGCCAGGTTAACTGCCTTAACCCCCCTCTCCCTGTTTATGGAGGATTTTCTCACACGGCGCCGCCGCATCCGACTCCTCTTTCCTGGCATCTCAGTGGCCAACAGCAGCACTGCTTTTTGTCTAAATAATCCCTTTTGACACCAAAAACCACTCCATGGGCCTGTGCGAGCCCAACCTGACAGGGGGCCTCCGCACGCGCCCCGGCGTGGGCCATTCCCTAGGGAATTCCTTGGGAGGAGAAGGAAGAGGGAGGCTCGGAGGGCTCCCCGTGGTGTCGGACTTGCTGTCGAGGCTGCGTTTCCCCGTGATGCTCAGTGCGTTCGCAGGGTGGGAGCAGGGTGAAAGCTGGGCAGGATTCCCACAAAGCGAAACGCGGGAATAGCAGAGGGAATGCCCAGTGGCAAGTCGGAAGCAGAAGGAAGGAGGTACCTTTTCCCAGTGAGGCTTTGTTACCCGGGGCAAGGGAGTCTCCAGAGCAGGTAGCTGAATTACGAATCTCTTCGGAGCGGTTTGAAGAGCATCTAAACGACTTCAGGTCCTGTTTCCTCTGAATTTAAGATGAAATCCAGACATAACCTCTGCCCCAGGACGTCCGGAAGCTGCCGACTGCTTGGACTCGGGGCCTCGTGGCGGCGGGGCCGTCCCCCCAGCAGCCTCTCACGGTGCGTTTTGGCCTCTTTCCTCTGCAGGTGTCGTGTTCTCCTGGGGCTGGCCATGGCAAAGGGCTCCGGATTCCTTTGGAACGAGTGGACTGAGTGGGAGACACACGGGAGTCCCACCTGCTTCCAGCTTCCCCAACCGGTTGTATTTAAGCGGACGTTGACTTATTTATTTGTACAGTAATTTTAAGAGGAGAACTACAGAGATTTTATTTTTGCGCAAGACTTCTGTGTTGTAAGATCCTGCGTTGTCCTACGCAGTGAGTAGCACAGGTGAAAACAGGGCTAAAAAGACCTTTATTGCCAGGTCCTGCCTGATGTGGCCGTACAGGAATGTCTGAACTTGCTTTCTTTTAATTCCCTCTTGCACATCCGTCTTTCCTGACATCCTGTAAGGACTGCAACGAGATGGACCGAAACCACCCGGGAAGGGGAGTCTCTGACCCGCTGGGAGCTGCCTGGGCTCCTCAGCCTCCCTGATAACACTGGGTTGCTCGTCCTTGGCCCAGGACCTAGACGTTGTCTTTACAAGATTTTAATTAGAGCTTTTTTTGTATAATTTCTTTGCTCCGTGGCGCTTGGCCATGTACCCAAGCGCTGGCTCCCAGATGAGCTGGCAGCGCGTGCAGTGTCTACGCCGAAAAGTTTTTAGCAGCAACAAAAAAGCATTTTTCTTCACAGTAGCTTTTGAATATTCTTGCTTAGCTTAACTAAACCGCTTTCTTAAAATAAATACCACGACTCGTAACGATGCCGACTCGATTGGAACGTGTGCGTCACGGGGGCTTCGCGCGTCCTGCGGGGCCGGGGCTGCCGCAGCTGCTCTGCGTGGGGCAGGTAAAGGGGGAGGTTAATTTGCCCTCGAGGGGGGAAATGCTGTGAGTGCCCCGGGCTCTAAACCACAGCGTTTAATAACGCGCAGCGAAGACACTGGGCTTAATCCCCGTCCTCGTTTGCTAACGAATGGACTATGCGAGACTGGAGGGTCCCCAAGGACCAGCTGCACAAACCTGGGAAACAGCAGTCAGGAAACCATTCTGCTTTGCAAACTGGGCTGTTGCGGGGGTTAATTAAGGTTAATTTGGAATTGGGGTTTCTCAGCTGCTCGTTCAGCCCATAACCCTGAACCTGCTGCCGGCTCCTCTGCCCTCTCTTAGCAAAGGCTGGTGCTGCTGGTCTTAGGGGCCGCGTTCCGGTGAGCCCGGGTGTTTTGGGGGATTCAGGCAGGTTTGCACATCCTTGCAGCGCTGGAAACCAGGGGGCCCAAACCCGGTTCCTCAGCTCTTCCCCTCCTTGTTTTGCCTTTCTGCACCAGCATCCTCGCAGCTGCTCGCTGTTTATTTTTAGCTGGTCTATACATGTGCTTTAATCGCTCAAAACGCTGTACATTATACAAAAAAACCCAGCATTTTTATTAATTTATAATTACACATTAAGACGGGCAAGAACATTTTCCATCTGTTAAAGGGAAGTTTAAAAAAAAAAAGAAAACGTTAAAAAAATAAGAGCTGCAGTAAAAAAACATATAGAAAAAAAAAAAAACGACAGAAGAGCAGCTGAAGTCAGGGGGTATTTGCTGGGGTCCCCACGCTGGGGACCAGGGGGCCTTTGTGCCACCCCTCCCAACTCGCAGGGTGGTGGCGCGAGGCCTTGGTGGCCATGGGGATGGCCAACAAAGTGGTGAGCACGGGGAGGCAGGAAAGGGCCCCTTTTTCCCCCAAAGCGTAGAGAAGAAAGGCAACAGGCTGCAATTAATGCAGAAGGGGGCATGTCTCATCTTTTCCTTTAAAATAGATATATATTTACATATATATTATTCCTGGAAGGATGCCTTTGCCCTTAAGGAAGGGCTGAGCTCCCCCACAGAGTGGTCCCAGTCTGGGAACCTTGATGCCAGGCTCCAAAATCCCTGGAATTTTCCCCTCCCCATCCTTGGTGGCAGCCCAAGCCCCGGGGCTGCTCTCACGCTTGGAAGGATGAACCTTGTGTGGCCAAAACTCCTGTGAAATTGCACATTGGAAAAGGGGAGGGCTGGAGGATGCATTCCCGGCGGGAGCAGGGAAAGGGGGAAGGAGCCACCTGCAAGCAGCGCTCACGGCCTCGGATGCGGCTGAGCCCCCGGGGCTGCAGTTTGGGCTCAAAAAGTGCCACTTTTTTTCTAACCAAGGCTTAATACTGCTTATCCTCGGGCGTTCACTGATGTTACAGCTAACGCTGAAAACAAGTGTACACAAAAGCGGTCCAGGGACGAGGAGAAAGACACAGGAAGCTAAAAATCAGACACAAAAATCGGTTTATTTTGTGATAAAGCACCTGGAAAGCAGCAGCATGAAGAAATGCACATGAAATACCTTCTGGCCTTGCCCGAGGGCCATAGATTGAGGTGCGCGGCAGCGGGGAGCGTTTCCAGCGATGCTTGTGGTGGTGGGAATGGCTGATGTGCAGGAGAGGCAACGGGCACCAACTGCAACATGGTGAATCCACCAGGCACCAGGAAAACCCTTCAGGTGTCAAAACCCAGAGCAGGGAGCCAAGGGTGATAGACTCGCCCGCCTCGGGGCTGCTCAAACAGCTGCTGTGCAGGACGGGGGCAGCCCGACTCGGGCTAGAGCCTCCCTTCCAGCCTTGGGTATTTTGATGCCTTGTATCCCAGGACGGATTTGTTTGGAGCTGTAAACTCAAGCCCCACCAGCAGCAAGGAAGCGGCTTCCAGTGCACCAAATCGCACCCCTTGGGCTAACCCGAAACACGTCGGTGTAGAGAGCGAAGCACAAAGAGCTTGTTCGTGTTTCTGAATAACCTGCACTAGTCCAACACGCGGGGATTAAGAAAAGGCCTGATGACGGCGTAATAAAAAAGCGGGAATTATTCCCTACCCGCGTTGAACAAGGCCCCGTGCTCGGAGCTGTCAGTTGATGCAGACGCTGGGGCTGGTCATGGAGGGTGGCAGGACGCGCGGTGCAGAGGGGCTCTGCAGCGCCCGGGCCGTCCCCTCGCGCGTCCCCTCCACACGGAGCCCTGTGTCACCGCCGGCCGCGCGGGCTCAGGGCAGCCTCTTCACCATGTAGGGCCCCTCCAGCTCGTAGCCCATCTTCCTGTAGTAGTTCCTGGTGCCGACACCTGCGGGAGCAACGACAGGAGAGGCCTCAGGCCGGGTGCCAACAACCTGGCCCAGCCCTTGTGCAGGAGGGACACGCGGCACCGCAAGAGCCAACACAGCAGGGCCCAGGGCAGGCGCCGGGCACTACCCGGGGCAGTACGAGTGAGCGAGCGGGGCCTGTTGAGCCTGGAGAAGAGAAGGCTGAGAGGGATGTGAGCAACATGGACAAGTAGCTGAGGGGAGAATGTAGGGAGGATGGGGCCAGGCTCTGCTCGGTGGTGGCCGGTGACAGGACAAGGGGTAACGGGTCCAAGCTGAACCCCAGGCAGCTCCATGTCCATGTGAGGAAGAACTTCCTTGGTGTGAGGGTGCCCGAGCCCTGGCACAGGCTGCCCAGAGAGGCTGTGGAGGCTCCTTCTCTGGAGATGTCCAACCCGCCTGGATGCCCCCTGTGCCCCGTGCTCTGGGTGTCCCTGCTGGGGCAGGGGTTGCACTGGGTGATCCCTAGAGGTCCGTGCCAACCTCAGCCATCCTGGGATTCTGTGACGACGATGGCGGCAGCGCGGGGCTCTTGAGGGTGGCCCTGCTGCCCGCCCGACCACATGAGCTCAAGGGCTCTCCATGGAGCAGCACAAGAGGCTTCTCCCACCCTTTCTCCCCGCTCCACTCTCTCCCGCTCTCCTCAGCGCCACAGCGGGAGGGCGGGCGGCCGCCCCCATCGCCTCACGCGGTTACACAGGGCGGCCACCCCCATCACTTCACGTGTTCTGCAGGGCGGCCGCCCCCATCGCCTCACGCGGTTACACAGGGCGGCCACCCCCGTCACCTCACGCGGTTACACAGGGTGGCTGCCCCCATCGCCTCACGTGTCCTGCAGGGCGGCCACCCCCATCACCTCACGCGGTTACACAGGGTGGCTGCCCCCATCGCCTCACGGGTCCTGCAGGGCGGCCACCCCCATCACCTCACGCGGTTACACAGGGCAGCCGCCCCCGTCACCTCACGCGGTTACACAGGGTGGCTGCCCCCATCGCCTCACAGGTCCTGCAGGGCGGCCGCCCCCGTCACCTCACGCGGTTACACAGGGCGCGGGCGGCAGCTGGGGGCAGCGGGAGGCGCAGGGGGACGGAAGGGCAGAGCGGACGCGCCAGGCCCCTCTCGCCTCTGCCTCATCTCGTCCCTGCGGAGAGTTCCTGGAAACGGCGGCGCTCGCTAAGGGCCCTCCAGGAATCGCTGCCGGGGACGGCGCGGCCCCGGCGCGGCCTCAGTCCAAGTGCCGCTTTGAGACAAGTCTGAACACGGCCCCCGACCCGGCCTGCAACAGCAGCCGGCCCCGCGTGGCTCGGAGCAGCCCCATGTTCACTTGCCCCATGGAAACGGAGATGGCCGAACCCAGGACCCCCAGGCGCTCGCTGCTCCTCGTTCCAACACAAACTGAAGCCCAGGCACTGAACCCCCAACTCAGGGCTGCGCCCATGAGACAGAGCCCAAAGCGAGTTGGTTAAAAGGCCTAAGTGAATCCTCTCAAAACAGAGGGACGATGCAGTAATTCTCTGTCATCGCTGCTGCAGCTGGCGCACAACTGCTGTCCTTCAGCAGGAAGGGCTCCCCAGAGGAGACCCCTCAAGCTGTGGCCCATATGGGACGACCCAGAGATGCTTCCCTCTTGCCACCTCCAGCAACCCAACCTGGGGCATCTCAAGAGCTCCAAACCATGGAGCACCTTGGGGCTGTTTTGAGGGGGAAAGCTCTCACCAAGGGCCACCCCATCCAAGCATGGAAGCCACATGTGGAGGGTTAGAGATGCTCCCACAACACCTTCACCCTCTGCCCACCATGGAACTGGGAATTCAACATGTGGATTCAGGTATGCAAAGGCATCTCGAAGCATTCCAGGGAAATCCCAGCCGGGATGGAGGCAGATAGATTTGAGATCAGTGTGGCAGAACTGGAGAAGAAACATGGGGCCAAGACACGGACTTGAAGGCAGAATCTGGCTGCAGCCATCCTCCCCGACGAGCAGAGGGCAGCGCCACGGAGGCGCCATTCACAGGAATAAGAGATCCGTGGGACACTAATAACCGGCTGCAAATCCTGCAGCAGGGATTCAGGTCCACTAATGGAAGAGTCATCTCTACTCCAAGAACCCCCAGCGGAGGGTTTTGGGGAGCATCCCTTGCTGCAATCTTCAAATTGCACATTTTGAGGCAACAGCTTCTGGTTAATTTAACAGTCTTTTGTTCTCATCTGCTGGGACTCTGAATAACAGTGAATTCTGCGGATAAAATCCCCAAGCTGTTTTTTTTTTTTTTTTTGTCCCCACAGTTCACCACTCTTCCAGCTCCGAAGGCCAAGCCGTGAGCACCAGATCCCTACCCGGAGGAAGGTGGGAATCAGCTTTCACTGCAAACCCCCCTTTGCCAGGCAGGTCCTGTCAATACGGCCCTGTGACTCACCCCGGCACGCGGGGACATTGCAGCACGGCACCTACGGCCGAGTATCCTCCAAGATTCCTCTGCCGTGGCTCAGTAGGCGCAGAACTAAGTGAAAATGAGATTGTTTTCAGGATCATTAAAGAGCTCCTAATAGTTCATAAAACCTCCATAGCGGAGACTTACTGAGGCACTCGAGAGAATTATCCATGCCCAGACCTCCCCGGCTTTCGGCAACAGCTGAAATCTCTCCTAAAGCGGCACCGTCGAGACGCGCGACGCCTCACGGCTTCCGTCCCCCTCAGAATATTTCTTAGAAACTGCGAGTGGAGCCTGTGCACGAGGAGCTGCGAGCAGCAGACCTGAGTCAGCTCCACTTGCCAAACTGCCTCAATCCATTAACGCGCCAACTGCACCTGGTGACAGCGGAGCCTCTTCGGAGTTCTGCAGGAATAACTTACTTGGGCACTTTTTTTTTTTTCCCTCTCCTTTGTCTCAGGACCATAAAGCCCTGGGTTCACTGCAGAGCTGCTCAAATTCTCCCCAGGACCTCTGTCAAGTTGGATTTTCCTGCAGAAGCGCTGAGAAATGGGTTCTTGGTTAGGGTAGGCAGCGGGACAGCTACATTTATCAAAACACCAGGAATCTGACCCAGAATCACCAGTCAATCTCCAAGTAGCCTTCAGGATTTGGGATGGTTGAGGATGTTCCTTCCTGGACGGCTGTGGAGCTGCTGAGTTCTGTAACAAGGGGCATGTTCTGCCCTGGCCCCAGTATAACTTTTGTGCTTTCAAAAAGGCACAAATAAACAAAAAAAGAACCTAAACGAACACCTGAAAGAACAAGCAAAGCAAGAGCTGTGAGGGAATTGCCTCGGTCCAGGCACACTTCCCACGAACGGCTGGAACCGCCAGAGAACTCCCAGTATTCCCAAGGGAGTTCCTCAGGGATCACCCGGCTCCTGTTTTACGGTCTCTCAGGATCTGGGGTCTGATGTCAGGGGCAAACACAACCCATGGGTGTTGGCGGAGACACCAGGCTTCTGCTAAAACATTCCAGGGTTTCATGATGCTCCTTATGCTCCTCGCTTTGACCTCCACAAAGTCCAAGGCGACTCTGCTAAGCTCCCAACCAAATGTCCTACAGGGAAGCCCACAGCCACTCACCAGCTGGATCTGGGAAGGATTTCAAAGCAAGGTGACATTTTGCCTCACTTGGTCAGCACCCAAGTGCCCCCAGCCTGCCCTGGATCCAACTTTTCCCCAGGTTTCCTGGTTCTTAAAGGTGGTAGGGTCTGTGTATACAAGGAACGCTTGAAAATACAGCTTCAAATACCCAGGGATGGTGGGAATGCCGGATCCGCGCGGCGTCCTCTCCGGTCCTGCCTCTGTGGTGTCCAGGATCAGGTGGCCAAGTCCTCAGCTTCCAGCTGCGACAGCCGTGCAAGGAAGGAGCGAACCAAGTCCCTTCTACCTGTGGCTCTCCAAACAAACCTATTTGATTTAACAGCACGTTCCAGCTCCCGGCGAAGGTCAAACACAACCCAAGGAAACAGGAGAGCAAACTGTCTTGTCTATGCTTGGAAACTATCTCGTCACATGCTTTGGAAACCAACCTAAAAACACACATTTGCAAAATGATGCACGAGCTACGAACACACATAATATCCGTCTATGACCTCTGATGAGTTTGGCTTGGTATTTACAGTTTTCGCAGCGCTGTTTTATCTTCAGGGAAAACATGAGGCCGTTTCACATGAATCACTAACCACCAACTGCGAAAAATAGTAACAGTGGGAAAAAGCCAAAGGATTGGAGATAACCGAAGCATCCTTATCACACCAAGGGAATGGAAAAAGCCAGCGCTCGTAGCAGGCACTGAGAAAGCCCGAGCACTTCAGAGTAATCAGAACCAAAGTTGTTAGATTAAGAAGCCCATGAACAGGCCCTGGATCAATAATTAAAGAGTCAGTAAGATTTTTTTTTAACATTAGATAATTGGCGATTCATTTCCTCACAGATAGTGGGAGTTAAAACTCTCTGAAATTTAGAATGAACTAGGGCCTTTTGAAAATATTAGCCAGTATCTAATGTCCTTTTTTTTTTCCTCTCCAAATTATGATGCTAATTTTCAAATTAGCACAGCGAGGAAACACAGATGTGCCCACGTTTACTCCACACCACAGATTCCTGGTGAGAAATACTGAGAACTACCAATGTGCTGGCAGCCCTCAGACAACATTAATCCAGACAATACTAATGGAAAGCGGGGATAAGCTGGGTTCTTTTTAAATAAAGTTCTTTGAAAATACTTGTATTTCAATAATTCTGCTCCAAAACCACTGAGTCTTGGAAACTCGTTTCCATATTTTAAAGGATTTTGCGCTCGTAAGCACGTTACAGCCCTGGAGCCTGACGTATTCTGCCTGCACAGCAGTTGTGCCACCAGACCCACGTGTTCCAAGGATCTCTGAAGGGATGAAATCCCGGGATGAGAAAAGTTCAGTATTTCATGACCTCCTTCTGCTGAAGCAACAATAACGAGCTAATTAGCCTCACAGCCAGAGCTGTGATTTAGACATATCTTTTTAATGTACTTACACGATGGTTAATACCAGCGTGTCTGAAGCTCTTCATAATTATTCTCCTAGTAAGGCCAAAAAAAGAAATCCTCTAGTAAGGCCAAAATGATAACTGAATATAACCATGAAACTAAACTCACATCAGTTGTGTCCAACCTTGTATTTAGTTTAGATGCTGCTTTTGGCTGAACCTGAAAAAGAAAGCTGCACCCGAAACCCTTTATTTTTGTGACTATCAGATGCAAATTGTGCTTTCTTCCTGCAAAGGCTGCTTCTCCTCCTTTTTAAAGCATTATTCTCACAACACCTCTGTCTAGCAGGTGCTGTCATCACCACGGTCCAGGAGAAGGGCCGAGATCCCAAGCAGCTGGGTATAATTTGCCTGAAACCACAAACCCAGCCAGCAACACAGGATATATCCTTGAAGCTCTCAAATTCAAGACTGGATTATTTTTGACTCCACTGCTCCCAAATAACAAGCCCTGCACATAGCACTGCTGTCCCCTTCTCCCCTCTGCCCATCACATCCCTGCTCTGAAAACTCACGTTTAAATGAGTGCTCTGGACTTGATGCCATCACAGGGAGATGTTGTCCCCTTCAACAGGGCTGATCTTCTCCCCAGGTTGTGGCCAGCTCTACTGCTTCACGTACAAGATGGAGCAACCACTGCTTAAAGAGTAAGGGAGACCCTTATTCCTCCCTTTTACAACTTGCTCTTTATAAAAATACAAATTAACTGAGGATCCAAGGGCTACGTGAGCTTGGCAGAGTAGGTTAATAACTCGACGATGCTGTTTCACTGCAACAAAGCAGATAAACCAGATTTTCTCTGGTCTTGTAAGATCCAAGAATTTGGTCGTGGGTAAGAGCACCCAGCTAACAAGAAAAAGGGGAGCAAAAGCTCTGTAATATTAACAAATGGGTCCCTTGGGCATTTTTATGGTTTTCTTAAGGCAGAAAACTCCAAAACTGTCACCAATATAAATCTATATAAACACAAGCAATATAAAATCTATTGGTAGAAATAAAGGACTGATTTTGCAGCTTCCCACTTTTGGGGTGTTATTTTGCACACGGGAGATGCCCTCGTATTTACAGATTTTTGTCATTTAAAAATCAGTTAGGCACCATCCTGGAGCTTCCAGATGGTGAGATTACATCTCATTGATCTCTTTATTATAGAGGCAATATTTCATTAATGACTAAACAGGCCTGCCCAAACCCAGCTGCACCGACAGCCTCCACTTCCAGAGGAAGGAAGGCCACAAGCCAACGTGCCTTTAACTCCAACGGATGAAGCCAGATTTAACAGATCTTTTGACTCTCAACCACGCAAAATTAAATATTTACGAGTTAATACAGAGCTTCTCCTACAATTTAATAAAGTGCTGCTACTGGTGCGGCCACCGGCGTTGCGAGAGACGGGGAGTGAAACGTTCCTGCTGCTAAAACCCAAATCCGTCACGTTAAGGGTTTGTGGGAGTTGAGCTCTACGCGATGGCTTGAGGCTTCTTCCAGAGATGGTTGCTGAAAAATTCAACCCATCTGGCAAGGTATTACTGCGAGGTTGGGGATTTAGGATGACTCACCAAGCGTCTGAGGAATTCACAGCCAATTTGCTCTCCTGTGTGCTGGGGTTTTTAAACACCAGCACAGCAATCTCGATGGATACAGTCTACCAGTCATTAAACAAGCAGGTACCTGGGCACCTACTGCATCCCACGTCCGCTCTTGAAGCAAGTTTTGGCCCATCGTGCATGACTTTGGGAATCTCTTTCAGGATTTATCCAGTGTAGGGAGGTCAGAAATCAGCATTTTCGTTTGCCCTCCCCATCTTGCTCATCAAAGCCAGGAGATCATTAGCGTCATAACGTCTTGGTACCTAAAAGCTATTTAAGAGGCTCCCATAGATCTGCAGTTTAATAGCACAGATCACTAAATCAGATATTAATGACTTCTGGCCACGGGAACTACAGCGAGGAAGAGCAGATCACCCTCCACCTCCCTCCTGGGCAGCTCTGGGATGTTGGGTTCCCCTCAACAGCAACACGCACCTTCAGGTTCACCTCCCAAAGGAGGTTCCCACCTCACGCGTTTCTGATATAAAAGCATCAAAGCACTCCAAGAAAAGGTTTACTGACTACCAGAAGGTAGTGGTCTCTTTGTAGAGACCTTTGTGGTCTCTTTGTGGTCTCTTCTCATTTTTGGACGTGGTCGCTTCGCAAGTCCCTCGGGCAAATTCCCGATAGGACTCCTGGGTGCTCCCGTGTTCTCCTGGACTCCAACCACAAGGCAAGCGCCCTCGGCCAGCAGTGCCGTTTGCATCCCTGCTGGAAGGGTGTCCCGTACTCGACGGATACCGCTCAGGGCAGCCAGGATTTCTTTTCCCTTGAAAAATCTGCACTCTGCAGAGAGAGCGCTCAGCTGAGCAGAGATGAGCAGTTAGCGAGGGGTGTGCGAACGCTCCGGGTGATTATTCCCCCCTCTCCTTTGGCTCCTCCACTTCCCTGACGAGGCGGCTAACGAGGAGCCGTGGGTTCTGGCCATCCCCTGCTCCTACGCAGCTCCCATTCAGAAATCCGCGGTGCCTTCCCGGCGCCACCTTGGGCCCCCGGCGCGCGCGGGCAGCAGCCGTTCCTGGCCCGTGTCCATGTTAATTTTCTCCTTGACGGCACACAAATGGCAAGCGGGGCCGGGGGGAGCGCCGCCAGCTTGCCGCATAGCAATTAGCCGCGAGCGGAGCGGCCGCCGCGATAAGGCTGCGACGTCAGCGGCGCGCGGCGGGGACGCGCTGCGGCGCGGGGATACGGGGCAGGGTGGGCTGCAGACACCTCCCCACGCTGCCGGAGACCACAAAAAGGCCTCTGCTTGAAGCGGGGAGGAAAGGGTGCTCGTTAACGGCGCCCTTAATAGGGGAGCTCAATCCCAGCCCCCTCGGCTGAGCAGGACAGAGATAAGGCGAAAATCCTGCTGGCAGCAGCCCAGCTCGCCTAATGCCAGCGCAGATAACGCGCGCGGACGTCACGGCACGCGCTGCAGCCCGGAAGGCTCTGCCGAGCGAGCGCGCTGTGCCCACGGAGCCACCTTTTCCTGCCGGAGCGGGTTTGGTCCGGGCACGCCTGGCCTTGCCCTTGGAGGAGCCGGCAGCCGGCTCGGCTTCCGGAGCCGCTCCGGAAGCTGCTGTCACCTCCTTTAAACCCGGCCACTGTTTTCTCCATAAAAAGGGAGGTTGGAGGCAGCTCCCTGTGCCGAGGTGGCTCTGCACGTGCCTGTGGTAGAAGGTTTAGCAGAAAGGGGTTTTCACCCAGGGGACACCTGATCACGCCACCGCCGTCCCTCTCTGCAGGAGCCTCCATATTATCCAACTATATTATCCATGACGCCCTCCAGGGACCGGGGAAATGCTGCTGCTTCTCAGGGCCACGTGCAACCTCTGTACTTTAGAGAGGTATCCGGCTTGTGGCGCTGTTTGTCAGATATTGCAAGTAATTGGACAGCTCTGACCCAAATCCCTCCAGTCATCGCTACTGTAAATAAATCATTACCAAAAGGCGAAGATGACATCAGAGCAATCAAATTGCTGCTTAGGAGAAAGACCAAGGACCCATGATCTATTAATTTGATTAAGTATATTAAGGCAGGAGGCCTAGGCTTATCTGATTTAGGAGGGGGAAGGACTAACAGCTCACAGTTTGATGCTGTATTTTATGTACTTATGCCTGGTGCTGTTCAAATGAAGCAGTGTAATTCTTCCAATCTGTGACTGCTCCAAAATCAAAGGCCCATAGTGAAGAGCCACAGGTGAAACTTTCTTGCCTGGGGTCAGTGCTGTGCATGTCCCCCCATGCCCCATGGAAGCACCTGCTATAGGATTAGGACCAGAAGGGACTAGCTAAGAGACATCAAGCAAATAAATCAATGCAGTGGTAGGAGCAACGGCTAAGGAAACGACAGGAGAGGTTGGAGGACTGTCCTGTATCCACCTTCTCACTTCTCCCACCCCAAGGTACAAGTGGGGGCCGTTGCAACCACCCCCGAGGATCTCGGGCACCGGGAGGGCAGGAAGCGCCGCCGGCTCTTACAGGCACACGGACTGGCAAGGCAGAAAAGCCCCTCGGGGGCTATCAGATGTGAAGACTTGCTGCGATTCACGGAGCCCTGGGGCCACACGGGGTTGGGGCCGAGGTGACATCCTCTTCACGCTGTCCCCGAGCTGCTCGGGGCGGCACGGGCCGCATATTGATCCGGCCGCCGCAGCCCCTGCTCGTTCTTCCCGACAAGGGCAGCGCGCAGGGAAGTTGCTGCAAGTCGCTCCCTTCCGCGATTCCATTCTGCCCACACGGACGCGGGGCAGTTTCCAAGAAATTCCCAGCTTTCTGGGAAGAGCCGCTCGAGTCACCGCATGCAGCGGCCCTTTGCCAGCTCCAAAGGGGATCCCGGCAAGCACCAAGACTTATAGGCTCCAAAACGGGCAGTACAGCCCCAGAACCCCACCCCAGACAGAGAGACAGAGACAGAGATAGAGATACAGGTCCACAGCTCAACATAGAGGTCCACAACTCAAAAAAACAGGACCAAAAGTTTCATTCATCAGCCTTCTAAAAGGAAGGAGAAGAAAGAAAGAAGAAGAGGTTAAACACAGAATTCTAACATGATCATTTCCCCAAATGGAAAAAGAAAATCATGAATTCAGCCAGCCTATGGTGGTCTCCAACTTTCCAAGGGTTTCTACACTTTCAGTGCCTAAGGACTTGTGGACAGCAGAGGAGGAAGATGTTTAAAATTGTTTCAGTGGAATTAAGAAAAAAAAAAGATGCAGGTTTCCTGAACGCGAACAAACAAAAACAGAAGAAAAACCCAAAACCAACAAAAGGCAGAGAAAACACACATGCAATTACAAATGCTGGAAAATGGAAAAACAGACATTTCAGATCAGACCTCCCCAGAGCTCTGAATAATGGAGTGATGCCTCCAGGGTCTACCATTCAGCTACCCAAGCCTGCATACTAATACACTACTCACATCAGAAGAGTAGAAAGGCACCACTCATGCAGAAAATTACCTTAAATGAGCAACGACTTCATGATAAACAAGCCACTCGCTTTGTTACTTTGCTCTTTGATTTAGGTGGTGGGGGGCTCCTCCTCCCTCCTGCTGAGGAGCGGACGGAGCCTTCGGACTCTCGTGAGCGGGTGACAGAACTGCTCTCCCATTGCCGATGTGGGATGTGAGGTTGTTTGGTCCAACATGCAGGTCCTCAGGTGCACTTTTGGGGAGGATGTGGGGGGAAGGAAGTACTTGCAATCATTAGAATCCACGGAACGGGCTTTAAAACCAGCATTCTGGGAATGTGTGGAAGCCCAGAGGGACAACTGGAGCGTCACACAACACGAGCGCGGAATACCTGCCTTTCCCATCACATCCACGACCCAATTTCCCCCAAACGCCCTTCCTGACCTGGCTTCAGATGCTCCTCTCTCCTCACAAACGCGCTCCTTCCATAGCCCATTAAGAGCAGCTCTCCCACCGGCCCTCTTCAAATTAAGTGATATTCAAGCGGGCACCGCCGGCAGCTGCTGCGGAGCGGAGCGGCGCTCGCCGCCTCGCTGCCCGCGCGGCCTCCCGGGCGCCGTGCGCCTGTTCCCTTTGTTCCAAGGTAGCACAAGCTCCAGCCATCCCGGGAAATCCCGCGGCACCTTGGCCTTCGCTGGCCGCAAACGAAGCATCCCTGAGAACAAAGACTTGGCTACGAGGAGACGCGTTCAGCCCAACCCGTTTACTCCAAGAAGGGCAGGGAGAACAAGCTGCTTTGGAAAGAGTCTGCTGGGAAACCCTGGTTTTGCTTTTCCCCTTTCCCTAGGAGTGCAAATTAATGTACTCTGAAGCACTGCGGGAAGCAATGGTGTTTGCACAGCGCTGGTTTGAACGGGCTTGACAGGAAAAATCATAGAATCATAGAATCATAGAATGCTTAGGGTTGGAAGGGACCTCTAGAGATCATCTAGTCCAACCCCCCTGCAAACGCAGGGACACCTAAAGCACGTGGCGCAGGACTGCGTCCAAGCGGGTTTTGAAGATCTCCAGAGAAGGAGACTCCACAACCTCTCTGGGCAGCCTGTTCCAGTGCTCTGTCACCCTCACTGTTAAGAAATTTTTCCTTAAGTTCCTATGGAATTTTTGATGTTTCAGTTTCCGGCCATTTCCTCTAGTCCTATCAGTGGCCACCACTGAAAAGAGACCATGACCGTCCTCTGCACTCCCTCCCTTGAGGTATTTATATACACTGATTAGATCCCCTCTCAGCCTTCTCTTCTCCAGGCTGAACAGGCCCAGCTCCCTCAGCCTCTCCTCATAGGGCAGATGTTCCAGGCCCCTGATCATCCTCGTAGCCCTGCGCTGGACTCTCTCCAGCAGCTCCACATCCCTCTTGTACTGTGGAGCCCAGAACTGGACACAGTACTCCAGATGCGGCCTCACCAGGGCTGAGTAGAGGGGCAGGATCACCTCCCTCGACCTGCTGGAGACGCTCTTCTTAATGCACCCCAGGATCCCATTGGCCTTCTTGGCCACGAGGGCACACTGCTGCCTCATGGTCAGCTTGTCGTCCACCATGACACCCAGGTCTTTCTCTGCAGAGCTGCTCTCCACAAGGTCGGTCCCCAGCCTGTACTGGTGTCTGGGGTTATTCCTCCCCAGGTGCAGGACCTTGCACTTGGCCTTGTTGAATTGCATGAGGTTTTTCACCGCCCAGTTGTCCAGTCTGTCCAGGTCCCTCTGGATGGCAGCACAGCCCTCTGGGGTATCGGCTACTCCTCCCAGTTTGGTATCATCAGCAAACTTGCTGAGGGAGCACTCTGTGCCTTCATCCAGGTCATTGATGAATAAATTGAACAGGACTGGACCAAGGACTGACCCCTGGGGGACCCCACTAGCCACAGGCCTCCAACTAGACTCTGCACCGCTGATCACCACTCTCTGGGCCCTGCCATCCAGCCAGTTCCTAATCCATCTCACTGTGCACTCATCTATCCCACACTTCCGGAGCTTGCCCAGGAGGATGTTGTGAGGGACGGTGTCAAAAGCCTTGGTGAAGTCGAGATAGACGACATCGACCGCTCTCCCCTCGTCTATCCAGCCGGTCATTTCATCATAGAAGGCTATCAGGTTAGTCAGGCAAGATTTTCCCTTGGTGAATCCATGCTGACTACTCTTGAGCACCTTCTTGTCCTCCATGTGCCTGGAGACAACGGCCAGTATGAGCCGTTCCATCACTTTTCCGGGGACGGAGGTGAGGCTGCTCACCTCAAATCCGACCTCAACTCCTGGCATGGGGAGAGCTCCTCACCCTGCTCCGGCTGGGACCATCCCAGCTGATGAGAGGCAAAAATGCTACCCAGGAGCCCAAACTGGTGAACCAGAGACAAAGTGTCAGCCTCCCATGAAAGAAAACTAGATTATTTATTAATCCTTCATAACTGCTATTGCTCCCAATTTGATTCAACACTCTTTACGCCGCTGCGTGGTGCAGTCACCAGTACAGCAATCGCCTTCATTTCCTCATGAATCTGATTTCTGTATCTGCCTGATCTCAGAATTCGAGTGTTTTGGGGAGTTTGGGGGTTTTATAAAGCAGGGGGAAGCCCAGAGGAGGAAACCCGATACGTTCAATTCCTGCCCTCTGGATTTCCTGTAAGGTCTGTCTTTCTGCTGGCTCTCTGCCCACTCCGAGGAACATTCCTGTTTTGAAAAGGCAAAAAACTTGACAGAGCATCCACGAGCACAGAGGGTAGGGAGTGAACACCACGAGGATACACTCACCTGACCACAGTTTGAGAATATAAAACAAATCAATCAATAAAAATAACAGGGAGGGATTTAACACCGCAAAAAGCACTACCTAGGAATGTGTGCACTGGCCTTAACAAATCAAGAAAGGTTTTCTCTTTCCAAAACATGACACTCAAATAGAGTGGCTGCGAGGGAGCTGAAAGCCTCCAGTCTGCATTATGTGGCTATAAAAGATCATACAAAGAGCTATATTAAGAGAAAAAGCTTCCTACCAAAAGCCCCTTGCAGAATGAAGCACAGTGGCATTCCTGCTCATGCCCATACTGAAATCTTAATACAGAAATCAATCTTATTTTAAAAGCTGTTACACCACCAGATCTTCAGAACTGAAGTTTCTTAAGAACTACAGGACTGCACACAGTAGCTGTTCCACAGCAATAAGCTGCTAGGGCAGGTTTAGCCTTGGTTCTTGCAAATCCCTCTAATCAGTGTTGTAGCTCTGGTTAGTTTTCCCCCAAATGCCATCAATGTGAAGCAGAGAGAAGCATCAGCAAGGAAGTTTGTTAACATTCCCATTCTTGTCACTTATCTTGGGCCTCTCCTTCACTCATTATGGCTATGAAAAATGGCATTTCTAACAATAAGCAAACCCGGGCATGGTCCCAAGCCCCTCAGTCCTCCCAGCAACGCTCCCAAACCGAGGGCTGAGCTCCCCTGGCACTCGGCAACCTCCAAGGCAGCCCGTGAATCAACATCCCATAGGAGACACTCATTACTCAAGTAATTTATCACTTGTGGGCTGACCAAGAGCCTACTTACATGAGTGAATTAGATGCTTTAGAGTACCCCTGAAAGTGTCCCGAAGCTTTACCTTGGATTTATATGCCAGCTCAGTTGCTTCTCCCCCTTAATATGTTGTTCACTGTAGCTGAATTTAACTCGGGTATGATGCATCGTTTTACTTTTAGAAAGTTCTAATCCTCCTTTTTACCCGTAACTGCAAAAAGGCAAAGGCAAGAGTAGCACAGTTTCCTTAAACACATGAGACAGCGTGCTCGAGCAGCACCAACAGACTGGGAGGTGACTCATCGAACACAATAAATGATTTTATCTCTCGTGGAGACTACGGGGAAGAGGTGGCATTAGTTTAATTTCTATTCACAGCCTCGTGGTTGTGGATTCCTGACTGCTGCGGTGTGCTTGGAAGAAGGATGCTGGGATCAGTCACCCCAAACTGATCATTATGGCCCTACTGATCTTCATCGGGAGGCAATCATGAATTACTCATTTGCTTCCCATTTACATGTTTGCAGTGAGTTATTTCGCAGCACTGCCTGATACAGAATATAAAAATGGGAATATTTCACCCTGAAATATGCCTCCGAATCAGCCCTGAAGGGGAAACAGATTCAGCTCTTTCTGAAGCAAGAAATGGGACACCTGGGGCAGGGGATATTCCTGGGAAAGTGAAATGATTTTTTTTTTTTAATTAATCGTATTTACTAGCTTATATGTGCAAAAGGAGGCAAGCAGAGTAAGAGGAGATAAGATTATGTTTCAAACCCCCTGAGGAGTCTGGACAAAAGGAAAATTGGCTCTGACAGCTAACATGCTCTGCCATGAAGGAAAGGGGTTTCTAACGAGCGAGACCTAATGGGCACAGTCGGAGCTGTCAGGAAATGTTGAATACCACCTTTGTCAACAACAACCTGCACGGGGAGACAGGTTTCTAATGTGCACATCGGCCAGGATTTTTCCTTTCCTTTGTGTTTTTCATAGCTGCTTGTAACTGTGTTGGCTGTGCTGGATGTTGTACAGAATAAGGTGAATTCTAACCCGAGCTGAACGGCGACTGATCATCTTACAGTTGAGCTCTAACCTACAGCCAATACTCAAAACCCCTATTTAGCTGACTAGTATTGATGCAGCTGGAAAGTGGCAGGCTGAAAAATAACACTGAAAAAGGACAGAGTTAAAGGACACACTGAAAAAAAATCATTAATGAAAACCTACAGTATTAATGAGACAGACAGGCCTGCAGAGAGACACTTTTAAAGCAGCTCTCCATTAAAAACTTCTCTCTAGACAGGGGTCAAAATTCTGCAGTGTGTCAGAGACCTGACCTTGTGAAGGGGTTCCTAGATGAGGCATGTATTTTGGAATCAACACGAGCAAAAACAAGTTCATCCTTCAACAGAGAAAGAATTCCTGGCTGCATTTTTTCCTTCGGATAAAACCAACAGGAGAACTGAAACCCGGGTGGTAACATCTCCAAGGAAACAGCTGGAAAGCTTCTGCTCTTTGCAGATGCACTAGTATTCTATTCTATAGACACCTTGCACAAAACCATGCTTTGCACCCCAGAAAAAAAACACAGACAAGGTCTTGGTAAGATACCACAAACTACGTATGCAGCAAGACAGATTTTTTTTGTACTGTGTCTGCATGCAGAATATATTTTATCACATCTGTTTGCTAAAATTAGTAACACAAATACTTCGATAAGTCATTTTTTTCTAAATATTTGCTGTACTTTTTCTGTTCTTGTCAAGAGAAGTGTTCTTTAGCACAGAGAAATTGCTGCTTCCTCTCTCTGGGCATCCCAAGCCCAGAGGCTACTAGCCAAAAAGAGAAGCTATTTTCACTTTTGTGCTTCTTCCTTATTGTCACAGACCTGGGATGGACATTTGTTAATTGTATGAAATTCCCCATTCAGACTGACTCCTGTATTACAGCTTTTATGCTATAGTCCCCCAGGATAAAGGCATCTTATGCCAACAAGAGTTTCTTCTTCCAGTTTGCCAGTGTGCTTAGTCATACAACCCATAAAAGCTTCCTATAGCTACTATAAGTTACTGATGTGAGAGTGGTACCAATAACCAAAGGCAGCCCTGACCTTGACTGCACCCACGCGACTCCACGGGCTGATGCTGCCTTTCTTAGTCACGTTGCTTGGAAAAATGAAGTGGGAAAAGGGGCTGCAGCTCTTTCCTAGCCAGCATCCTCCCTCCTGATAACGTTTAATGTATCCTAAAAGCACAACTGCCCACCGTAACGACGGGACTTGCAGAAACCCTCTCCAAGGGAGGGGACAATTTTCTATAAAAGGGAGGCTGACAATTTCCTATGCTCCTAAATTCAGGAAAGCAGCCCTGAATGGGAACAACCTGCGACAGGGCCAAAGCAGCAAGCTCAGAAACAGCAGCTTTGGGAGGAGGAGGAACCCTCCAGTCACGCAGCCGGGCTCCTTCGGAGCCAGGAGCAGGAGGGATCCCCACGGCGTGTCCTCTGGCATGTTGTTCCCAATAACAGTGTTGTGCTGGGCAAAGTGAGGCTGGAGCTTGACTGCCTGGCTAAGCAGCAGCTGCAGATGCTCCTTTTTCTGCCTAATACGATGAATGGTCACAGCAGTGGTGCTGGCTGCAGTGGCTTCATTTTCAGATTAAGTTAGGAAAGGGGTGGGGGGGAAAAATAAAGGAAAAAAGGAAAAGGATAAAGCAAGGTACCTGAAATAACAGCAATTTTCCATGACCCGTGCTCCTCTTTGGCTATTCTTTCTGCCTCCTCCATCAGCAACATACCAAATCCCTATAGTGGAAGGAAAAAAAAGGAAGAAAACAAAAATCCAGTTAAAATAGGAAAATAGAAGCAAGGTCCCATTTCAAACACTAACACAGACCCAGCAGACTCCTATTTTTGGCGCAGGAACGCTCAAAACATTGTTGCAGGTAAAGACAAAAGCTGGTGTGGGACGTGGCTGGGGGACCCGTGGGCCTCTTGCAGGGACAGACTCGTGTCCGGCTTCACGGGATGAGGGAGAAACAGGAGCTGCCAAAGCACAAGGTGCAGAAGATCCCGATAACACCGAGGGGCAGGAACGCCGCTGGAATCCCAACGCTTCCCAACAAGAACAGCTTTTCCACCCTATTTAACAAGTTAGGTGGTTCAATACTCCCAATGGCTGGTTGGATTAATTCACATCTAATATTAGGATGCGGGAGTTACGCTGGGCTCTTTGTCTGTGTATTTGCCTGACAAGATGTACAGGCTCGGGCTGTGGTGAAACTGAACTGGATGTGACTTAATTCTAAGAACATTTAATACTTGTAGGCATTTTAAATAATGCACACAACCCTTCAACCTGAAAACGTTCTTCTAATCAGAAATTGTCCTCACCAATTGAGGAGAGCAGTTTCTGCTTAACCTCTTGAACAGTGGCTCTTCTGAATGAACATCAGTGCGTCATATGCTGTGAAATCTCAATTTCCAGCTTATTTTAATGTTCGTAGCTGGTAACTGTGAATGGATTTTTCTTCCCCCCCCCCCCTTATTTTTTTTTTTAATCATTTGGGATTACCACCTTTTGCCCTTCCTAGATTTTGAAACGTTACTATTTTACAGCGGAAACCTTTTTTTTTCTCCCCAGCTGCTGCCTTGTGGCCATACGTCATCGCTGTCCAACGAAATTGCATCTTAATGCATATACTCAGGGAAAGATTATTAAATACAAGGAAGTTAATTTAAACCCTCAGCCCCGAGCGTTTTTGGCACAGAGGACAAAGTGATTGCTTTTTTAAAAAGCTCAATCTTCAGGCTTAAAATCTACCAGGGCCTAAACTCAATCACACTAGCAAAAACCCAGGAGCAACAGGAATTTTAGCATGTGAAATACAAGAAAAGCCTTGATTTCAATTCTCTTCCTCCTGCAGCAGACTATAACCCAAACATGTGCATGGATATCAAAGATTGAATACCATTTCGCACTGATTAGAATGGGGAGGGATGAGGAAGAGGCACAGGGAAAATCCGAGATGTCTTGGAGTACCTGATGCTGGAATTTGGAGGGATCCCGGCTGCTCACCGGGACCACGCTCCCGTACACGTGCAGCTCCCGGACTATGGAGACGCCTCCCTTCAGCTCCGCTCGGAATGACTCCTCCGAGCACTTCCGCAGGCGCAGGAGGCCCACCAGGATATCCTGCTCCGGGTCTTCATAGGACAGGAAGGTCTCCCAGCCACCATTGGCCACATAATCTCTTCTAACTAATTCAATCTGGTCAACGAAAACACGCAGCGAAGAGCACAAAGACAAGGAGAGAAAAGAGAAACTTGGGAAAAATACTTAAGCGACACGTTGAACAGACCAAAACCAATTTCATGGATCCATAAATTATTATGATTCAGAGAAAACACAAAGTGCTTTCTTAAAGCCCAATTTAATTCTAGATGGATTTTAGCAGTAATGGATAAGAACCGAAGGAGCTATTACCACAGTCATATTAAAGCATGTGACTATTTTAATAGAAATATATTTGCCAACAGGATAAAACTAGTCTTCCATGCCCATGCGAGCTCTCCAGAAAGGTTCATGACCCATAGAGCTAGCTGGTGAGTCAGAATTATAAAACTATTTTCCTTACACTACTTGAGTTTCATAATTCCTTTAAAATCAATGAGGACAACAGCTCTTTCCACTAACCAAGGGACTCGCGCTGAGCTTCTACTCCTAATTATAGATGAGCTAAAGCACAAGGAGCAGTTTCACACCTGCCTTCAGTGAACCTGCACTTAGGCCACATCTCCCCTGTTCTGCAAAAGAAAAGGCTTGAAGTGTCTAAAACCTGTGGTTTTCTAAGCAGCAGTCAACTCCCTTTCCTAGTTATGAATTAATGATCGGGACAGTGTAACGGAGCAGATCTGAGACGGTTGGCGTTGACTAAGAAGTCCCAGAAGTTTTTGCAATGCATCATGAAGTGCATTTGCACTTTAGAGCTCAGCAGTGAGTGCTCAGATATTGATGGAGACACTCAAACCATGGGGACAAGTACTCTGATAACTGACCAGTAACAAAGTATTACTTGCCTTGAACCTCATTTATTGATGACAATCTAGACAAAGGCACTTCTGAAGACCACAACAAGGAGAAGGGAAAAGCAAAGGCTTGACTGCCTATGGAGAATATGAGAAAGACTCTGCCTGGGCAGGAGAAATTAGTTTTGCAGGTCACCTAGAAGCTCTAACGGGTAACTGATAGGTAAGAGAGCAAAATGCAGGAAAACCTGTTTTTCAGAGAAGGAAACTTAGCATCACAGGGAGCATCATCAAGGCCCATGACCTAAGAAATGACACAAGATCAGGCTTCCCTAAGGCAATGTGAGATCAGATCAGATCTGATATAACGTAGCAGAGTTAACACTCAGTTAATTTAATGTATCTTGTTGATGATGACGACGAAGCCACATCTCTGGTGACACAGTGAGTCACAGCACTTGGGCTTGGAGTTGAGCTGGTGAGCTGGACTAGCTACCCAGCCTTGCTGTGAGGGTTCCCTCGGCCACCCGAGCACCGGGGGAGCAGACCCAACTGCTCACCTTGGCTGGCTCAACACGCGGGTGGCAGCCCCTCTTGGTTTGCAATGCCTGAGCATCACATAAACACAACACACGCGTGGGGATTTTCAGAACAGACCAGTTCTAGTCTCATCCCATGAACTGGGCACCCGCTAACAGCTGGAGAACATCAGCTGCTCTTCTGGAAGGCTCCTCCATCCAAAAGGACTGAAGTTTGGGTGCTCCAAGAGCGCTCTGATGCTCTCCAAATGGGGAATCAGCAAGAGGAGGACTATTAAAGCAAACCCCATTTGAACCATCACGTAGACTTACCTGCCATCATCAGAGAGACTCCTTTGACCACAAGAGATGCCCTGCAAGCAGGAGCTTTGCTGGCATTTCCAATGCTTCCCTCCGGACAGCACGGCACAGGATTGACCCCAACGTGCACCTCACTGTCCTCCTCTCTACATAGCCTCAGGAAAGGAGCTTCGCTATTTTACTGCAAATCTCTAATGCCCAGAAATCCATGAATTAAGATTTGTTTACTGAACAAAAATAATTAAAAAGACACGAGGGACCCTGCTGCCTCCCTACGGCGCTCCATGACGAAGGATTCGAGCCCTTGCTGCCTGCAGAGCAGGGCTCGTTTCAGCACTGACGCAGGGCTCGTGGGGCGAGCACCCAAACAGATGTCTGCGGATGTGCCAAATTCCGCTGGCAAACGGTGGCCCGCGGAGTCTCCTGCTAGCGACCAGCTCCAGGAGCAAAGCAGAAGCGTTGGGGAAAACGAGGGGGGGACAAGATCCACACAGCGCTCCGACGCTGCGGTGCCACCACTGAGCTCGCTGGGGAGAATCGTAGAATCACAGAATGCTTAAGGATGGAAGGGACCTCTAGAGACCATCTAGTCCAACCCCCTGCACACGCAGGGTCACCTAGAGCACGTGGCACAGGACTGCGTCCAAGCGGGTTTGGAAGATCTCCAGAGAAGGAGACTCCACAACCTCTCTGGGCAGCCTGTTCCAGTGCTCTGGCACCCTCACTGGGAAGAAATTTTTCCTTAAGTTCCTGGGGAACTTTTGGTGCTTCAGTTTCTGGCTGTTTCCTCTAGTTCTGTTAGTGGCCACCAGTGGAAAGAGGCCAGCCCCATCCTCCTCACTGCCTCCCTTGAGGTACTTCTAGACACTGCTCAGGTCCCCTCTCCAGGTTGAGGCCCAGCTCCCTCAGCCTCTCCTCATAGGAGAAGGGGTTAGGGTGAAGCTCATTGCTGATATAAAAAAGGGAAGAATAAGAAATACTGAAAAACACGGCCATGCTAAGAGTTCAGCAAGATCTGAGAATTCACAGCCTTTTCCTAAGGAAAAAAAGGGAGGGAAATCAGTCTATTGCGTGGAGCCCAGCAGGCCTCCATGCCCCGCTATGCGTTTTCCATCCCAAAGACACTTGCAAGGAGGAACGAGGAGCGATTCTCCGCAGCCAGGCTTTATCCTGGGGCACACTGAGGTGAAGCAGGCTGAGACCTGCTGCCCTCCTCACCTGCCTGGGCATGGAGAGACGCAGGGGCCGGTGCCCGGCGGGTGGCAGTCCCTTGTCCCCAGGCACCCTGTGAGCGGGGTAAGAATAACCCTCCTTGCAGGGCAGATCACCACCTCAGCTCGCAATCCTATTAAAGGCTGGCACAAGCTTTGCTAGACTCGCTCTAATAAAGGAAAATCCCACATGGAGACGACACTCTTGACCTAAAGCAGCTAAAAAAAAACCCCAAACCAAAAAACCTGTCTTATCCCTACTAAGGCTCCACATGGAGATAACTATCTTGATTGAAAAGGCATTTATTTCGCAGAAACAGCAGCCTCTGCCTCTTGCAGATAGAAACCTGCATTAGTGTCAAGGCAGCCCCGCTCGCTGCCCCTCACCTCTCAGAAGCCTTCACTCCAGCAGCTCCTCTCAGCAAGCTCTCACGACAGCGTTTTAAGACTATTACGTAGCTCTGTGCAGCTTTAACCACTTCTAAGAGCAAGCCAATATCCTCGGAGGCTGTGGAAAAATGCCATTAATTGAAAAGGCAGCTTAGAGGCAGGCCTGTAAATAAGTAGCTATGGGCAAGTAATCTATTTCAAATTGATTAAAAAAAAAGATTCAGAATACTTTTAAAAGCAGACACACCATCATTATATACCTATATATAAAAAAAACCATACAGCCTACTGATCCTTAACAAAAAGGGGTTGCATGAAGTGCAACTAATTATAGGAAGGAACTAATTACTTTTAGATCTGACATGATAGCCTCTCTTATCAAAAGGATGGGTTGTTTACTTTCAAAGACAAGGAAAACATCATACCTTGTCATTAGCCAAAAGCACATGAAAAATTACACTGTCTTCAGAATTCCTCTCGCTTGCTGTCATGATAAATTTTGCAGAGACTAGATAATGACATCCTCCTGCCACTCACGGAGACGAGCTTAACAAAGGCAAGATTCAACATAACACTGCTTTGAAAACCCTGTGATAAGCTATTTGCTAACTACCCAAGACATTTACAATTTAAATCAGATTAGCACTGCAGACAACAGACATCTTTGGAAGATATTTTGTGAAATGACCACAGATTAGATAAGGGGAGCAGAAAGGCTGCATGGCCGAGGCACAAATACACTTGTACAGCCTGAGTTCTTGGGGAAATCTGATAAGAATGAGAGAAGAATGAGATAATTTGCTTGGGTTCAGAACCCATTTCCATGATGGATTCCCCTCCACCTGACTCCAAATAATGGCAGCATCAAAACCAGAGAATGGCTCCCAGTAACATCCAATTTGCAAAGGGAGAACATCACCCAGATTCCAAGCACTGCAAATATTCACGCTATCTAACTTTTGGCACCTCGCTTCAGAGCCTCCCTGAAGCCGAAATCACCAGGAGAACTTCCAAAATGCAAGTTGGGGAGCTCTGCAAGTAACCCCTCTCTGTGCTGAGGCACAGAAAGCCTGATTCCAGTTCAGCCACCTGCATTTAGGGTAACCAACAGGTGCCCATCGCACGGAAGAGGGGAGAGCTACGCAAGCGTCGTCCTGATTCAGCTTTCCACAGCAGCATCTTCCGTCTGCCACGAGGAATCCACGTTGGAAGGAAGAGGCAATATATGATTGACAAACTCTAAAACCCTCCAGGGGAAATGAGAGACAGCGAGCTGGATTTTAACAGCACCATCATTAATTTGAGAGGCAGCACAAGTGACAGAACAGGAGAGATTACTGGTTTTGTTTTCCCAAATTTGTCTGAGTCACCATATGTTGGATCCATCTTCCCCAGCTTTAGATGTTTACTGAGGAGACATCTTCATCTTGCTGTCAGCCAAGAAGCAGGAAGAGAAACTTCCAGGGCATCACGTAGTGGCCTCTGTATCACATATACCAAGGTGGATCCCACCCCAAGCTTAGAAGGTTCATGTCCTCAGCTCCCAAACGCAGCCAGGGACATCCTGATCATTTTCTAAAAGGACTCATCCCTTCTCATAACTGAAATGAGCTAGGGAATTAGTCGCCTAAATTGGATGACTGAAATTCAGCTGCATATAATTTCCCTTTCTTTAAAATACGCACGGTAATCTTTTTTGAGGACTATTTTAGGATTTCAGAAAGAAAAAGGAAAAACAAAAAAATCACAACTGTATCATATGCTAAGAAGATCTACTCACATATGAGTATATACAGATGAATGCAGAGGTCTATTACAGTTTGTGTCCATATAAACACGCACGCGGACACAAAAGACTGCAAGTTCAGCCTGCTGAATATTAAATCCTGTTCAGCATGAGCACACAGCCTTTTGGATATCTCCTAAGTCCAAATCTGTAACCGTATGGAGTGGGGAAAGGCTAAACAGCAGCAGAAAAAGAAAAACTGTTTATTTTGCTACAGCAAACCTGCTGGTGAAATAACTGGTGGCTCCAGTCATTTTACTGAACATGGTGGTCCATAAATTTCAACGCGTGACTGTGCCCAAACAAAAAGCATCCAAAGCTGGAGAGAATAGAAATGAAAAATTGGAGTCAGTTACCATGGCAAACCACAGGTTTGGATGTGCAGCAAATGGGTCCCAATGCCTCCATGCCAAACACATACAACAAACTGCGTTGGACGCAAACTCCTGCAGAATAGACAAATCCTACCTGATAAGGTCTCACTTTATGGTGAATTTCTTGAATTCCAACCTCTCTCGTCCTTACGTCACGACACTGGAAAAAGAAAATGAGAGAAAAATCACACAGAAGTACATTAGGCTCTGAAACACACAGATTTCCAGCCACCCGTTGGGTTCAAAATTAAACTGAAATAGCGTGAAGTTGCGAGGATGAATTTCAAATGGGCAGACTTCAAAATAAAAATGCTCACCGATCCATCCCTAATACACCTTGGAAAGAGGTCTTAGTGCTAAATGGAAAGCCATGCTGGTAGAAATCAATTCACTGAGCAACCATTGTGTCTCATGGGAAAACGTACCCTTTGATTCACAAACAGCAGGGACTGCAGGGAAAGTCAACATACATGAAAGAACAACAAGAAAAGACTTAGACATTATCCATTTTTACTCTACATTGGAAGGTTTTGACACTGACAAAAATCTAAACCAAGGCACCATAGATGTTCCTTAAAAAGACTGAATTTGAACAAGCTTTTTCCTGCTTTTAGGTGATAACATGAGAAGAGCAGCAGAATTCCTACCCAAATATAAGAAAGCAAAGCTCATGCTGATGCAGCATCCACAGAGCATCAGCAAGGCTTGGGATCAACAATACAGAAAGTGGAAATAGCTGAAAAAAGACACTTTCCTCCTGCAGAAATCAAAGGAGAAGACAGAGCTGCAAGCTCGGGGTTTGACAGTTGGGTTATAGTCTGCAAAACTTTTGCACTTCTCAGCAGTACTGACAAAATTAAGTAATTTGGCACCCATCTTGATAAGCAAACAGTTGTGGTCATATAAGGGCTCCTGCTGCAGCGGACTCGGTGCTTTCACATCCTAGTGGGTTTGATGTAAAGATCAACGCTAACCTTAACCCAACTCTTGCCAAAAATTAAGTGCAGCCACAACAGTTTTCCCCAAAGCGGCGAGGTGTAAATCCACACGTGTGCTGTATTGGGAGAAAAGGAAGATATAACCTTACAGGGGTTATAACTGCTCTAGCAACAACACTTATCTGTGTAGGAACTCCAAAAGACTTCCAGCCAAGAGCAGAGTGTGGGAAAAACCAATTTATGGGAAATACCTGAAGCACAGAACAAGCAGAGCTCCATCCCACGCCCTGCTCTGCTTTTAAATGCCATTATCGACGTAGAACAAAACTCTCCCAAAAAGCAGAGGATAAATGCTTCCTTTTTACAGTGTCATTCATCGTAGTACAGAAATAAATAAATAAAACCTCGGGCTTCTGGAGGAGACGCACACTTCTCTACATTACAATTTCCTAACCAGCACGCACCACGAAAGCCAACTCTCCATTAAGAATCCCAGGACTGGGAAAAGGCAGCGTATTTCTGTGATGATGCTTTGCAATTCCGTGTCCAACACACACGTTTCTCTGGCCCCAGACAGCAGCTGGCGAATGCGCAAGGAGCATCCTGTGCTTCCAACAAGCTGCTCGGGGATCACTTCTTTGCAGCAACCGCAGCCACGCGCTGCAGCGTTGCCACGGCTCAACCTCATCCCCCAACCCCATCCTCACCAAGCCAATGCACAAAGATGATGCCAGAGGTGCCAGCACTAGTGAAGTGACTGGTATTTGCTAGTGAGAGCCACAAACCTTAAATATAAAGCTTCCTGCAAGTGCCCTCTCAGCCTTGGCTTTCCTCTCTCCTCTTCCAAGCTCAGAGGAAAGGGAAAAGCACACTCGGAGCTGACTCGTACGACACGAGGAGAACGCAACAGATCTTACGTTCCAAGCTCTACTGCAGCAAACGGCCTGGCTCCTCACGCCACCAGCTGCAGCGTTTCTGCCTCGCTAAATTAAAATCTCTAATTATCTGCACAGCGGAGACTTTTTTAAAACAGATTTGGTTCTTCTGAAGGCAACGACTGCCAGCTTGACAGGCCCTATAAGTTGCAGCTCAGTTCAGCTCAGCCACCAGGCTCACCCCCGACTGCCATGGATCAGATATCCCTGCTTCTCCAGCTGATCTTGATCGGATTCAGCTCAAAGGATGTGGTTTCAGGGAAGGACTCGCTAGAAGCCCTACAGAGCTCAACGGCAAAGGCTGAACTGCAGCACGGAGCCTGTGCCCCCTGTCTGCCTTTGCAGTGGAAAGTCAGCAGGAGAGATGGAAGCTTCAATGGCTGGCAAAGCTGTCAGCCAATTCCTGGCTTGCTGCTGGAGAGAGATCAGGAGGAAAGATTTATGGAAAAGTCTGCGGCTTCAGCGCAGGAGAGATTAAGCCACTATGGAGAGCCCAGCTGGAAGGAGGAGTCAACGCCAGAAGTCCGGAGTTTATTGCCTGATCTTTTGCGCTACAGCTACAAGATGCAACTGAGCTGGCAAGAGCATTACGCAGTTAAACACAGCCTGGAGAGCTATTTGTGTTAAATACTAACAATATCACAAAATACAAACCTGTGGGGGGCTCCTGGAACACGCGTTGGAGCTGAAGCTTTTACAGTTGCTTCTTGTTGTCCATGATACAAAATGAACCACATTAAAAGCTTGTGCACACCTATCAAAGCTGTAATTATGGTACTGGCCAAAACCTCTCCTTGTAGTTGTTCTACCCTCCCCCGGATTAGGATAAAAACCACCCCTAACTCACTCATCCAATACTCACTGTCTGTGTGATGTTTAGTACAAAAGCACATGCAACCACACGTCTGGGTTTCTCTTGCATTTCCCTTCTTGGGAATAATCCATAGGGCTGATTACAGTCTATGTTGCCTCATAACGGCCCCTATCCCACCTTGCTGGATGTGGTAATGCCTTAAAACCTCTTTAAGGAAAGGTGAGTTAGAAATAGGGCACACTAACTCATGATACAAACCCAGCGAGCAGCTGTGGTGAGGATCTGGCCTGCCTGAGCACCGGGATATCAAGGCAATGAAATGTCTTTGGAATAGGCTCAAAAGTAGGAGATTTGGGTCAAGCTTAGTCTGGGAACTTGGACGTGACTTTGCTGGAGGCTTAAGACAACTGGATCAAACCAATGGACAAGTGGGTTTCAGGAAGGAGGTGCCAACTCAGGCAGTACAGGCCAGGTGTGGGGACAGAGAGGTTGACAGAGGCAGCTGAGGGCCGAGCTCAGCTGTGATGAGTGGGACAGGGTCCAGTTGGAGACCTGCAGCTTTGCTGTGTCCCTCAGAGGTCAATCCTGAGCACAATATTGCCCCACCTGCGCATCAGCAACCTGAATAAAGGCACAGAGTGGTCCCTTCAGCGAGTTTGTTGATGATGCAAAACTGGGAGGAGTGCCTGATGCACCTGAGCATTAGTACCAGTACCTCTGGTACCATCTTAATACCAGAGGGTACTAAGATGATGAAAGGACTGGAGTACCCGGGCAAGTCTGACAGAGCTGGGCCTGTTCTGAAAAGAAGACTGAGAGGACATGTCACCAGTGTGTGCAAGTATCTGCAGTGAGGGTGTAGAGCAGACAGGGCCAGGCTCTTCTCAGCAGTCCACGTGAATATGAGGAAGAATTTCTTCACTATGAGAGGGACTGAGCACTGAAACAGGTTGCCCAGAGAGGCTGTGGAGCCACCACACCTGGAGATATTCAAAAGCCACGTGGAGAGAATCCTGGACAAATTACTCTAGGTGACTCTATTTGAGCAGAGGGGTTGGACAAGATGATCTGCACAGGTCCTTGTCAACCCTCAATCACAGAATCCCAGAACGGTTGAGGTTGGAAGGGACCTCTAGGGATCACCCAGTGCAACCCCTGCTCCAGCAGGGACACCCAGAGCACGGGGCACAGGGGGCATCCAGGCAGGTTGGACATCTCCAGAGAAGGAGCCTCCACAGCCTCTCTGGGCAGCCTGTGCCAGGGCTCTGGCACCCTCACACCAAGGAAGTTCTTCCTCACATGGACATGGAGCTGCCTGGGGTTCAACTTGTACCCGTTACCCCTTGTCCTGTCACTGGCCACCACCGAGCAGAGCCTGGCCCCATCCTCCCTACATTCTCCCCTCAGCTACTTGTCCATGTTGCTCACATCCCTCTCAGCCTTCTCTTCTCCAGGCTCAACAGGCCCCGCTCGCTCACTCTTTCCTCACACGACGGCTGCTCCAGTCCCTCCATCACCTTCGTGGCCCTGCGCTGGCCCCTCTCTAGCAGCTCCACGTCCCTCTTGTCCTGGGGAGCCCAGAGCTGCCCCCAGGGCTCCAGGTGCCTCCCCAGGGCTGAGCAGAGGGGCAGGATCCCCTCCCTGGCCCTGCTGCCAACGCTCCTCCTGCTGCAGCCAGGAGCCCATTGGCCTTCTTGGCCACCAGGGCACGTTGCTGCCTCACGGGGAACTTGGTGTCAACCAGGACTCCCAAATCCCTCTCCATGGAGCTGCTTTCCAGCAGGTCAACCCCTAATCTGTGCTGGTGCCTGGAATTATTCCTGCCCAGGGGCAGGACCCTCCACCTGTCCTTGTAATTCTGCAAAGAGGGAGCAGTGTCACAGCGGACTATATGGGGCACTATAGATGCTGACTGCTATAGTCACCTTCCCATAAAAATCAAGAGTGGGCATGTGTACCTGCTTCAGACTTAAAATATAAATGTAATTTCTCACTCTCCTCCTTCTCTCCACCTCCGCGTATATATTTATCTAAACTCAGAAATATCAAGAATATCAAGTCTCATTTGTTTCTGCCGAAATCTCTCCTGGAAGATTTCTCCGGCCTCAGACTAAGAGCCTTCTTCCAGTTGTTCAGTCAAACAAGTGCATGCGTGGGAAACAGAAAGGAAGGATAATTTCTAATAGCGTAAATTAAAAATAAACCCTCCTGCTTTCTCTCTGGTTTAGAAGGTTTAACTCTGCTAAGAACGGGAACATCACAAACTAGTTATCAAGTACCTACATGGGTGGAGGTAAGAGTTCTAAACTAAAAATTGTTCCAAAAGATCCAAAACAGTTTATATCCTTAAGGTGATTTTTAACCATTTAACTTATAAAATAACAATAATAATTAACACAAAACTTAACATACTTATTTTTTTTCCAGCGGCAAACCTAACCCCTATCCTGTCTTGTGGTCATCCCTTTTCTTCCCCCAGAATCAGTTACTTGGCATAAAGTCAACAATCAACAAATATTTTACCTGTGTCCCAAAATCCTTCATCCTGGCCAAGGCAAGTTCTCTCAGGTTCCCGTGCTCCACTCCAGAGCTGACTAGTGGCATGGGGATATCTCTGCATAGGAAAGGAAAAACCCAAACCTCAAAAAAATTGCATTAGAAGGCATTAAACCTGAAAGTGCTATTGTGGTCACGGAGGCCAAGATCTTATGCAGAAGCCTGAAGTACTTATCTGAATCATCTTTGCTTCAAGTCATTGGTTGAATGAAAAATAACCGGCAATGTCAACTAAAGACACAAGAAAAATGGAGAGGTAACAGCACTACAGAACTCATTTTAGTAAGAAGACTGAAGACAAGACTAGGCTTTTGCAATCCCGACAGGTAGGTTGTAATTTTGTTTTCAATTTTTCACTTGGAAAGCTGAAAAAATTGTGTATGTGGCTCATGCAGTGTAGCCTGTGCCTTGCCTAGGACATAGGTCACAATATCTGCTGCGGGAGACCAGCAGTTGGGAACCAGGCCACATCTTTCTGCTGCGACCAACTTGAATGTCCAATACGGAAAAAAATCACCAGATTTACAACTTATTTTAAACTGGGATACTAGCTGTTTAAAAGTCAAGAAGTCCTGCTTAAGAAATGATTTGCAGCCAAGCCCAGACATAAAATCTAGGGCCCTCCTGTGAATGGGAATTGGTGAGTGTGTAAATGGCAAGAAATCTTCCTTCAGTTCTGCAAGGGTGGTACTAAAAGGGTACTTCCATTTAACACTATATTATAGAGAGTAATTTCAAATTATTCCCCCTCTTCTGACTTAAAATCTACCTTGACACCTCTGATAACCCATTAGACCCCTGGATGTAATAAGCAGCACTGCAGAAGGCAAAAAGGCACGTTAGAAAGCACAAGCTGGCTGTGAGAATAAAGTAGGAATTACAACTAGCGTTGGGGCAGTTAGACACAGGTGATCTTCAAACATCACTTATAAAACTCTAGAGTATTTTAAAATTAAAAACACTCTAAAAAGACACGGACAAACCTACTCAAGTACTATCTAATCCGAAACCCCTCAGATTTTCTACAGGGAAATAAGAACTATACAAGTGTGAAAGATGCTTAGCACGATGTAGAACAATTTAGTCTCAAAATGCAGTTCACACACATCCTTTGATGAGTATTCTTCCTTTCTCTTCTTCTCTACAAGCACTTGGCAGAGCAAAGAAGAGAATATCATCAAAAAACACACAGAGAAATGGATGGTTGGGGAATTGGTAATGTAATTAGCTTAATCCATCTTGGTTCAGTAGTGATTGAAAGTCATCACCATCGAGCAGCTGTCTGATGACCTCTATAAAGGGTATTAATTGAGATCTGTTCAGTTCCTTGTGGACTTGTGTTCACATCACGGCCACCGTTAGCAGTTCCTATTCTGGGCAAGTACATGAACATGAGCTGTAATGGGCCAAGAGGGTCCTGCAGGCCCCATCCTTGGGCTGTTTCACTCTTGTCCCAAGTCGCTGGCAGGGGGCAAGAAAAGGAGGGATCCTTTATTGTGGACAGGGAAAACAAGTATTTCGGATGCCAGTATTCTCCTATTTCAGCATTAAATACAAGCCAATTTTGGCACAACTTCTGCCAACAGACAGCTGGGTCCTGGGGGCCTTGTGGTTTTCTTACTTTCCTCAATCTTCTTTCTCTAAAGCCCAAGGGTCTCAGAAAGCTTCCCCACCTCTTAAACTTGCCTGATGAAAAGTTGAGGCAAAATACACTTAGCTAACCAGTTCATTTATTCAGTGGATTTCTCTGAGTAAATAAGAGGCTGCAGAGCCCACACAACATATTTCAAAGGGCTTCAATTAGAGGAAATGAGCACTTCACACTGTGACTAAGGGACACACTGGAGGAGAAGAGCATTTTCATCAGGGCATGTTAGATCTACAGTGCTAATCTAACCGAATGCCTTTCCTCTAATTATGGACCAGCTCCAAAAAGTCAGGCTGCACGTATTGCCCCTAAAGGGGCACGGATGAAACGCACTTGCATCTTCCTGAAGTAGGTCTTCAGCAAAAACCCAGAGTCATCTAAGAAAGAGTAAATAAACTATTGCAAATAAATGGAGAATACAAAATACAGTAGCCTCTCATCTGCCGACTAGGGAATAAACGAAAACAAGACATGCACTTTTGTGATAAACAAAGTTTTAAGGAAAAAAGAAGCAAGGGAGAATTTTTTATCCCCATTTCAGATCAGGGCAGGATATATCAATAAATATTCTATGTACATCATGGGTATACAAGATAGATGTGTTTTCTGGACAGCCGAAAGACAACATTGCACTAGTGATTTCAGGACTTGTTAAAATGCTAAATAAACTCCAGCTAAATCAGGGATTTGGAATTAAATCACGACCTTATTAAACTTAATGTGTTATTTGCCAGGACATTCAATGGCGGGTATCTAATCTTGGACTTTTCAAAGTCGAAGATTCGATTCTTAATCACAGGCAAACACTCTACGTTAGCACTTGTGAAGCAGCTGGTTCACACACACGGTGCAAATCAAAACACTTGGATTCTACCCTCAACTTTGACTTGTTAGGTGATCCCAAAGGACTCGGGCGCTCTGTTTCTCCAGGCCTATATGTCCATCAGTAAAGTGAAAATAATATTCACACAAAACACAGGGATCCATAGGAGGAAAGGTCTCACACACCAAAGCACCTGGGTGCACAGCAGGTTCTGAAGCACTCTGGTTAAATAGAGTATTAAACATCTCAGTCATGAGGCACCCATGAAGACCTTCTCTCCCAACCAGCCATTAGTAACATCCTCACAATCATTTTGCACGTTTTTAACTAGGTTTTTGGAAGCAGAAGGTTTTTCCACTGTCCTGATGCCTCCTCCACACTCACTCCACTCCTTAAGCTGGTAATTTTGAATATGTGACCGATTACTGAAGTGTTCAGTCCTTATGCAACCTGAAAACCAACAGAGAACAGAAATCCCCAACAGAGACCCTGGTAAGGGCCAGCAAAGCAGTCCTGGGAATACAGGGCAAACATTTTAGAAACCAGGCTTTGTTCATTATTGTGCTACAGAGCAACACAATGATCCTGAAGGCAATTTAGATCCAAGTAATAGCTTTTGCACTTTGCACCGGAGGTGTCAAAATCTGTAATCACCAAGAACAAATTTCAGATAACACGAGCCAGTCAGTAAGAAAACAATTATTGCACTGGAACGTAATAACCGAGGACTGCATGACAGCTGCTTGGAGGCTGCTGCTGCTGACAGACGCAGCGCACGAGTGGGTTTTCCAGGTCTGTGTTCCTTAGGAGAAAACCCACTAGGCTGCAAATTCATAGCCCTGTAAAACGAGCAGCTTTATTTTTGGATACAATGCTATGCCAGCAATATCATGAGCAAACGCACTGCTGTGTCTGTAGTGGAGTGCATTAGGAAGAGGACAAGAGTTTTGCCTTTGAAAATGCTTCCACGAGTGACGTGAAAAGCCTGTGGTTCTGATCAAAGAAGATATCCTGTAAGACATGTTTTACCTTCTTTATGTGGTTAACATTTCCCCTTTTCAGAATTTAGCTGCAGCTCCCAGTTTCTCAAAGGAACAAAGAATTGAAGAAGGGACCTCCTGGGATCTCAAACTGCGGCTCAGTTACTGCAGACTGTCAGATCACAATCACATTCATAAATCTAATCAAGCTACACCATAGTAATAACTTGGTTCTCCTCCTCTTTAGCAAATTTAGAAAGGTGCTCCAAAAGTGTGTAAGGCTTTCTCACTTTGCCTGCTCTGAGTGCTATGCATTGGCACTGCTTCCAACTCACATAGCTAGAAATCAACTGAATATTGTCTGCACATACAAAAATGGGTAATGATGGCACAGCCTCCCTTCTTAACATCGGACAGATGAAAGACATAATAGAAGAGAAAAGAGCCAAGAGAGGCATTGAAAATACAGAGCTCAAATGTAAGTACTACCTAGCTCTCTGGAAGGTGGGGATCTAGATGGAATCTGAACATAGGAAACTTAATCCACAGTCTAGTGGCAATTTTCCCATCAACATCATATTACTCCTTCCACATCCTATGCTTTGGTCTAACTGACAGCACCAGCGAGGCCTCCAGAAATCTGGAAATATATATGGGCACATCAGAGAGGCAGTTCGGTTTAAATATCGTCCTGTTTTACTTGGCCTTTCGCGTAGTCAGACAGAAGCGGTTTTAAAAATCTTTAATGCGCTAACGATTAGGACTGGAAAATAATAGAAGAGTGAGTCACATCTTGCTGCAATTAAAGTAACGACCCCTCCCTGTGCAATAAATCAATGTGCCAGGCCCACCAAGGAACATCATTACCTCTGAACGCGATACACACGTGTCCAGGGGGGGACGAGGGCCAGGATCCTCGCCACCAGATCCACGAGGGTGCTGGGGGGGTAGCTCTTGTACCTCCCAGTTTTCCAGAGCTCGTACAGCCCCGTGCCACGGATCACCAGCGTCGGATAGAGCTTCATCCCATCCGGGCGAAAGGCAGGATTCTCAAAAAACTCCTGGAAAACAGAACAAAAACTGAAGTCAGAGCTGGATTTCCTGGGGCTACAGCAGCCCCCAGCTGGGCAAAACCATCCCCAACAAAACAGGTTGGGAAATAGATTTTATAAAACACAACTGGAAGTGCTACTAAAGAATGCCCGGCTTGCATTGAATTTTGAATATTTATCAGTTTACAACGTTTCTAGGAATAAAGGAGTATATTCTAGATTTAGGGAGAAAGGCACTGAAGAAAACAAACACGTGACTGCTGTAAGTCAGACCTGTGCATTCCTGCTACCTTTCAGCAGGAATTCAATAGATCCAACAGATACTGCACCATTTATTGTAACAGACTTTACCCAGAATTAGAACAATAGAAACGAGGGTACTTATCCTCCATCTCAATAGACAACATTTAGAGATTAATCAATGTGTCTGGGACACATCATCTGAATAACAACGGAGAAAAAAGGAGTTATTCTACAGGGATGTTCGGAACGATCCTGCAGAAAGGGAGAACAAGCTGCATTTCCTCCTTACTTATGACTGGATACCAATACGGAGCTACAAATTGATCAACACTAGCTCACACTACACAATTGCACTATTTTTCCCATATTAAATTTCAGTAGCAATGATTAAAATCACTTACAAAAATGAATAAAAAACCACAGCAGCACCCTGCAAAGCACCAAGTTACCATCAAAGCCACTTAAGCAATGACACAACCATCTTTTTCACAGTGCCCAGGGGCAAATCTAATACTGGATTACACTAATGCCCACTTGAAATCCCCAGCTTGACCCAGGGCTCCGTCACCCTCCCAGCCAGGGCCGATTTTCCCTCATGTTCAGAGGGACCTTCTGGTGTTTCAGTGGCTGCCGTTGCCTCTTGTCCTGTTGAGGAGAATCCGGCCCCGTGCCCGTTGCACCCTCCCTTCAGATACTCATGCTCATGGATGAGATCCCCCTCAGTCTTCTCCTCTCCAGGCTGAACAGGCCCAGCTCCCTCAGCCTTCCTCCTAGCACCTTCATCATCGCCGTGTCCCTCCACTGGACTGGCTCCTGTAGCTCCATGTCTCATATCCGGGAACCCAGGACTCCAGATGTGGTCTCAGCAGGGCAGAGCCACCTCCCTCCGCTTGCTGGCAACGCTCCTCCTCACGCAGCCCAGGATGCCACCGGCTTTCTTGGCCACCAGGGCACCGTGGGCACAAGAAGCCCACGCACTCCCCACCGTGGGGTAGCTAGAACGATCCTCAGCACAGGAGAATGTTTGTGCAGAAAGTGCAAGACCCACCACCTCCACGGTCAGGCTCCAGGCGTGTTGTCAAACTCATTCCCTTCTCACCCAGGCTGCAAACCAGGCAGGGGAGCCACCGTCCATGTGTGCCGTCAAGCTACATGATTCATGAAATGGTCTAAAAAGAAGTGGGCCAGAAATAGATAATTCTGCACAGCGAGGCCAAGATACGAGCTGTGAGGTTTCTCCTCACCACCCAAGGTGAGAAAACAGGGATATCACGGAAAACACGGATATTGGTGTCAACCAGAGTAAACAAAGGGTCTTCCCTTGCTTGCAGGCCCTTTGGGGTGGTTCGTGCTGGTTCCTTCCCCGGCCTGCACCGCTCGCTGCGCGTCCCTCCGTGCCCGCTCCGATTCCCAGCGGGCTCCTGGCCAAGAGGATAACGCACGGGAGCAGTTTTCCTTCGTGTGGCAGTCGGATTAGGTCGTGGAGGAACCTGCCAAGTACCAAGGGGGAGCAAAACCAGCCAGGGGATTTGTCCCCATGGGGGAACAGGGGGCCATTTTACCTGTCCATGCATCTTTCGGAAGCGTGGGACCTCCCTGCTGTCCCAAAAGGTTGTTGGACATTACGGGCAAGGCCAGCGGCAAAGGCGGACGCGCTCCGTGCTCGGCTGACCGCCCTTCCCGCTGCTCCAGGGTGTTGCTGTCCCTCAAAACGCAAGGAAGACAAATCACCGGGTTCCTTTCCCAGGCAGGCGGCGGCAGCAGGTGCGTTATCCGAAGCCACACGGCACATTAGGCAGCACAGGGGCAGCGATTAATTCAGGAGAGTGACATCCTGGCACAGCCCAAACGGACGCGCTGCCACCCTCGGGAGGCAGCTAGAGGTGCTCTAAAGAGCAAAGAGGGCAGAAGGAGCAGGAAACCCTCCGGAGAGGGGAGCCCAGCAGCACCGAGCACGGGAAAGACCTGAAGATAAGACCACGATGGCACTTCTACGGCGAGATAACGCAGGGTAGATACAGCGACCCGGCCAGGAAACCAGCTATCCCATCCCCCGTAAGGACACGGATTAATATCCACAGCAACCCCAAATATTTAATATTTGGAATATTAAACCTTGGCCCATTTACCTTGCAGATCAGCTGCAAACACATCGACGCGGCCCAGGTGAAACCCACCTGGCTGGTGCAGGCAAGGGCACAAGTTCCACACGGGGAGGCCGGCGACTTCCCGCGCGCTGTGGATTTCACGTCGGATACGAAGCCAGCTGATAACGCCGCTCCGTATTTTGGTTACGCTGCTATTAAAAACCTAACAGCTTTCGGCATTCAGGTCTAAAACTGCTTCTCAAAGCATTCCTCAAGTTTAGCTATTAAACAAAACCTTCTAAATACAACACAGCTCCCTTCCTTGGCTGCCGGAGCCCCTGCTCCTGTGGAACGGCGCGGCGCGACGCCAAGGCAGGTCCGTGCCACAAACCTTAAAGCTTTAAATTCCTGCTTTTAAGAGCTTAATCAAACCTGTTTACAGAGGAAAAACGGCTGAGTCTCTCTGAAATAAAGGCAGGCAAAATGCAAACACATCCAAAGCTTTGGTAGGAGCGCCAGCCAATTTTTTTTTTAAATTAGACACCTTAAAAAGGTGTCTTTACGTGATAAAAATGCTCAGAACATGTCGCTGCCAAGAGAAAAAATTCAATCCTTAAAGCAGCATTTGTTCCAGCGACCACCATTGAAAGCATCTCTAGAGTCAACAGGAGGCTTCTCAACGACACTACTCAGCAATCGGGACCTAAATCAGCATCTGCTAATGCACTTTAAAGCAAGAGGCTAAAGACAACCTAGAGGAAAAAGGATCCCTGTGTATTTCCATTTTTTCCCCCCTTTTCAAATCATTTGAGGATGCAGCTCTCGCATGCATGAATATTCCAGATGGAAACACAGGCAACTTCAAAGCCACAAAACCAATTTTCTTTGGACGTGAAGTTTTCTCCCCTCCAGCTCCAGGCTGCAAGCCCGGTGCAGCTGAACACTTTTTGTATAACAACGATGGACACTAGAGTAAAATGTTTAATTTGTGCACACAGAGGATGGGCAGAGTCCGTGGGATTTTCAAGCAGCTTAATAACAGTGGTCAAATGCCCTTATATAATGTTTCTCCCATCCTTGCCCAATTTATGTGGTATTAAGAGAAAAGTTGAGCACGCTTCCACGGCAAATCATATGACAAGTAACCAGAAAGTCCTGGAATTCAGAATTTTTTGCTTCATCCAAGCACCAAACAAACATATTTGACTCGCAGGACCAGCTGCTCTATGAATTACAAACCACGAATCCTAGTAAGATCCCATCAGTACCTATTCAGTCCACAAGGTTATACAAGTTAGCCACTAACATGTTTTATGAGAATAGTAATTGATTTTACCAGCATCTGCCTTTGTTGTAGAAGTTCCCTGTTATTAAAGCTAATGGCATCTATAGGATCCATTCATCCAGCAGCTCATAAACTCCCTGCCACTATGAATAATCAGGGTCTAGTGGGTGTAAAATTAGTCATTTAGATGCCAAGAAGCCACTGATTTTTCCATCAATGCAGATGCATCAAAGTGGATGATGGAATCCTTTTGTCCAAGGCCCATAATTGCTTTGAGCCTTAAAAACTGCCTGACATTATTATTACTGCCCAACAAAGCAGACCGTGGTTAAGAAACAAAAGTCAACAGTAATACAGAGCAAAAAATAAAGAAAAAAATGAGTGAGAAATAACAAAATGCAAGAGGAGATGCAGCCTGGAGAGGAAGCCACGATCTCAAATAGCAAGGTGAAAATACTTCCCTATCTGCCTCATAACATCTTTTTTAAATAGAAAATCCGTCATCCACCTCTCTACTCACAACTGCAGCAGCAGGGTCAAATGATGTGGATCAGCATCAGGCTGTGCAGTGGTTTCGTCCTGCTTTATCGTTCTGTCATAGGACAAACATGTTTTAAAGAGCACCAAAAGCCACATTTCTGCCCCTCGCTCCAAAAAACAGAAATACGTTTTGTGGGATTTCACCTGTGCTTCTTTCCAACAGAAAGAGAATCCGTTGCAATCTCCTGCTCTCGAGATGTTCAATAGTTCAGGAGATAACAGTTATAGGATGAGTAGAGCCATTTTTAAGCTATTTACTAAAATGTCAGGATATATTAAAAATAAAGGTCATCAAACTCCAGCTTTGAGTGACTGCCCAGTAGAATTGAGTTACTGCTCAGTCCGATGCCATAAACGTACTCAAACGGGTCCATTTATTCAGTTACCTGCATTAAACAGATGATTAAATTCGTGTCCAGCCGCATTAAGAGAAACAATATCTTAACTCTCCATATTACAGCATCCCTTATCTCCCTCAGCTGTATTATTTATAACCACAAACACGGTTAATACTTGAAAGCTACAACGCTGAATGACACTTCCAACTCTCCAGGGAATGAACAATCACTTAGTGGTTTAATTATAGGCATTAATAAAAGCTTGTGGCTCAAAGACGCGGTTCCCTTCCAACTTCAGATTTGCATTTCCCCCCCTCTTCCTGGCAAACAGCAGCCTAATTAAATGTAGCGATAGGATCTGCATTCGCTAATACCTACAGTGGCCATTGAGCGATGACTCTAGGGCTCGTGTTGGGCACCGGTTGTCACCTGGGGAGGAGGGACACGCAGCACCGGCAGCCACAGGAGGCACTGTCATTTTTAAGCCACCTCAACGTCTCTCAGTCGTGGAATTTTTAGACCCCCTGGACTTACCAGAGCATGAGATGATATCATTTATGAGCTTTAAATATGTGTAATTGAAATAAAACCAATTCAAATATCTCCCCAACACAAGCTTGGGAAATCCCAAGGTTGCTTTGGGTTCACATATGGGCAATGTGTTTGCTCATGGCAAACACATCACAATTCCAGACGTAAAGCACCAAAGCTTTTAAAATTTCCTTTATTTTCTTCCATACCTTTTACATGAAAACTAAGCAATGCCAGGGTCCAGCTGGTACCCAGGGATCTCAACGACCACCAATGATCAGAGCTTTGGCTCTGTTCACCTTCCCTTGAGATTTCTGCTCTGTGCTGGAAAGCCACTTCTAAGTCTGGGTGTCTTGTGTGCAAACTAACTCTAGGTGAAGATAATGATTAATTTCTGCGTTTTCCAAGATGACAAAAGCTCACAGCTGCCCAGAACTTGCACCCACGAGGTCCCACCACGGGGCTTCGCAGTCCTCCATGACGGGTCATCTGCTCGCAGCGGGGATTGAAGAGCAAAAGGATGAGCCCAGCCCGGTTTCCCCAGGAAACACTATTTTTAATACGCAATCTGCTGCCCACAATCTACTCCCAAGGTAGCGGGAGACACACGCAAAAGCAGGAGGAGAAGAGGGAAGAATTCTGGACCACCAGGGAGAGAAGCATTTCCTGTTCTCCATCAGCAACGTCTACTGCACGTTCAGGTGCTCTTTGGAGACACTCCCAGCTGCAATTCATAAATCCTGCATCTGAATTGATGATGGCTGATGCAAACACGGTCAGCACAGCAGTATTTTTAATTAGGCTCCTTTGAAATGCACCTTGCAATATATTCGATATCATGAACCTGTCTAAAAATGATTCAGAGGCGCAGACATAAATCAAGCCACTTCAGTCGAACGCCTGCGCTCACAACAGCATCTCCTGCAGATGGGATCGGGTGGCCAAGAGTTTCCAAAGCAGGAGACTCAAATTTCCAAGTCTCCAGGGACCACTTATGCAGCACTCTGCAACCAAGGGAGGAAAGACCCATTTCCAGCAGGCTGCTAAAATGTTCCTGGCTATTGACAGCTACGTAATAAAGTCCTTACTGCTACTGACATGTCGAGCTGTCAAATTCCACCATACGGTTTATGATTATGGAAGCTCCTAAACCAAGAGAGCTGTGCCACAAAACCCACCTCTTCTGCCACAAGAGGTTCAGCTCTACAACCACCATTAACATCTGCTTTCTGCCCAGTTGCCCACAAATTTCTTCAACACTGGTATAAAATGATGTGTGGAAAAACAGCACATCAAATATTGCAGCACAGAGGGGGAACAGAAGACTTCTTCAGCTTTCTTTTGCCAGTCTTTAAACTCCTAGAAGAACAGGCTCAAAATACACGAGGAGCTTAGCAGCAGTACAGCCCTGAGGACCCCAATACGTCATATTGGGGTATTAAGAGTAATTGAGACAAATTAGTAAACACACGTATTTTTCGTTGCTGCCTCATTTACATGCTTACCTGAGGATGTTCTGTGATGCATCATATGTTGATTTGGAAAGCTGAATAAAGAAAAGTAGATTTGCGTGCTAATATCCTACCTGCTGTTCACTCTGGATCTTGTAGTTCCCTCTTCAAGGTTCAGAGGGCCGTTCTTGCCTCCTCCCTTCCCCAGCCTCAAAAACATTAAATCCAGATGTCCCAGGGAACATTTCCAGGAGTGTCTCATAACACAAGAGACTCCTCGTTAACAGTCACTCATAACATTGCATTAGGCACATTAGGCATTAACCATCTGCTCTTGTGTTAAGGAAAACGAACTAATTTAGAGGAACACAAAAGTCAGCCCACAAATGCAAAGCTGCAACAAGTTGTTGACCAAGGCTGCGCTCCTCGCGGCTTCATAAATGCCACGTTCAATTCTCTACCTGCTAAAATGAGGAAACTCCTGTTGTTGGAGAACGAAGGAAATGCTGAATTTCCTCCCATTCCAGATCTCTCGTGGCCGATTTTCACTTCTGGACCCTCAGGACCTCTATGTGGCCTCCCAAAGATGTTATTTTCACCAAATTTGCACAGAATTTACCCACAGAGACCCTGGGCTGCGGCACTCAGCAACGAGAAGAGGACTTCAGCATTTGCAGGAGGCCGTGGGCATCACGGCACGACCTTGGAGCGTGTTCCGACCCCTGAACACAGCATCTATCAGAGCGGCCTCTCCAGATTGTGCTCAGTGCACCAAGCAGCCCCATCTGCTCCGTCCTGCAGGTGCTCCACGCGAGGCTCCATTTATTACACAGTTTTGGAGGAACCCATGGGAACACCTCCATCGATTTGCTGTGAAGTTTCACCTTCACTTTCACCAAACACAGGGCTCTGGTCTGCATGTTTCTGAGAGGGTCAGCTATACCCAAGGGCAGGAAATACAGCATTTTGTTTTTGTCATAAGTTAGCGCACAAGTTTTGCAACACAGATCACCTTAAATAACGTCTCCTGCCTTAGAAAACATTGAAATCCACAACTTCATAATGCTTCCAATAACCTAATCCTCCTTCAGCAGGCCTCTCCTCCCCATAAAGAACATGATACAACCATATGCTCTCTCCCACCCCATTTTGCCCTGCAGAAGCTTCTCTCAGTTATGTTCACTGCAAAACCAGCAAGAGCACTAATGCTTTCTGGTAGCCTTAAAGGAGAAAGAGTGTAAAAGAGTTATTTAAGTCCTCAGGGTTTTAATTTGGACTTTGTGGTGTCCCCACCCTGGGGACAAGCATTAGGATGTGCTGCTGAGTTGTGGTTAAAACACGTATTTTACCACAATTTGGCAGCATAACTTAATGCTGCTCTGTTTGCCTGAATACTTGGCAAAATTGGCACCTTCCACCCAAGGCTCAACCCTTTATCCTATTCTTGCTCCTTTATGTATTTCATGTTCCCATATATGTAGCTGTATAAACATTAGTGACTTCATCAGCAAGGGGCTCGAATAAAACACCCCCAGGAAACCTTCTGAATTGCAAACCACCCCATGAACAGAGACAGAGCAACAGTGCACGTCTTGCAGGCAACCCAAGCTGTCTGGAGAGCGTTAAACACAGAAATGATATTTTAGCTCAGGTAGGAAAAGGTTTTGAGCTGTACCCTTATCTTTAGCAGAAGCCTTTTCTGAATGGGTGGCTATTTAAAGACCATGTTTGTTATTATCCACCTTTCACGGCTGGCGAGCTAGAGCAAGTTGCGCGTGCAGACAAAATACTAATTCCAAAGAGACAAAGGAGGTGAGCCCAGACCCGTAACAAATGCAATTTTTCTGCACAGTCTGGCAATTCATCATGTCCAGCCTCGAGGTACGGCGATAGGCAGCGCTTCCATGCTGGAAAACGCTCCGCCGCGAGGACGGCGGCGCCACCGGAGCCGTCATCCTTGGCCTTTTCCCATTTCCACCGTGACATCCTACCCGTGTCGCCGACGGAGCTCGCGCAAGAGAGAAGGGACCGAGGGACCCAGCTCGTCTCCTCCTGCGCATCCCGCACGCAGGGCTGTGGTTTTCACGTATCCAAAGACGGAACAATCAGATCTGTTTTATGGGAAACACATCCAGAGCTGCCGCAAACACACCAGGAAAGCAAAGGTTATTTCCCTGTGAGCACTGGAGAGGAGCTTTGCACACATAATTTGACCATCTGCAGAAGTGAGCCCTTTATCTAGATATTTTATCCACAGAAACACGAGCGCAATTATCTGTGAAAATAATCTAGAAATAGCCTGTTTCTTACCACCAGGATTTGCATCAGCATCAAATTATCACGGCACTGGCCATAGTTTGTGAAACTATCATTATTTCCAAAATGAAGTGCTCTTTAGTTCTCCCGTTTACTAAGTCTCCAAGAAATGCTCTAGAAGCTCTTTCTGAAGGGCTGGTCATTAAACGACACCTAATCTGCTTCTGTGAACGTGCCCATAAAAAGCAGGCAGGAAATGCTCCAAGCTCATGCTAGCCACCTGCCAGCGATGGCATTTCTACGAGGTGCTTAGCAGAAAGGCAAATCATTTAACCCACTAAACATTTCAGAGATGTATTTAAAAACACAGATAATTGTCTTCCCAAAAGAGTAAAAATCAATGTAGATCAGCAGCTTAATCATCATTTATTACAGTTATTAAAAGCTCTTGATAGAGCTGTGATATATTAATTTCATTATGAAATTCAGCTCCTTAATAAAAAATGAAAACCCTCAGGAAAAGTAACTGCATTTACAGCTGGAGGTGAAACAACCACATTTCAGGTCTTGCAATACCATCAAATACGTGTCCCTGATTCAGGGCAGCTGAATGGCCTGTCGTGGCACTCGGATGGTATTTTTCTCTCTCCCGTGGTCAGCACCCCAGAGAAGGCAGCAGCTCTCTGCCTAAGCTTGGATCATTAAGACATGGGGTAATGGGTATAAATTAAAGCACAGGAGGTTCCATGTCCGTGTGAGGAAGAACTTCCTTGGTGTGAGGGTGCCCGAGCCCTGGCACAGGCTGCCCAGAGAGGCTGTGGAGGCTCCTTCTCTGGAGATGTCCAACCCGCCTGGATGCCCCCTGTGCCCCGTGCTCTGGGTGTCCCTGCTGGAGCAGGGGTTGCACTGGGTGATCCCTAGAGGTCTCTTCCAAACTCAACTGTTCTGGGAATCTGGGATCTTGCATTTCCACCTTCACTTCTTTATTCCTGTGTGGCCTCAGATGGGTCTGCAGTCACCCCTCCCGCAGGACCAAGTGGAACCAAAGAGAATCAAGCTTAGATGGAGACGATGGAAAAAATAAATTAAGCAAAACCAGCAATACCTTCTCCATTAATAAATGTTACTCGCTTAATATAATTTATACTAGAACAGCTGCAGTTTGTTGCCCCTGCTATTACTACCTCGTGGCTCTGCAGAAACAGAAGGAATTAGCAACAGTGCCCCGGGAATTCTTTAGCCTCCTAAAGCTTTTGCTTAAATCCTGAAGTTCTGCTTGGTAGCCCTGTTGGCAAGTGTGATTCATGAGTCCTCCCAACCATTTACCCCTAGAGTCACCTCCTCTCTCTCGTGCTCCAGCAGCAAAGCCGAATGTTTATCGCGTTCCGCAGGATGAGGTGTCTGCTCTGGTAACAATTCCATTATCCCCGCTGAGCCCTTGATTTATTCCAGCCATTATTCTAATTATTTTCCCGGACCACCTGCTAGGTGAGGCACTGTGGAGCGGTGTTATCCGTCGGGCTTGCCGGCAACAGGCGGCGGCGGGTGTGCGCGGCGAGGTGTGCGCTTGGGTGTGCGCTACCTGATGCTCCCGGCACAACCGCTGGCGGGGCAAGCGGAGCATGTTCCCTCCTGCGGCGTCTTCTCCGAGTTGGGATGGGAATAAAAGGCCTGAGGTAGAAAGGAAATCCTCCAGGATGATAAAAGGAATCAGCAGTAACGGGCAAAAAAAAGACATAGTAGGGGCAGGAAGAGAGGGGAGTGCGGCACAGCTGGACACAGAACTTGCAAATCCATTCTGGGTTTAAAACTGGTAATATCCACAAGGAAAATGGACCAAGGGAGCGTGACCTGCCGCACGCTGTCGAAAAGAGTACACACGTAGAATGAAAACAGGTCGACTCCTCTCAATAAATCATTTATATTATCACTAATTTAATTGTTAATTATTGAACTTTCCAAGGAAACCGTTGCTATATGTGCACCCAAATTTGCAAACCTAGATAAACTTGCAAAAAAGCAACCCATGGGTGTCCTTATGGCTGGAAGGGAGTAGTAGGAAATGCTTCAAAAATCAATAGGTCGCACGGGTCAGAAGTGATGTTTTTAGCAGACATCATTATCTGCTCAAGTTCAAGCAGCACGCAGAATTTTTAGTACTCAGTAGGCAAAAATCACCACTTTTTTACCTTCCCAGAAGTCCCTATATTTAATTTATCAATTGGTAATGAAGGCAAGGCGCACAAACCTCTTTCTAAACTCATCTTAGTTCCTTTGTGGCACCAGAATCTTTCTCCAGTCTGAAAAGCCCATGGCTGGCAAGAGCTTCAGCATCACAACCAATAAAGGCATTTTCTGAAACTCATTTAGCTCTACTCCAAAAGCAAAAATCTACCAGGGTCCTTTATGAGATGCCAGTGACTGCTCCGAATAGTCAGCTGCATCCTATAGTGAGATTTAGTCTTTTTTTGTGAATAAGAAAAATACAGAATCACGCAGTGCATGAAACAGCTCTGCCCCATTAATGAACGGCTCCGTACTGTTGTGGGAACACAACAGATGCTCTCCACTTGGTTCCTCTCTCTGCAATATAAGCATTTAATATTTACCAGCACGGAATACTATTTATATGGCAGAACAGAGGAAAAAAAAAGAGTTGTTTTTGCTGTTGGTAGTTTTTGTTTTCTTTTACAACATAAGTTGTTTTTAACATCTCAAAACTACAACACAGAAATTTAAGGCAGGAAATTGAGAACGTGGTATCTAGCTGAAGCCTCAGGATAAAAAGAATGACTGTTTTCTATTTTTTTTTTTATTATTAGGTTCACTAGTGCAGGGAGCTGAAAAAAAAATAAGGGTCATTTTTCCCCAGCTCTATTCTCTCCTATCCAAGACAAGTGTTCAAAAATAAATTATAAAGCATTTAAGATAGGAGGAGAAAGGCAGAGGAGAGGAGGAGAGCTCTACCTCATGTGCTTTGATGCGCTTCTTTCCTTTACGTCTCTTTCCTTTACGTTGCATTAAAGCAATGCAGGCACCACCCTGCTCCCCTCTTCCCCACCAACGTGCCTTTCCGAATCCCATTTCTCTTCCTCACGCCGCAGCATCAGCTTCCTGAAGGCTCCACATCGATTACTCATCCCCCAGCTCCTTATCTGCGTGTTTACTGGCATCAAATCTTAATTTGATCGGCGAATCCAGCCCGAAATGTCCTAACTCATCAAGGCAGCTGTCACTTGAGCTGGTCTTCTGCCATCAACCCCTCTTTATTCTCGAGTCCCCCTCTTAAACCACCATCTGTTTTTCTACCACTTCATCATTTCTCCTTCCTAGCCCTCCTTACAGCCTTTTTGCCCACTCCAGCCCACAAGGCTCATCTGATTTTTCCCCCTCCTTTTTCTCCACTCACAGACATCTTAACTCTCTCCAGATCCCATTCTCATCTCCTGTCATTTTCTCATCCTTCCCATCACAAAGTGTAAATTCCCTCCTGCCACGTCCCAGAGCTGCTGCTCTGACAGCACCGGTTCTCCCAGCTCCGAAAGCTGTGACTCTTCTCACAGAAATATTCTAGAGAGGTTTTGACTTTTTCTACCCTATTTTTTGTCTTTGTTTCTTTGCTACAGTCTGTTTTCCCAGATTTTGTTTAATTCAATCCCCAGGCTTGCAAACCTCCAGCATTTTACCGCATTTTTGTCTCCTCTTTTAAAGTATTTTGCTTTCTGTCTCTTCTGTTTCTGCAAAAACTGACAGCACTAAATGGACAAAATACAGCACGGCATTACCAGCCCCCTAACAAGCAAGAAAAGTCTCTGCTGAACCTGGAGGCAGTTCAGCAGCACTTGAAGTTACAGCTTTTAAACGGACTGCTGGAAAACCTCTTCCAGAGCTTCCCAAAACCTCCTGCAACGAAACTCTAGAGTCTCTGAGTAAAAAGCCTTTGCCATTCATCACGAGTAAGCATGGAAGTATAAAAATCAGCAAATAAGACCTTGCCTAGCAGCTTGTAACTCTGCCCTTACGTAATTTCTCCCTCTTCATTCTTACATCTTGCAAAAACTTTACATTAGTGTTTCCCTTTTCTTGGGTCGTATCCAAGGTTAGGGTTTTATATCTCTAAGTCACTACCACTCTCTTACCATCATCAATCCTTTCCTGCCTAATACTAGTTCAGTAATGACAGGCCCATAAAGAACCCAGGTTTAGAGCTACCACTCCACTACGTATTCAGTAGAGGACCCAGGTTTTGCCTTACCCTGCAGCACAAGTAATTATATGAGAACACAGCTAATTTGATGTCCACTGTCATTCTTTATCTTCTTCAGCATTATAAGAAAATAATTCAGGAGCAACAGAGCCTGGGTCAGGACACTTGAGTTAACTTCCAGCCCTGTCACTGATTTCATCTCTAGTTTGCCACATGAATATTGTATTTACTAAGCACTATGACATTATGAAGTGCTCACAGAATTTTGCATAAAACCCTTTCGAGAAATTACCTAGTTGCACTGTCCATTCTGTACTGCATATCTTCATTTTGGATTACTTTTACCCAGATGTTGGCAAAACTCTGAGATAAAACACACATCTATTTCTAACATCTTTGAATATTTCAGGATTTCTAACTGAAATATTCCTGTGCATCGATAGCTTTTTCATGCCAGAAAGCCCCATCACGATCACCTTGTCTGACCTTGCATGGAAATACACCTGTGATTCCTGTATCAGGACACTAATTCCTGCATCATCTATCTTGAAAAGACAACAAATGTTGGCGTTAATGGGTAATTCCTTACCCTGTTTGCTGCATGTGCTTTATTCCTCATCTCCGTTTCTCTTGAAAATAATTTTATATTTTCTTCCACATCAGTGGTAAAGATGTTGAATAGCACTGAGTCAGGAACACAGACGCTATATAGCGCACCTACATACTCTACTTTGCAATTAATTGCCTTTGAGATGGTAGGCTTTTACCTTTGAAACATATACAGCTCTAAATCCAAGGAAAGAAAACCACCTTGGAAAAAACAGCCATAGTTAATATCGGAAGAGCTATATTCCACAGAGACCCGAGTGACTCAGTCTTTCACGAGGCAAGGATATAATTTTCTGGATGAAGTAGTTCAACAAATCTTTCTTACCCGGCTCCTTCAAAATGGGAATTTTAAATTATTTGTCCTTAAGAAAGCATCCTGGCTGTATTGTGTCTAGGGGAGCTAAGAAGGGGAGGCAGCCTTGGATAAATTGGAACCTCCCCCAGGCATTAGGGTGTTTTCGGCCGTACTCACCACGAACTGGTCGATGTCCCTCTCGAGACCCACGTTGGGCAGATCGGGCATCATGTGCGCGACCACTTTGAAGCCGGCGTCCTTGGCCAGGTGGAAGGACTCGCACACGGCCTTCACGGTGTGACCCCTGCGAGGGCAGAAACGGGGTGAGAACCAAGCGCGGCGGAGCCCGGCGGGCACCGCACGGCCACGCACGAGACCCTGGGTTTTCACAGGCCCAATTGGGTGACAGCTACATAGAACCAGCTGGAAGAAAAACCACCTGCAACCAAGTGATTGCAGGAGAAAAGGTTGACCGTGCCCCATGTGAGCAGCCTCCAGCAAGCTCTTCGCTCGACTCCCGTCTCCGTGGCTCCTTGCAGGTACCAGCTGCTCCCATCACGTGTGACGGGTCCTCCTCCAAATCTCTGCTTTTCTCTTCCCAGCTCCTCCCTGGCAGCCTGGGAATTCCACTGCTGGTCTCCCAGGGTCTGCTCCCACCTTTCCTACTATTTTCCTCCCATTGCAGCTGTGCTCCAGTTTTCCTCGTTTTTGGGGTTCCCTTGCCAACAGCTCAGCACTCAGCCCTGCTTCTCCTCACCAGGCCTCTAGATCCCAAACTCACACCATCCAGGCCAGCCCTACAAACTCTCCACTCAATGCTAACCAACCCAGGCAGCTTCTTTCCTTATTTTAAGGGGCTCTTCCTTCCTCTCTGCTCAAAGATTCTGCTGCTGTTAAATGTCTACATACAGTTTTATGGCTACAATTTTATTTATGACTTTTGGGGGAAATGTTACGGTGTTTTCATAAGACTGTTCAAGGACAGTATTAGTCAAGACCCTGAGTAGCCTGGGGGGAGCAAATGGAGACTTGCTTTATAAATAAAAATTATTTTCATTTTAGAAGTGGAATCTGAGCTGCATCAATAACTCGATTATTTGATGCCGAGATCTGTTCTTGAATATTTTTCTGCCTCACAGCCACCCAAAGCGCTCAAAAAACCTCACTAATGACTTATGGAACATAATAGAAAGTAATTTCCAAACAGTTAGCCTAATTGGTTGTAATCTGACATTTCGCTACAAGCTAAATGTTAAAAGTTTGAAGCACAACACCTCCCCCACAAAGTGACAGCAAAGTGAGGGCGTTTGGGAAGCCAGAAGCTGCATCACCCTCCTCTAGACACACATTCCAATTCCCTGTTCTGCAAAGGTGGAGAGAGGCAGCTGAGCCAAGAGCCTGCTGCAAAAAAAACTCGGGATTCCTGCAGCCCAGGCTTGGAAGAATCCAGCAAGCAGCTTTGAAAAGCGCCAAAACCTTTAAAAAAAGTACATATATATATTTATATACACACAATTCTATAAAGGATTGCTTCTTGGGGAAATAGAGTCAGTCGTGTACTACTACTGATTCACCAGCAGGAAAGCAAAGTGGCAAGAGAAGCTTCCCAGCCAGGAGTGACATCGAGCTTGGAATGATTTAGGGCGGCAAGTCCCATCTCATGGATAAAGCTGGGAGGGAAGAAAACGGAGATGAGTGCAGAGGTGACATCTAAGTGGGGCTTCACACTCCCTCTTTAAAAAGAGCTTGTAAAAAAAGAATTAAAAGCTGGAAAAAAAAAAACCCAAACGATTTGTTAGGTTTACAACCTGTGTCAGACCTGGCTATTAGTGAACACATCCAGTCCAGGAGCAAGATGCAGCTACATTCCTTAGTACGGGTCTTTTCCTTTGGAAAGCTCTGACATCTAGAGGATGGAAGTGCTGCCTTTTAGCTGCTCCACGAATGGTTTTCCCTGTCTGCTCAGACCTGGAGGGTGGCCACGGCACAGCAGTGCCATCCTGCACTCGCACACACCAGCAATACTACAGCTAAACCCTCAGGAGAAACCCCATTTGGGATCCTTCCTTGGGATTTCCAGAAGAAAATGTTCCATTTTGCACTACTGTCTTTAAGGGCGGTATTAACAAAAATGCGTTTTGCTTACGGAATCTTCCCCGTGATTCCCTGTCATCACTTGTGATTGTGGGTATTAAGCATCTTTCGTAGGTGACTGGAATATGCAGCGAGAATGAAGGCAGCTTGTACGTGTGTCAGAAATGAGAAGACAAACACGAGAGAAGTCACCTCTTCTGAATGCTAAGGGAATTATCAGAATTGCAATGACAAAGAGAGAATGTTCTTCCCACCCCTTACAGGCAAGCGAGCCTCTGTACTGCACATGCTGCCTTGCAGAACAAGTGTTCTGGCCACAGCTCCGGGATGACGAGGAATAAAGCGGAGACTTCTTGTGAATGTATTTTTGCAATCCTTGGAAACGCCGCACGCCCAGAACGGCTCCGGTTCATCCATCAGCAGGTCTCGTTTCTGGCTGCCTCGCACGCTGCCCTTGCCAAGAGGCAGCTCTCTGCTGCTCAGCAGCAAAACGTGGCTGCTGGAGAGAACACGCTGTCACCTCGTGAAGTGCCTCCAAACGCCTCCTCGAGTCCACACGCTACGAATTATGCGGGACAGGAACTACGAGCTCGTTTGCTGCTTGGCAATACTGCATATATTTATGAAGCGATGAAAAAAACAAACAACGCCGGAGCAGAACACCACTTGCAAACAAAATATAGAATCATAGAATCACAGAATGCTGAAGGTTGGAAGGGACCTCTAGAGATCATCTAGTCCAACTCCCTGCACACACAGGGTCACCTAGAGCACGTGGCACAGGACTGCGTCCAAGCGGGTTTGAAGATCTCCAGAGAAGGAGACTCCACAACCTCTCTGGGCAGCCTGTTCCAGTGCTCTGGCTCCCTCACTGGCAAGAAATTTTTCCTTAAGTTCCTGGGGAACTTTTGGAGCTTCAGTTTGTGGCCGTTTCCTCTAGTTCTGTCAGCGGCCACCAGTAAAGAGAGGCCAGCACCATCCTCCTCACTGCCTCCCTTGAGGTACTTCTAGACACTGCTCAGGTCCCCTCTCAGCCTTCTCTTCTCCAGCTGAACAGGCCCAGCTCCCTCAGCCTCTCCTCATAGGGCAGATGTTCCAGGCCCCTGATCATCCTTGTAGCCCTGCGCTGGACTCTCTCCAAAAAGCACACCACAAAGTCACGGTCTACCCGATACCACAACATCGTCCACGAAGTCTTCACACTTTATTACTTCTCTTCTTAACAGACATACGGCCACGCGAGTGAGGAAACAAGCTAAATGGTCAAAACTAAATGCGTGTTCAAACGAGCAGGTCAGACACTGCTCTTTGGAGCACTCAAATGAACCAGCGAGCAGCTGCGCTCGGCTTCACGTGGAAGGGCTGTCCTTACCGGTTGGTGTCCCGGGCCACGTCCTCGTAGACGCTCTGCACGCCGATCTCCAGCCTGGTGCAGCCGTAGGACAGCATGTCACTGAGGTGCCGCTTCAGGCAGTAATCCGGTCTGGTCTCTATCGTTATCCCAATGCATTTCGTGAGGCTGCGCTCCGAGTACCTGCAAGGAATTGAGGCTGTTAAAATCAGGATGGTCTCGCAGGTGACCTCGGTTTCCAAAAGCTTTCAGGGGAGGGTTGCTCCCAATCGCCGCCACAGGTAGAATCCAGGTAAAAATCCCAAAGATGGAAGATGCAACTGACAACACTCGTACAACACAGGGAGGAAACAACATGAGGGAGGAAACAAGGGAATTCTGGCCTTTGCTTTGGAGAAGCAGAGTACAGGAGCTTACAAGGGGGGCTCTTTTGTTTTATTCAGCTATTTTCAAACAGCACTGGTTAGGAACAGGCTCTCAGAGCAGGTCGAGCCTGCAGTCCTTGTCACCTGGAAACATGGCCTGAGCAAAAGGGAACACCAGAGCGGGCGACGAGAAACTGTGCTCGGCTTCAGGGCTGCGCTGCAGAACGGGCCGACCACGTCCAGCCGCTCGGTTCTCAGCCCAGAGAGGGTTTTGTACCATCAGGTCCTCTTCCTTTGCGTCCCCAAGGTGCAGAGGGGAAACTGCAGACCTCGGGACAAGATTCGGAGCTACCTGACTCGTTGTGATAAGAAAACACCCACGAAGGGGACAGAAAAGCTCTACCCTTGCGACCGACTCGCATGCGCTCAACTTCATTGACGTCTAACACCAAAAAAGCTCCTTGTTAACCTTTTTGTCCCTCCATCCCATTTACCACTGGATGTCTGACTGAGATTAATTGTTCCAGCTAATCTAAAAACCTCCTTTTGGGGACAAACAGTAAATTATTGATCAATGAGAGGGTAAAACAAAAAGCAATTCAAAGCAGCCTTGAACCAAGGATCACAAAAGGAAAGCGTAAATCAACGCAAACTCCAACACCATCAGTGGGGATAATATTCGTTTCTGTATGGAAATGGCTTCACTCGGACCCCCAAAATAGCCACCTCTCCTGGTGAATGTGGACGTTGTGTAACAGGCAACTGCGGCGCAGAAGAGATTTACGGAAGGAGGAAGGAAGCTTCTCTTGAAGCCACCTGAAACGGCAGAGATAACGTGGGTAATTCCCAAAGCAGGATGTGAGCAGGATTAACAGCTCCTCTCCAAGGAGGACGTTGGCCTCTTTAGTGACCCCAGATGATGAAGACCCCCATGTTAAATGTGGTCAGAAAGAGGACGCCTTGAGTAAGAGACGAGCTGTGCCGATACCTGAAAGAACAGTGCATGCCAAAAGCATTAGGGTGACTAATTTCAGCACTTTATTAGATGTTCTCTAAAGGTTCCTCATCTGACTTCCAGCCCAGCCCAACTGGAAACTTCCCAACCAAAAACCAAGCTCCAGAATTAACTTCTTCTCTTTTTTAAGCAGTAGAGGTACAAACAAGTAGATTCAACTTCGCAAACAAAAACACTAGATCCATTCAAACTCTTCCAACCTAAAATGCATTTAGCTTAAGATATTTTGGGGAAGGCTATAATGGCTGTCAAAATATGCATATTGGGGAGAAAAAATAAATAAAAAGCATACATAAAACATTAAAACATTTCAGAGTTTGTGGCTCACTGATCTGACAGACGAACGGAGCAGTTGTTTATCGTGTCAGGGAAAACATTGCCAACATGTGACTCATTAACATGGGGCTAGGAAGGGCTGTCTTCTTCTGCAAGAATTAGAGAGGGAAACCTTTGCTATGGAAAAAATAAAGCCACCGGATAATTCATCCGTGGTGCCGGAGGGGACGTGCTCATATGAAGGAATAACCACCTGCAATCGGAGTAGAAATACAGAAGGGAGACCAAAATAATTATTTTTCCCCCCCCCCAGAGGAAATTTATGGCCAACTTATGGAAAAGCTGAATATAATGAACACCAATGTACCCTGAACTGTAACATCTATTAAAGGGATCAATAGGATTTCAGATTGAAGGGCTGATGCTGATCACAACTTGTGCTTCATGTTTAACGCCTCGGAGAGGGTAGAGAAGAATTGTGCTAAGCAAATAAAAAATATATATACAAATCTGCCATCTATCTTTAAGATGAACGGCTCAATCAGAGTTCTTCTGTTTAATAAAAGCTACACCTTGCTTTTAAATAATTAAAAAAGGAAAGGAGGGTGGGACAACCAACCTCCTATTGCAAACGGCTTTGGTAACACACCTCTATTATTCCCCAAATAAAGAGAAATTGGGCTTTTCTCCCTTCTCCTGACTTGCCAACTTTAATACATCTTGGGTATTTGAGCATTTTTCCTCTTCGCAGAAAAGGCGCTTTTATTTCATTTGAAACCTAATACTAAAACCAGGCAAAGGCACAAACCCTGAAATTATAAAACAGCAGAAGCCAAACACAGAACAGTAGAGCTGGACATCAATTAAAAGTTTTCCCAGATTATATAAACCAGGATTTTATGAAAGGAGCTGTACTTACTATTACTACGCAGCACAAACTTTCATTACACAACTAATTTGGGGGACAGAGGGTTAGTTTTAAGGTTTTTTTCTTTCTCATCTTGGTGTTCCACATCTAGCTTCATCATTTCCCTATCATTGTCAGCACCTCCTTCACTCACCAGGACTTTCTAGAAAGTTCAAGGTTGAGGAAAAGCTCAGAGACCTGAAAAAGGCAGGAAATACTTTTTGAAATGTTATCTCCTAAACACTGGTTTCGCATCAAGACACACACTGAGTTTATTTATTTTTTGTGCAGAAAGCTTCTTGGAGCTTTCTTTTGCTTTTTTGATGTTTGAAATCTGATCTCATTTTACAGCTCCCCAGTCAATAGTGCATTGGCTTTTTCAAGACTGACTCTGCCAAATATCTACTTGAATTTCCCACTTTTCATCAAAAGTCTTCCCACTGGAAACATGGTGGTTTCCCATATCTCTTAGCTGAGATCAAACCCATAATCTACCACGTTAAAAAACAACTAAAAAAGTCAGTGAATTAAGAGAAATTTAAGCTTTCCAAGTTCTCCATCCATGGAGATATCAACAGCCATCTGGGGTCCTCGTCCCAGGCTTTGACCTCCTTCACTGCAAAGATTTTTTCCTTGCGCCTACCTCCTTGCACCTCTCCTCCTCTCACTGGGCACCTCACAGAAGATCCTGGCTCCACCTCCTCCATAACCCCCTGGTGGGGGTAGTTGAAGACAGCAATGAGATTTCTCCTTAACCACCTCTCCTCCAGACTGAACCTGTTTGTTTTCTGTCACCTGAATTTGAGGTGCTCCAGTCTCTAATTATCTCAGCAGCTTCACGGAATCCCAGAACGGTTGAGGTTGGAGGGGACCTCTAGGGATCACCCAGGGCAACCCCTGCTCCAGCAGGGACACCCAGAGCACGGGACACAGGGGGCATCCAGGTGGGTTGGACATCTCCAGGGAAGGAGCCTCCACAGCCTCTCTGGGCAGCCTGTGCCAGGGCTCTGGCACCCTCATATGAAGGTTCTTCTGCTCTTCTGTCTAGGCTTTGAGCCATCGACTGCCTCCTCTTAACACTTGACAGGTCAGAGGGTTTTTCTCCCACCTTGTCATCCGCTCGCCCAGTCCATTCCTCCCTAACTCAGTTACAAACATGTTATGGGAGACATTTTAGAAAATCTTGCTACAGCCAAGGTGAACGTCCGCTGTTTTTCCCTCACTCCACAGAATGAGTCATCGATCTCACCAGAGAAGGCAAGCAGGTCGCTCAGGCACATTCTGACCTTGATGAGCCTGTGCTGAAGCTTCCTGGCCACCCTCCTGTGCGTGGAAGCAGCTTCCAGCACACGCTCCATGAGGTTCCTGAGGTCCCAAATCCCCTTCACACACTGCTCAAGATGGGCCTGACACTTACTGTTCTTCAGGCACTGGGGACCTCTTTGTCACCTCCTTTCAAGGCGAACACAGAGCAGCTTCACGATGACCTTCAAGACCATTTAGCCCAGCTGGGCTCCTCCGTCCTGCCCAGGGCAGCATCCCATGGGATCCCACCTCTCCATTTCCTGGAAAAGCTGCAGGCTGCTCTCCTGGATTCTGAGGATCCTTCCTCCTGCTCCCTGCTTTCCTCATGGCCCTCTGCCATCCCCCAGTTACTGCAGCTGGGATCACAGCCCTGAACACGGTCCTGACACCTCTTTGCCAGCAGCAGGTCTCGCAAAGCCCCTCTCCCAACTAGGAGCTGGATGAGCCACTTCAGGAGACCTCTGCACCACACTCCAGAAATCTCCCAAATTACTCATGCTCCACCATGATGCTCTCCTCCAGGCATCAAACTAAGCTCAAGAAGATCTATATGTAGTTCCGTAAGCGCCTATCCTCTAATCTTGATATTTTTATGTCTTTTCTCAGCACATCTCTAGTTTTTAAGCATTCTGCTTGTTGTCTTTAATACCAAAAACAGCCCCAGAGCTTTGCAGAAACACCAGTGCTAAATCCAGATGGAATATGATTTGCCTATTCCTATCCAATTTTCCACTATTTATACAGTCAAGGGTAATTTGGCTGCTGAATCATACAGAAAGCTCATGATAAATGTGACTTAACTCCTAAATGTCTTCTAGATACTTCACTGCTTCTCAGAATAGAAACCTGCACCATTCCTAGAAAAACAGCTTTACATTTTACCATAATCAAGTGCACAGCTTGCTTGTATACAGCTCACTATAGGGTACAGATTTATTCCGTATTTGCCCATCTCCAGTACTGATAGCATCTGCCAGCGCTCAGAAATTACTATTTTAACACAAGTATTAAACACAGGGCCCAAAGGCAAAACCAACAGAATCCTATTAGGAACCGTTCAGGTCACTCACAGTCATTTTCTGTTACGCCTGTTTTGACCAGCAACGCAACGGGTGACACGTTCTGGCCTCTTTCTTAAAAGCCAAAATATGTTACTAAGCTTAAGCATATTAGACCTTTCACTTGTCCAAAAATCCCTGTAACCTCACTGTCAGGATGCAGTAGTTTTGCATGAAAATGGAGATGGTGAATTTGCTTTTTTTAAAAAGACTGCCTTCGGGATAATCAGAGGCAAGAGGTTAAGACAACCCTGATGATGAACACAGCAAAATACTATTAGAAGACCCAAAGAAGCAAAAGAAAGAAAGCCCTGAGAATATGATGAACTCAACCAGTTGAAAACTACATCTACTCTGTCAAATTCACCAAATTTCCAGGTGGAACATCAGAATTTTGCCTGCAAAATTCTTCTGGGAGCTGGAAACAGAAGTGGCTTTTACCTTCTCGAGCAGCAAGCATGTAACATTATTTCCCCTACTTCTTATTCTCAGAATAATCTTATTTGCTATTTGTAATAGTGTGAACGAACCTGAAGTGAAATTAATAAAAAAATCCATCACGCTCCAAGAAAAATAAGAAGTCGAGACAAGTGGATAGCACAGGATGGCAGTGGGGCAGTATTAGTAAGCGTGACCACAGGTGTGAATTGTGTAAATAAAATAAATGCTAAGCACCATGAAGGAATGCAATGAGATACACAAACCTTAAGATTTGCATAGACAGACCGAGGATAAAGTCACTTTTTCTCAGCATGATTATAGTACCCCATTTGCTTTACATTGATTTTTATGGCTATGAGGAAGGATTAATGGGGAGGATTAATAACTTTAATCATTTGAGAATATTTGAATATTCAGAAAAAAATGGTACATCAAGCAGAAAAGCTGCACAAGTCAAAATCTGTCTCTTAAACTGCCCCTTTTTTTAGATCAAAAACCATTACCTACCTCTCCAGCAAGCACGGCACTTTGATACAGGGTCTCAGGGTACTTTCTCATTTAGAGAAAAACCAGATGGCCCAGGCCTGGCACAAAACAACTCATTAACAAAGCCTCTGCTCACTCTCAATTAAACTTTGGTCTAGAGACAAAAAAATAGAAGAGTCATTAGCTAAGAGACCCGAACATCAAAGCAGCAATTAGCTACAACTCGTAACCCAGGAGCATCCAAACTCCCTGGTTAGGGATGCTAGAAAGACCTGCCCTGTCCCAGGAAGCTCAGGAAGGATAAACTGCAGGGATGCAGCGTGTTAACGAGGCCTTGAATTATCCATCTGCTTTACAAGAGCTTCAGAATAGCAGAGCACAGAAAGAGGAAGGAAAAAGAGAGAAAAAGATCAGAAAAAGGCATGAGGAGAAGCAGCAGCTCAGAAGCAACGTCAAGGGGAAGCAGTCGCCAAGAGCAAGAAGTTTGCAGGTGTTCCTGCCTATATAGGAAGGAGGGAAGGATCCAGGACAGCTCATCCAACCCCACGCCCACAGGTGGGAAGAGTGGGTGAATTATGGGGCTGTTTGTGTTACTTGAGCAGTGTTTGCTGCTAATGGGATTACTCCAAAGCAGTAGCTTCCACAAACCAGGGCTCTCCATACTGTTCCAGTAATGCCAAAGGGACCCAGAAGTCATAAAATCAATCTGGAGGAAAAGCATTTCAGAGGGAACATTGCAATCAGTGGGCACTGATTGCAGCTCGGCTGGGAAGGGCAAGGGAAAAGGGCCCGCATTGCTGTCACCTTCCCCCAAATGATCCTCAGGAAAAAAAGCAGGCAAAAAAACTCCTTTAAAAGGTGTTTATAGCCTGCTGGAAAAAGGGAAATTTTCCTAGGCTGGGTGGGAAAATCGAGAGTTTCCATTAGGGACCAAAGAAGTCCTGAGCAGAAGGTTCTTGGCCTTATGACAGGGCAAGGTGCTTCACTCTGCAAGCAGCAGTGGTTGCAAACAGGCATCACCTCAATATCCTGAAAACCCATTGCTGCCTTATCACAACGCCAGTGTTTGTACCACAACTAGCAATAATTAATTCAGTATCGACGATTTCTTGCTAGGGAAGAAGACGGGTGGCATCTTACTCATCAGGCACTTCAGAAGTCGCAGTTCGGATCGTTGCCCTGAGCAGGTATTTCCAGAAGCTGGAACCGCAGTGGTTGGGCTTGAGGCTGCTCCCTGCTGAGGACAACATCTCAGGGCTTGCTTTGTCACCAGGAGCAGGACCAAACGCTGGGTCTTTTTAACAGCAGCAGCTTCCCAGGTTTAGTGTTCAAATATTGAAAAAAATATATATATGGTACCTTAAAATACAATAATTTGTCGCCTAAAATATAACGTTCAAATTTTGATAAAGTAACAGTATTTATACCACCCACTAACAGATTAGCAAGAACGAATTTGTTTTCTTCTTTTTTTCCCCCAAAATGCAACCAACAGGTTAAGTCATACATAATTAGGCTCCCTCCTGCTACTTGGTTTTCGAAATCCAAGATAGGATCTATGTTGTATCCATTCTTAAGCAAAAAAAAAATAGAAAAAACACCCTAGAACTTGGCCTTTTTCTGCCTTTTTAATTTGTTTACCGCATTTGTGGCTGCAATGAACAGCTCTCTCATCTTGAAAACCCTCTGAAGACAGAGCGCAGCACGAGCAGAAGCGGCACCGCTACGTTAACACACTCCAGGCCTAATCAAAAGCGGGCTATTTCCATGGACTAATTAAACTCTAGCTCTAACGACGAGGAGGTAATGATGTCGCCTATAAAGGGAAGAGGGGGGCGGCGGGTTTGTTTTTGTAGCATCACTCACAGCTTTCACGGAGCATCATCCTGAGGACGTAAAGGGCTTCGGGGCGAGGAGGCTGGAGCCGTGTCCGACCTCTCCGGGAGCCGCTGCTCTCTTCCCAATCGGGGCTAAAACACGCAGAGTCGTGTCAAAACCCATCCTCGTCGCCTGCTCCCAAAGGATACGTGAGCTGCAAGGCTTTTCTTAGCTCCGGAGGTGAGGAAAGGCCAGTGAGCAGAAAACCCTGACAAGACCTTCCACCATTACAGGCTTTTTTTAGGAGTCCTCATCCATCAAGTTCAAGGAAAGAGCAATAGAGCTGCTGTTTTTCCAGCAACAAATCGTAAGCAAGCTGCAACTGAAAATGCCACTAGGTATAAGCATATGCTAAAGTGAAATATTCCAAGCATAACATAAAAACAGCAATGAAAAGATAAAACCCACAAATAGCAAGGCTCTAATAGGAGCCATGCAACCCTTTTCTGCCTGCCTCTGTCAAAACTAAAGGTATAGAGGGAAAAAGGAGAAAAAAAACCAACAAAGCAAGGCTTGCACGGGGAGGAAACTGCTCATCTCCTCCTCCTTTATGCTGCTTTTTGCCCTTTGCCTCCTTGTCCTAGGGAGCAGGGCTGCAGCACAGTGACTGCAGGTGCAGAGACCAGAGCACGAGCACCAGGGCAGGCCTGCAAGGATATTTTTCTCTACAGCCTCTGGCAGTTTCCTCTGCAGAGGCTTCCCAAACCAGAGGTGATGGCTTTTGTAGCAGGAGATACCTTTAGTACTTAGCAGTCCATGTTTCAAGGCTGTGCTATGTGAAAAGGTGCTGCCTTTGTCCTTAATTCATATTTCTTCCAAGCCCCTAGTTCTTGGGCTATGAGAGATCACCTTTTCTGTGCTACTGAGGATTTTACAGGTCTCTTCTATACCACAATCAAGTATTTCTTGCCCTGAAGGGTCTTAGTTACTTAATTGACCCTTACATGCATGCTGTTCTGTAGATCAGGCTATGCTTATTGCACTTCTCCGTGTTTTCCCCTGGATTCATCGTATTTTTTTTTTTAAAAAGGGAGATCCAAACACGGCTCAATCTGTGGAAACACCATGGAATTAGACAGTAGCAACAATATATTGCTCTCTCTTCCTTTCATTATAATTATTCACACTGTGTTGCTCTTTCAACCAAAAGTGACTATCAAGCCAGTGCTTCTTGTCGTTGCTTATTAGAACCTCAAAATCTTGTTTTTGGGTGGCATGACCCAAGTTGGAGCCCACTGCTCTCTAAGTACAAGAGGGTGAATTATTCTTGTTCTTATATATATTGCTTCACATCTATCTCCACTGATTTCCACCTGCCCCTCCATCACCCGCTCACACTCAGCAGGGCAAGGTCTTCTACAGCTCTCCACAGGCAGCTCGTTGTGGTTAATAATTTATTTTGATCAATTTTTTCTTTTCTGCTATCTTTTCCCCAAGGATTATATAATGAATAAGAAAAAGATTGGATTAAGGCCACTTGTTAAGTGTCCCTTCTGTGGATTCCAGTACATTTTTAATTTCTTTTAGTTAAATTCCACACTTACTGAGTATTTACTATCAGCTCTTCCCATTGGACAGGTTTTTACATGCATTTCTCTTCTCCTCCACGTGTGCAGAAGCAGGTCCAATATCCCCTGAGCAGTAAGTGATGCCAGGACAGCAGCACTGAAGTGCAAGCAGCCTGCAAGCCACCACCTACAGTGAAGTAAGACTGTCCTAAAACCTGCCTGGGGACATGCCCAAGATTTGCCCTTGGTTTCTCCTCTTCGCTGCACAGTCGTGTCCAGGGGAACCCTGAAAGAATAATTCACTTGTCTGATACCAAATCAATATGATCTATGGTGGAGTTTTAATTATTTAGATAATTAATCTTTATCATGGAATAGTCAATATATAGTTACAGACACAGGATAACAAGAGATCGGGGAGAAAAATGCTTAAATCCAGAAGTATGAAAATGAGAGGAAGCATCCTTTAGATATATATTTAATAATCCCAGATTATTAAATCTCCTCTTCGATGTAATAATCTAACTTGAAGCTGAAGCTCTCCTTGCTGCAGTTGATGTGAGACACTGCACCAGGTGCAGTTTATACATATCAAAAAAAAAAAAAACATTCACGTTTCTGTTTGGATATTGAGTCACCGTGGCCTAGGGAAAGTTGCATATTCTTAGTAACAAAGATTATGATGGAGGAAAATAACCACTTGCAGCATTGCAGAGCTGCTCATAGAGGAGGACTAAACACGCTAAAATCTGCTGTTGCATAAAGGGAGGGTCCAGGAAAGGGCTCGTTTTGGCGTTTCCACGTCTACCTTCCCAAAGGAATTCGTTTTGTTCCCATCTGACACTTTCAGAAACACATTTGGCCTGAGGAAGGAAAACAGTTTGATTGCTGCTTGGAGGAAACGAAGAAATTGTATCAATAAAATTATAAACGGAGCCAATAAAGCGCAGTCATCAGCCAAAACTGCCAGCAAGGAGCTGTGGTTTAGCTAATCCTGTTCTCTCGCTAAAGCAGCTCTCACCTGTAACGCAGCACTGGGATCTTGCTCAACTAAGTTCTGCAGAGCATAAAAACACACGTTTGCTTTTTCCACACAGCTAGAGCTCCATGTCCATGAGATTTGGTGCAAAGGCCCCCGAGACCTGTTGGTGCCGTTTCACTGCTTTGGTTTTTCCATCCTCCGCAGCTCTACGGCAGCACGTGATGCTCCAGCCACGGATATTTCTTCCAGCACTGTCCCATTAAAATACTTTATGCTGCTGCAACAGTTAAAACCCACAGGCTCCCTGGGCATGAAATCCCTCGTGACTCCAGGGAGGATGTGCCAGTCCCAAAGAAAGCTCCCTTGGCTACTTCCCTGCCAAGGGAACACCTGGATTTTGAGTGTGGAATGTTTTCCTGATGGGCTGCTGCTCCCTTCCTGGCACCTGGACAGCTCACAGGAATGCACTCTGGATAAACACAGCAGCAAAGAGGTAGAAGAGAAAACGAGGAAAAGACTTCAATGGAGAGGTGAAGCCAGTGACCACTTACGTTACAGGAGAAGTGGGGAAAAGCAAAGACTGGAAAGGAGCATGGGACAGAAACCCACGCTGGAAGAAATGGGAATGTCTGACATACCCAAAGATGCACAACGGGCAATCAGACATCAAAGCCCAAGCACAAAAGCCTGGATGGGCACCGAGGCTGCGGGCGCAGGACGCAGCTCCGGGCTGCGTCGCACCCAGGCTCCGCTGCCAAGGGCGCCCGGGCCACCGGAGCCCGCGGTGACTCAATGGGCCGTGGGCGGCCGCGGCGGCACGAGCTGAGTCACGAGTTGGCAGCAGCTCGGACGGCTGCGAGGGGAGCCCAGCACCCAGCTCGCGGGCAGCCCCACGGCTGAACCCGCAGGAACTTCCAGGGACAAACAGAACCTGCTTACACACAAGGCCCCAAGGCCCTTCCACTCAGTGTAGAAACCCAACTGTTTTTAAAAAATAATATATAGTCAAAGCATAAAGAGAAGACACTGGAATTAAGGCTGTACAGGCGGCTGTAATGCTGTCAGTGTGTGACTTGGGAGCATTTGGCTTTGCAGCATCCCAGGACGCGCAGCTGCAACAAACTCCAGGGCAGACTCGCTGCAAAAGCAAACAGCCTTGGCACTGTGCAGTTCTCAGTCTCAGGAACACCACTTTTTGACACCTTTTCTGAAAAATAAGAACATTAAACCTGCTGGTTTTAGCTTTTGCACTGCCCTGCCATTTCACTAGGAAATGACTTTTCTTCTGAGTGAATTGAGTGCTGCCGAAAGGCAACAGCTCTCAGCTTGCACCATCAACGAGGCAAGCGCAGCTGAGGGAACTGCAAGTGGCATTGTGTTCTTTTACCAGCGCATTTTAATTTGGGCTGGGAAGTAGCCTGTGCTGCACGAGGCCGAGCAGGAGCTCTGTGGGGCCCTGGGGATGGGGCTGCTTCCACCGCACGCTCCAGGCACAGCCCTCTGCCCGCAGCGAGGAAACTGCTGGAGGCCACTGATGTCTCCAGCGCTGCGGCCTGGCCGAGCTGCAAAACAGCTCCTCATATCGGAGCTGTGATTCTGTAAAATCTAATTCTGTGATCTTCTGCACACCTGGAAAACAGGGAATGCAACTCGGTAACACCCGTGTAATGCACGGGAAGGTGTCATGCTCTGGGGTTTCCTTGGGCCTCCCTGTTTCAGGCAGGCTGCGCTTCCTCTTCATGGCACTATCCTGGGGTCAGCAGCACAATTTGATCCAGGACTGTGTACAAGTATAACCTTGGCTTAACTGTTACATGAGACTGAGCCACAAATCAAATCCCCTCGCTGGCTGCCATTCCTTCCTACCTGGTCACTCGGATCCCAACCTCGAGGTAACATTTTAGGGCAGGTCACCAGAGAACTTGTTCTCCTTGCCAGATTTCTTGCTGCTGCACATGTGTAGGGGAAAGGTATTCCCTTTGGCAGGGGCTCAGCAGTAATTTGCAGCAAGTGTACAACCCCTCCACGAAATGCATTATTCAGCTTTGACAATGTCACGACCGCTGGGGCCACCATCCTTTCAACCTGCATAGGGCAAAATAGAGACCGATAGCATTTACAAATACTGCTAAATTTGGTGCAATTCAGATTTCTCTTATCAATAAGCACTACCACCTTGTAAGTTCTTGCTGAAGATGTATTTTGCTCCAGCCTCTGCCTTAGAAACACTCATGCCTGATGTGCTGCTGCATTCACTGAAGTCCGTGGGTATCGATCTTGCCTATCTCCCTTCCTCAGCCATCAACAGTCAATCCCAAACATGAATATTTCACATGCAGGAGAAAATGCTACAGGAATAGTGAATGGGGCAGATAACTCGATAGGCAATCATGTTCCACAGCTGTAGGAGGAACAAGATGAACAGCTACTCTTAATGTGATTAGGATACAATCTGATGAAGAGACTTGCACTTATTTATCCTCCATATAGCACACCCAGCAGCTAAAGTTGGGTCTTGCAGTAGAAAATAAGTGATGTAGGAGTAACAGGTTACCAACAGAGGCCAGGCAACTGGAGGGCAAACACCTTCAAGTGCTCCAAGCAGGAAAGATGTTATCCATGCTGAAGACATCTAGGAAGGAAGACTTGGCAGCAAAGAGGCTTTAACAGCAAACGTGGCTTCTGCACCACAAAAGAGGCGCTGCAAACAAAGAAAAGCTGCTGCCTCTCCGGAACATTAAGGACGAGTCTCCAAATCTCTGGAAATAAAAGGAAATGTGAGCAGAACCTCTGCTGTAAATGATCTGGCACCAGAACAACAGCCAGTTAGCTCCCAGCTGGCACAGAGGCGAGGGAAGTCGCTGCCCACAGGCTGTTCCATGGGATCTGCCGGGCGAGCGCTGACGGATCCAGCCGCAGCAATCGGCAACTCCGCCACCTCCTGCTATTCCCTCCTTTCCCTGCCAGCAGCTCCTCTGCGCACGGGAGAAGCGCCCACACCTCAGATACCCAAATTATAGTGAAAACAGTAGCTTAAACTGGCAATTACAGTGGCCTGTGCGAGAACTAGAAGAGCTCACCTGTCAAAATACCTCCTCGTTACGGCAGCCCAGGAGGTGAGAGCTGACTACCTCATCCCGGGAATTTGCAGTGGAGGAATTTCACGGCTTGGCCTCATATCCTCCAAAATCCCTACCCAATTTCAATCCCGCGTTCCCGCCGCCCCACACACTTTGGCAGCAAAAGGGTGGACAACCGTAGTGCCCGTTTTGGAAACCCGTAACGTCAAGCAGAGGGTCAGGGTAGCTGAAGGGGAGCAGCAACCTCTTAAATTGCTCCAGTGTCAGTCACTGGAGCTGGCGAGCCCGAGCCCAAGCCCCTGTCACCTTCACTGCAGAGGGACATTTAGGAGCTAAAAAACACAATTAGGATAAATTAGTGGAAGCAGCTCCTCACCGAGCTGAATGGGATAAAAGCATCTTCTTAGGCTGTACTAACTGCAAGGTCAAGCATGTTTGCTTAAGTCTTGAGATTCAGGCAGGCCAGGATTTCTCACAAACGGGGCCAGCAAAACACACCTGTGGGGACAAGTGCAACAGCATCGCTCGTCACTGTGGGTAATTTCATTTCATGTCTGTGCCCTCATGTTAAATTAACAGCCATAGCAGCAGTAAGACAGGACTTAATTTACCTGCAGAAACCTACTCGAGTCTTATTTTGGGGAATTCAAACCAAATTTGGCAATAAAGAGGGAGCTTTTACAAGCAGGGTTATTCTTCCCCTTTGAAAAGCAGAATTAGGGCTTGCTTAGAGCAACCTGCATGACCACTAGATGACGAATTCCTAAATCCTCTGTGCTGGGGACAACTTCCAAGCAGCTGTGTGGGTTCTGCACCCACTGCACTGCTCCAGCAGCAGCAACGGTCTGAGCATGGAGCGGCCAGGCCTCCTCACAAGGATCTTTCCACAAAATATGTAATATAAATAAAGCTGCTTCTCTGCATTTTTAAATACAGCGAGAGAAACGAGACTTCATGTCATAGCCCAAGGAGCTGCACGCACAGTGGGTGCAGAGCCTAGGGGGTCTTTTTGCCACTTGCTGCATCTCTTTTGGCTTCATCTGCCCATGAATAGTCACATCCTGGCTCAGAGGAGACGCAGAGGTGCTCGGCCCTTGAGCCCAGCGATGAGTCACGCTGCCAGTTAAATCTGCCCAGCACCTCCAGTGAGTCACGGGTCAGGTGAGAGGAGCCAAAGGAGAAGCCATTCGCATTTGCATGTGTCTTTTACACCTTCTTGCTTCGTGGTTTCACTGCCCTCCCGAAAGGACAAACGTGGCCACAGTCCCCATCAACACTTGGACTTGGTGGGGACAGCTCCCCAGGATGGATGGATTTCCCCGGGGTACAGAAAGCAGCAGTGCAAAATCGATCTCACAGCGACTCTCCTGCAGTAACCACACGTCTCCTCCCAAAGCTTATGGCCCCGGCCACGTTCTTGTTTGACAAGCAACCAGAAACGCGTTGAAATCTCCTAAGCTGTCGTCTCAGGAGGCAGAAATTAAAATTTCTTTGCGCTGTTGCATATTCTCTCCAAAACAAAAATCCCCTCTGGCTCTGCATTTCTTTCCTCGTTCCTAGGCCGATTTATCTCACAAAGCAGCACCTCAAGCAAAGCCTTCCGTCTAAAGGCACCTATTACTGCCATAAAGAGGTGCTGCAGAGAGATGAATCACTAGCAAGACCTTCTTGGGGCAGTCATTTCCTTCCTGCACTTGCAATAGAGTCCACTATGAAAGCATAGCAGTTTTTCTTTTTTACTCATATTTTTTGGCCTAAGCAAATACCATCACTTCTACTCACACATTCAGTGCAAGCACCCGTAAAAACCAAACTCTCAGCTCATTTCAGGTGCTCTCACGCGAAGGATCTCCTACTGCTTCATAAATCCAGCTATGAAGGGGGCTCTTCACACCTCCCAGGTGAGCTGCTCCGTCTACCTGGCCACAGCACGAAGCAGCAAACTCACCCAGATGCTCCTAGGCATCCCACGAGGATCTGGGCTCCGCACTGACTCCATAAAGACACAAGAAGACAGATTCACATGTATTTACTTGGTAGCAGCTGGCTGGACCCGTGTCCCACTGCCCAGAGAAAGATCATTCCCACTCCCATGTCACTTTGGATACCAGCACAGGTGCTTTTGCAGCTGCATAGCTTGCCCGAGTTGGTTTGACCACAGGTTTCTGAATCTATAAAAGCCAGGAGCCAGCTAAGCACATCAGCTGGGGCCCAAAGGGCAGCACAATTGAAGGGCTTAAAAAAAAATAAGTCAGACATGATTTTTCCTGATGAGAAGCAGTATATTCCCTCATGGCAGGGTATGATTGTACCTTGCTGGTTGGAACTAAAAAGGGTCAGATCCTTTTTATGTGATTGATTGAAACCAGCTGCTGCAGTGGGCTGGTTAAGATAAAGTATTATATGAAAAAAAATCCAAACGGTGACAAGAGGAGAATGCCAGACTCATGAGCCCATCAGCGTGGCACAATTCAGGCATTAAAGGTCAGCATAATCACTGCAAAGCCTACACTTGACACAAAATCAGAGCTCAAGTTAGGAAGGGAAAGAAATGACAGGGCAGAAGGGGGAAAACGCGTGGTTTTAGGTAGACCGAGGCCTATACAAATAGATGCGGCACTGGTTTAATCAAAGGTCATGCTCTGAAATACTATTGGAAAATCTGGAGGTCATTTTCAGCGTGAAGAGGACCACTAGAGAAAGTCTAAAATTTACTGATCATTTTTACAAGCAGGAAAAAAATCTCAAGGCTATTGCAGCCTCACTGGAAGGAAGGCATGAGAGAGCGCAGATCTCAGGATACTGCAAAGTATAATACCCAAAACGAGCAAAATATTGACAATTTCCCCCCTGGTAGCACGCTTTCTGTTAATCAAAGGAGGGAGCGGGAAAGGCTGAACCCTCACAAAGAAACAAAAATTCCACTTTGAAAGTTTATTCCAAGTCGTATTGATCTCTAAACAGTACTGGAGTGACGTAGTACAACAGCTGCACGCAATAAGCACAAAAAGTAAAAAGCTCTGATTCATCTCAAGCACAATCTTGTCGCCTCTAGATTATTTGGGAAGTGCCACCTTAGTAACTCCCACCTGCCTCCATTTACTAATCATTTAGCATGAATCTTACGTTAAAAATAAATATCTTGATTTTCCTGCTGAAAAAAGCAAAGCCCCACACATTGCTAGCGACGGGTTGCTCACGCTGGGTGCTTGCAAGGCAGCACACTGATTTCAGAGCCATTTCGTTCACTTCTGCACCCAAAAATCACCTGGTCACACAGTCTGCGTCATAATGAGCTTCCTTGATAATCCGCAGAGCAAAGGGCAGATTACTCCAAAAATAATTTTGTCTCCAATAAAATTAGCTAGAGACCTGCAGCAGAAAACACTGAATAACCATCTTCTGAACCACTGATGTACACACAGGCAGAAAGCTAATTTGAAAACAGCAAATCCCACTCTTCAAAAAAGAGTTGTGTTCTTAAAGACCTTGCAACCAGGGCACAAGAGCAAATGAAATTTTACATTTCTGCTTCTTTGCAGTGTATTTTAACATGAGGTAGTTTCAAAGATTTCTGCATATTAACAATACCTTCAAGGAAGCCTTCAAAAATAAATGATCCATTAAAAGTACCTCTGTATGATCTGTATGACACCTACACTGCAGAGAAAAGCAATTCTTTCCTCAACTTGTTCAGGATTTTATTGCCTTGATAATTCCACTTGGATACAGCAGCACAGCACTTTTTTCTTGTCTTTGAATGACAAAGGGGAAAAAACCCACACACAAAAGTAAAAAAGTGTATGCTGCCCTCCAGAGGAATAAAGATTAAATTACATCTTTAATATATGAAACTAGAAAACAGCTACTTTAACCAGTTTAGAAGCGCTTTCTGCAGTAGGTGACAACGGTATCAAGTAAAACCCATTTCACTAAACTTTGGCAGCACGTTGCTAAAAATGTCAGTAGAGATGATCACCTACCAGCTCCAAAACGTGAAACCTTTGACGTTTTTCTTCTGTTTCACACCACACAGTTGCCTACTTAGTAACTCAAAGCACCTACAACCGAATCATTCTCTGCTTTTCAGTTCATCAGCTGTAAAATGAGAACAAGAGCCTCTCCCTGCCAGGCAGAACCACTGCACGGATAACTGGGCACAGCACTGGGAGCGCTGACGCTCTCGGGGTGACTCATCCCTTCCAGGAGCTGCTGCCTGGCTGCCCTCCAAGCTGGGATCAGCTCCCCTTCCCAGCTGAAGGGAAGGATCTTAGGGCAACGCCACACGTCACGACTCCAAAGCAAGGAGCAGGCACATAAAGGCAGAAGACCAGATGGAAGGCCAAGAAATTAGGAGAAAATTAGCATTTCCTACAGGAAAAAAAAATAAAAAAAAAAAAAAAGAGAAGAGATAAACCATGACCTTATCTTCTGCTGGCGCTACGCAGTAAGCACAGCAAAACTGGACACCAAGCTATAAATACCTCATGCCTAAATCTATTTGGATATCTAACTGGAAATATTGCCTTTCAAAAACTGAAGTCTGAACGCTTTATTCAGTACTTTTCTTAGACCAAAAAACTACCTTTAAATGAGGGTAAGAAGGCTAAAGAATACTTTTAGATAATATATATATATATACACACACACACATATACATATATATATGCTTACCTGACAGCCTCTGCTACGTTGTTGGACGTGTGTCCTGACAAGGCATCGTGAAGGTTACGGATGAAGTAATCCCTGTAGTCTTCAGGCAGGGCCATGAAAGTCCCACCCATCACAATGAATTCAACCTTATCCACGCTGTGGCCCAACTGCTTCAGCTATAAAATTAAAATTACCAGTGAGTGACTTTTACCCAAAAGACTTATGTGAAAACCCTGACATTCCCAAAAGTGTAAATGTTTCCTTCACCACCTGTCAAACCTTTCAGACATGACAAACCATTGATACTCTTGCAGTCTTCTCATAAGCCCACCCAAAACATCAAAAATTACTTTTTTTACTGCAAAAACACAGTTTTTGAAAGATGCTTTAGAGAGAGATGATACAGAGAGCAAAAGAAAAAGAGCAGCAAAAGTGGCAGTTCTTCATAAAAAGAAGCTCAAAATGGAAAAATACTACTAGGATACTTCTAAATGGGAAAATACAGCGAAATCTGTGTACTCAGCCACCCAGATTCAAGATAGCTGCTAGTTTAGAAATGCAGGGTCACATTAAGGGGCTGTGCTCAGCATTAACAGGCCTTCTTAACAAGGCAGATGAGTAACCTGAGCGTGGGTCTTGATAATGTGGTTACATTAATTCCACTTTGAAGTAATCTTGGACAGGGCCAGCAGGAAGAAGTTTCTCCTATCTGCACCAATCCACACAGAACTATCCTTAAAAACTTGTGGGAGAGGAGAATGAGGCTGAATTCATGGAGAATTCATAGATTTGGAGAGGACCAGTGCAACCCCGCTGTTCCAAGCAGAGTCACCTACAGAACGTTGCTCAGGACACAGGTCTGAGTGTCTCCAAGGACAGAGGCTCCATAACCTCTCTGGGCAACTTGCTCTGGTGCTTGACCACCCTCAGAAGTAAAAGAGATGTTATTTTAAATGCTTAAATTGATTTTTCTGCACTTCAGCCTGCGTCCATTACCTCTTGTCTTGTCACTGGGCACCAAGATGAGAAGCTTGGTTCCACCTTCCATCTAGTAAACCATATCATGCTTTAATTTTAAGATCCCATGCTCTTACTGGATGATGCCAATCAAATGGTAGATTATAACTTTGTGAAATGCTACTTATATTTTTCTTTTCTCTATGCAAATATCTAAGGGTACTGAAAACATCCAAAACCAAAAAGTACAAGATAAGCAAGTCCCCAGCTACCACCTCCCAGTAAATAACACTTTGGAGATGCAATGTTTGAGGTATGAAAAAGGTGGTAGGGCTGACAAGATTAACCACAAATTAAACGCCATAATTTTTGGATTTAGCCAAAATACAGGACATTTGAGATTTACCTGTTCAACTCGATGTCTTGTCTGAAGGTAGGGGTCATATCTAGCCCGAATGGCCCTCATGGATGTTGGCTAAAAGACAGAGATTGATTTAGTAACAGTTTTATTAACCGCAATTAAAAATAGATTAAAAAAGGCATTGAAATGGATTCTTCAGTTCTACAAGCATTTAAACCTGATGATTTCAAACTCACAAGTAGAGAATCCATCCAGCTGTAAGTCCAAATATAAATCCTCATAATAAATCCAATCTTTTTGGATATTATATTAATTCAAACCCAGTATTTTTAAAAATTTTAACAAAATACCTTTTTGTCCCAAGATGGCAATACAACATAAAAAGAATGATATCATTTCGGATTTTTAATGAATTATGACAGGGTGGACAATAAATAACCTCTGCAGCAATTCATAAGAAAAACACTGCAGAACTCAAATACAAAGTGGTTTTCAAAATACCATTTTTTGTGTTTCGTTAAATTCAATTTCTCTTCACTTGCACAATAGTTGGCCAAGGATTGTCCTCCAGAGCTCTATCTGAACTTCAAGCTTTCCTTCAGCTAAACATAGGCTTTTTATGGAAATTCCTAAAAACTTAAAAATTATCTTACTATCTGACAAAAGTCTGTTAATAATACTCTAAGGTAAGATTCTTAGGTATCTTGTGTATGCTGGATTTGTTTAGTATTTCCTATCTTTTATATTAAAATCTCTGAAGGACTCTCCTCATCATGCACAACTCCCATCTGCTGTTAAGACTTAACAAATGAATGCAAAAGATACCCAAACCGATGTGAATTATAAAGTAGGTATAATACTGCTTTATAATACACAGATTTTCTGACTTGGGAATAATGTTTAAGGGACAAATTTCAAAACACTAAATAATGGATAATATCAGACAAAAATCATACTAAGATGCTGCATCCCTATTTATCAAATTAATCCAGTTGGTAATTTAGCCCTTCTACTACTTTATACCTGTAGAATGGCTGCAAATTGTTTTGTAAAAACTAGTCATAATAACTTAGTCACAGCGAGATCCGCTGCTATTAAACTTAGTTTGTTGCCTCTCGGTCTTCTACCGAGCTAATCTGGAGAAGGCTCTGGCTCTCTACCCTTACCACTGAACCTATATTAAGCCATATATGTAAATATGTGTTCCTGTTGCTTTGTTTAGGAAGGAAACTTTTGATGCAGGTGGCTAACTCCAATAGGAATCATAGCTAGCATTTAAATAAAAGCCCCTGAAACAGGAGGCCATAAAAACTTTTTCCTTTGACTTCTGCCAGAGTTAAAAGTTGGCAGGAAGCAGGAGTTACCTCCTGGTGTTTCAAACTGAGGCTCCTAAACTACCTAACAAACGTTCACGTTGCCAGAGTCACCAGGCATCTCAGGCCAAGAGAAAGAGTAGCTCCAGAAGCAGTTCACAAGTAGAAAGTTGCACTTTCCTAGTGTTTCCCAAGGAGAAACAGCAAAGAGGCACCAGGAGACACCAATACCAGCCCAGCTGCTCCTGCTCACTCACTACTTGCCACAAGTGAGGATTCAGATGAAAACAACTCCCACAGCAGCAAGTCAGGCAACGCAGCCTCCCAGGCTGCTCACTCCTGCTCTAAAGCAAATTAAAAGCAATATCAACAGCAGCAAAGTCAGGACAAAGAAACAACTGCTACGAGGATTGAGAAGACTTCCCAGTCTTGTAGTAGAGCTGCTTTAGGGCTGGAGTTTATGGACCCTGCTTTTGCTTATGCTTACAAGGATGAATTTGTAGAGACAAAAGGCAGCTTAATCTAAATTTATAGAAAATGTAGGAAATGCATTATAACAAATAGAATTTATACCTCATATCCGGTGTAAGACTGCGTTGAATATTCAAAATCAGAATCAGGTCCACCTGGGCAGTATCTGCAAATACGAAAAAACAGAAAACAGGCATCAGACAAATCAATGCAATTGCAATGATTCTCTTGGTCTAACACATAGATGCGAGAGGGTCCATGTCCAGTCTTTGAGAGCCTTTCTAACCAGATAGGGGCTCAGTTCCTAAGTATAGGACAGTGAATAAAAGCTTTTCACTTACTTTTAATTAGAATAGGAGGTCAAAGAATAATTCAGACCCATCAGATGACTGCATCTACATAAGTCCTATTAATTTGGTTTTACTGCAAGCAAAAACATACCATGAACATATTCCTGGAGCGTGGAATTATTTTAGGAAGCTGCACTGTAAATTTGGGCTAGTAATAAATTATTAGATTTAAATAATTTCAAACATAAACAATTCTAAATATTTTCCACAAATCTATCAAATAAAAATTGTCTCATTTAAAATATATGTCTTGGGAAACAAAAGCTTTAATGGAGACAGCAGCCAGTTAAACAATCTGCATTTCCTTTTAAGAAAGCAGTAGAATTTAAGCATCTTGATAATGTGAAAGCCCATTTACATTTGTTTTCTTAACTCCAGATGCACTATTTGAAGATTATGGCCCACTAAGATTACTTAAAAAGAGTAAGGCCTCATTTATTCTGGATAACTGCATGGCAGTTTAGTGTTAAATTACCATTGCAGAACCCAAAGGAAAACTTGTTTGAAACTTTCTTTGATACAGCAAAGCAGACTTGCAGGCAGCACAGAACGACTGCTAGCTGCGAGATGAACTGTACATGAACCAGTAATTAAAAATATATATACATTTATTCTAAAGGGACCTTAGGTTGTTTTCCTGGCAGCTATGGGAGTAATGGCAAATCTACAGCCATTCTGCATTCAATGATCACCTGCCAGATCAACAACATCTTTAACTTTAGCAATACCCACATCCAGTAGACAAGGTAGTAGAGCAGATGTTATGGTGCAGATCTCAAACACAGAGAATCACACAAAAAAATCCACTTCTGTCAAGTCAGACACATTCTGTTCTCAGTAAAATCAATTCACATCCTCGTTGTCTGCCATGCAAACTCAGCTTAAGCTATCTGTCACCATTACAGAATTAATTACCAAATAACCATGGCCAAATTAATTTCCTGGTGAAAGTTATGACATCTAATCCAAGACACTTGACATATGTTATTACCTGGAACATCTCAAACAAAATAGCTGCTGATGCAAAAATAAGAATGGAACCAGCTCCGTCAGGAAGCTGGCAGTAAAATACACTGAGGGTTTAGGAAGGACCACATGGGAAGGGGAAGCAACGTTTTTTAGTAGATTAACTGATATGGTTAGAAAAACAGATTAGATTTCAGGACTCTAAAGTCAAGCAGAGGCAGCACACTTCAAGGTACACCCACCTTGCGTTTCTTAATTCAAATAAACTTTAGAAGTTAACCCCTCAGTGCCACAAGGTCCTGGCAACTCGTTCCAGAGCCAGACTGTCACAGCAAGCGTTTTCTTATAGAAAACACCCAAATCTCAGGAGAGTCTCAGCACAGCAGTTCCCAAATTGTTTAGATTGGGTCCCATTTCTTTTCCATAACAGTCTTCTCCTGTCTGACTACTCTCACATGTAAAAATATTCAGATACACAAACATATTCCTTGCAGAATACTTCTAATTCTGACTTGGAGATACACTGCTGTGACTAAGAGCCACTTGCCCTGTCTGCTCTACAGGAGCACTACACACAAGCACAAAAACTTAAAGCATGTTTCTAAATCAGAGTAATACAGCAAATTTGATCATTCATATATTCGCCTGGCTACTTTATTCACTAAAATGTTTCCACTGAGCGAGTAGGGTTTGTCCCATGAAAAAAAAAGGTTTTGTCTTTGAAGAAGAAATCAAGGGGATTCTTTAGTCCATTGTGCAAGGATGGGCAGTTTGCACTTAGAATCCAATTTCCTGCATTTTTTTTTCCTTGTGGAGAAAACAAGTCTGTGGATATATACACAATCTCCAAGAGAATGCTACTACAATACTAGATTCATACAGAAATACTGGAAAATAGCCCTCCCTAGATGATGCAAGCTGTCATACTTACACACAGATGTTGCCTGTGAAGTTAATGTGTGGACACCTATGTGGTTTACACATCACGGCCACAACAGCAATCTGAAATAAGCAGAGTTACAGAGCAGAGAAATTATAGTAATTGTATCAGAAGTTACTAAAACAGTGTGCACCTTGAAAGGTTATATAAAGACAGGCAGTTACAAGACACTATAGATGTTTTCTGCTCAGCTTACCACCTAAAATATCTGTGCATTAACTCTTAAAGAAAAGATGATGATATACCAAGAAATATAAATCCCATTGTTATATATTTTCATAACTCAGAATAATCTGGGAGAATCAGCTGTCTTGTGTCAGGCCTGATATAATCATTGTGCTCAAACGAGATGACATAAAGCAAAGAGAACAGAGTAAAATTAGCTTCCTCCTTTTTTTCCAGTCATGTCTCACACAGCAAGGACAGTATAAGATATTATCATCGTTTTTTACAAGGAGCAAGGGAAAAAGAGATAGAGACGAGGGAGATTTTCACGAGTGTCCTTGTGAAAGGACACTTTTGAGCATTCAACTTTGAATACATCATATTTTTGGAAATTCTGGTTGGAGTAAGATTTTAGTGAAATACTCCATAATCACAGGAGAAAGAAACAATCAAAAAACTAAAGAAGTGAACACTCCCTGTGATTATTTTTTTTATTTTTTGTTAACTTTGACATTAGACATGCTATATATGCATGATAGAGAAACTTAAAATTTAAAAAGATGCACTTCAGTAGCATTACTACTTTCCATCCATACTCTTCTTCAAAGAAACACGTTAAATACTAACATCTCACCTCTAATATTCACTGGCAGGGCCTGCAGATTAAGCTGCACTTTCTAGAGCAACTAATGCTAGTTTGCTTCATAAGTTAAAATGAAGCCTTTGCATCCCATTTTTCTCTTCTCCCACATGCCTTAAATTAAACACACAGGTGCTCTGAAAGCACAGAACAGACAACCTCGAAGTTGGCAGTGCTGTTAATGAAGCACATCTTCATTAAAGCTTCTGGACACTCACTATCCTCATCTTTATGGGCGATTACACCCAGCACAACTTGTCCATGCAGGAGGGGACGGTGGCAGACGGAGGGGACGGTGGCAGACGGAGGGGACGGGGCGCTGGGTGCGTGTTCTTACCCCACTAGCAGTTCTGATGGGCTTGGCCTTCAGCTTGGGCACCAGCACCTTGCGGTACTGGGGCGGAACAGCAGCAATGATGTCGACCAAGCGAGGCTGCGCGGAGAGCCCGTACTTGGCCGACGTCTTCGTTTTCAGCCTAAAAGCACAAAGGCCTCAAATTAGGGATTACCATCAAACTTGTCCAGCCGTATCCCACAGCAGGGCTACCGTGCTAAGGTGCTATCAGAGGGAGATCTAGGCAGGTTCTCCCAATTTGCCTTTTCGGGCTGCTTATTTAAAAAGCAAAGAGATATTCCCAGCTACCACAACAGCAGCACTCAGCATTAGGACAAAAAAAATAATAAATTCCAAGTGAAACTGGTGCACAATAAATGCCAATATTTCGAGTTTCTGTGTGTTTAATTTCTAAAGGTGGTTTTACCCAAAACATTAATAAAGCAGCCCCAGAGACTCCAACTTATCCATTTTCAGTGAATTATTCTTTACATAAAACTTCCATCCAAGCAATTTCCCACAAACTCAGACCTCAGAGAGGTTAATTTTCAATAATTCGTTTCCAGCATCAACAAGAAGTTTACAATTAGATCATGAAAATAAAACAGGGATATTGGGCCAAAACTTCAGTTTTCACTACTCTACATAAGTAAAGAAGGGAAAAGAGAAAACAACTTCATTTGTAATACATTACTAAGAAAACATGCTTTAATATTGCATATTGCATGAATTATTCTCCCCTTGACATGATGGGATGCACTTTGGACCTACAGATGGAGACACACAGGCAAACACAGGTTTTTGGGGGCTTTTTTCACAACACAACCCATTGAGCATTGCCAATACAGTGGCAAGGCAGGATTTTCTATCAGCACAAAACTGACAAGTCTTTATAGCTGAAATTACAACATGCTTCATTGTCAGGCAACAGAATAGGAGTTACAATATCCCATGGAAGCAAAATATTGTTTTAAAATGAAGCTTAGATGTAACAGGCTGCACAGGACACGTTGCACAGGAATGAACCGCCAGGTTCCCTTGGGACTCACTACAGCTGGACTTGAGGATCTTGAAAGTATTTTCCGACCATAATTATTCTGTGATTCTGGGACTTACTTGTTCAGATTCACATCCTTCCCCTGCTCATGGGCCTCAATTAACTGTTTTATGATGTCCGCTATCGTCATCATCATCAGCTCTGCATGGCTGAGATCTCCTGAAACAAGAACCAAACAACAACCCACGTGTACACGGGGACTCCTCAGCCACCTGCTACAATCAATGCGCATCTGCTTCAGCTTTCTAACTTTTCCTGCGTTTTCAGGGCGCCACAAGGAGGAAACCTTGCACCTGCGCAACCAGATTGCACCTTCCCTTCACAGAGAGGCTCGTATCACTACTTTTCCTTTACTTCCAAGGAAAGCTCCCCTTCCCAGCAGAAGAACTAAGTATCCCTGCATGCTAAACACAGGAGCCGTGCGACAGCAGCAGCCCCAGGAACCTGAGGCCGCCTCGAACACGATGCTGGAAAGAGACCTGCCCTCACCAGAGACAGCCCCGGCACCTGCAGCGCCTAGGGAAGGCACAGAGCCCTGGCCGTGTCCCCCTGACATCCACAGAGCCCCGGCCATGTCCCCTGGCCCCCCGGCACCTGCAGAGCCTGGGGAGGGCGCAGAGCCTCGGTCGTGTCCCGTGTCCCTCTGGCATCTGCAGAGCCCCTGTCGTGTCCCCCTGGCACTAACAGGGCCCGGGGAGGGTGCGGAACCCCGGCCGTGTCCCCTGTCCTCCCGGCCGTATCCGCTGTCCCCCCGGCGCCCGCAGACCCCCGGCCGTGTCTCGTGTCCCCTGTCCCCCTGGTGCCCGCAGAGCCCCATGTTCTCTGTCCCGTGTCTCCCGTCCTCCCGGCTGTGTCCCCGTGTCCCATGTCCCCCCAGCCGTATCCCGTGTCCCCTGTCCCCCCGGCCGTGTCCCCTGTTCCCCCGGCGCCCGCAGACCCCCGGCCGTGTCTCGTGTCCCCTGTCCCCCTGGTGCCCGCAGAGCCCCATGTTCTCTGTCCCGTGTCTCTCGTCCTCCCGGCTGTGTCCCCGTATCCCGTATCCCCTGTTCCCCCGGGCACCTTTCCGCTTCTGCCTCATGTTGGCGGCGCCGCCGCTCGCTCCCCTCACGGCTCGGGCCAACGGCTGCCGCCGTAAAGCGCCCCCGCACGCCTCACCTCGTCGTGAAAACGCCGCGCGCCCAGCGGCGCTGCCGTAAAGCGACACGCGGAGGCGGTGCGGGAGGGGGTTGCGCGGCGCATGCGCAGTGCGGAAGGGGCGGCACCGACACCGCCCGAGGGGAGAGGCTGGGGGGGAGGTGACAAAATGGCGGCCGCGAGGGATGGGTGGCCTCGAGCGGGGACATCGCGGGCTCCAGGCGAGGGGACACGGGCGCAGCTGGTGCCAGGGGTGGCCTAGAAGCAGGGGGAAAGACACAGCGGAGCGGGGGGTGTCCTAGGGGCGGCGGGGCACGGATCCGCCCTGGGGAAGCGGCGCCGAGGAGAATCAGGGAATCGCTAGGGGTGGAAAAGACCTTGGAGATCACGGAGTCCAGCTGTGACCTGTCACCGTCATTCCTGCTAGCCATGTCCCTGAGCGCCTCTTCTGCATCTTTCCTGAACGCTGCCAGGGATGGGGACTCCACCGCTTCCCTGGGCAGCCCGTGCCTAGCGTCACTGCTCCTTCCATGTGGGAATTCTTCCTAATGCCTAACCCGAACCTCCTCTGGCACCATTTCCATTGTCCTGCCGTTTCCTCTTGTCCTATCCATGGTTATTTGGGGGATTTAGAACCACTCCCGCCTCACTACAGAGGTAGTTGCAGAGAGCGATAAGGTTTCCCCTGAGCCTCCTCCACACCATCCCTGTGTCCCTTGTCCTCCTTCCTCTGCTCCCTCTTGGCACTAGATGGTGGCAAAGGGTTTCAAGGAGCTCCCTCCACCTCCACACAAAGGCGGAATCCGGCTCCGAGGGCTCTGGAGGCACCGGCCGCTGCGGTGCTTGTGAAGGGCTGTGGGGATCCACCAGCGTCCAGGGATTCCTGGAGCCCGCGGGAGCTCTGGCATCCCCAAGCAGGGACCTGCAGTGACGTCTCCTCCAGCGCTCTCCTCCGGCGTCTTTGCTGCTGACAGCCACAAAAAAAAAAAAAAAAAAAAAAAAAAAAACCTATAAAACATCAGGAGAGCTGGTGGCATCTCTATGTGTCCCGCTCTCGTGGTTTGGGGGAATAGGAAAAACCGCTGGATCAGCCAGGAACAGGCAACAGGAGTAATCCAGCGGGAGTGACTTTGCCGCAGAAGGTGGCAAAGGGGAACTCCAAAGCACTTTCTTCAAAAGCCGTGTGATTTAGAGGCAAAATGAGAGGTTTTTGGCACGGCGCTCGCGGCTGGCGCAGATTTGGGTAGCAGGGCTTGCAGAAAGGGGCCTGGGCACGTGGGAACGGCGCGAGCATCGGGACTTGGCTCCTACATCATCCTGGAGCATCCATCGGGGTTTGGCAGCATCCTGGCGGTGGGAAGCGATGCTGGGAGGGAGCAGGCTGGAAGCGCTGCCGGGAACCATTCCCAAGGGCTGCATCCAGCTTCCTTGGTGCGGGATGTGCTGTGCAGCGCCTGGACCTGCCTGCACCGGGGGTTTCACATCCTAGGAGGTCTCCCAAGCTGCCAGCCGGCTCCTTGGAAGTGGTTTGCAGAGCGGGATACGGACTGCACGGGTGCAGAGCAGCTGCAACCAGGCAGGCGGCCGGCGTCGGAGCAGGCGGATCCTGCTGGCACCTCCCTCTGCAGCAACGGAGATGGGCAAGGCGAGGATTTCCCGGGAAATAACCCGGTTCTGCAGGGGTGGTGAGAGGCCGGGTGTCCCTGCCCGTCGTGTGACTTGGTCCCCAAGGAGCACGGGACACACGGGAGGCCCTTGCCAGACACAGTGAGGTGGCTGCTGCGAGGCCAAGGCATTGCCCTCAAATTGATCCTCCTTCCCCGCTCCCTTCCTGTAATTTCCATGTCCATAAATGCGACCCCGCACGCTGCCCTGTTGCGTGAGCGGGTCTGGGCGCTCTCCTCGCTACCGGCTACGTCCACCCATTGCAGCAAGTTTTTATCTCGCCCTTGGCTACTGTCATTGGCCTCTTCCCATTTGCCCGGGCACCTCTGTGCTCCTCTGTTCCCACGTGTTGCCCCATGATAACCTGGAGCAACTGCAGCTGGGACTTGGCTCCGTGAATGCTCCTCCTTCCCGTGGCTGCCCCTTCAGTGGGAAGTTTCCCCCAATTCCTCCTTTTTAATCGAACTCTGCTCCCACCCGTGACTCCCATCAGCTTCAGCTGCACACGCTCCTTTTCTCGAACCAAATCCCTGTTTCTTCCGAAGAGCAATAATGAGGAAAACTTCACGTTGGCTTCAAAGCCAAGCTTCAACACCAAACTGTGCCGCGGCTCTCGGCAAGGAGCACCAGGTGAATTCCGGTGGAGTTTGGGGCAGAAGCGGGTGGTAAAGCTTGGGTAACAGCGCGGCCGGCGTGTTTGGGTTTGCTCCCCACATCTGAGCGTGGCTGTAGCCTAGGGCCTGCATTTTGATCTTGCTCCTACTGCTGGAATTCACATGCAGCAACGCTGATTCATCGGCCCCCGGGGTTTAGGAGGTACTTTGAGTTCTTTAATGAAGCGCCGCGGCTAATCGGCCTTGTGCAGGATCTGGAAATACCAAGCAGTGCAGGGAAATGCACATCTACGAGGGAAGGCACACGCAAAACAACCCTCCTCTGCTCTTATTTAGCGTTTTCTTATCCGCATATCTCGGAGCACGTTATCAAAGCGGGGTAAATCCCATCTGCCTCTGCAGATCAGCAGCCCGGGGCGATTCCGCTTGCCCAGAGCCAGCGGCGGAGGCAGCGGATGGAGCCTCTGTGTCTCTCTGGACCAGGTCCTGGCCCGTCCTGTTACCTCAGGAATGTTTGTAAAGCATATGGCAAATATATATTTTATTCTAATAAATAGTGGGAGTTGCATTAAGGCACTCCATAGGCCTGGTGTTATTTCAAGGATAGATGATTTGGCTTTGCGGAGTCCTGGGCAACAACATTAATTAGTAATTTTACAGCATCGTAAATATACATATATATAAAAATGAATTAAAAAATAGAAAAAAAGAGCAGAGGAGATGGCCTTAAAACATGCAGTGAGCAATGGCCTTAAAACATGCAGTGAGCACACAGGATGCATGGCTCCCTGCCATGCATCATGCACGAAGCTAAGCCTGGCCTAAATGAGAGAAAAAGAAAGAAGCCGCCTAAGAAGCCACAGGAACATCCACGATGCTCTCAATTTAACTTGGTTTTCCGGGAGGAAAAGCTTGTGGTGAGAGCACTGCAATACCAGGGAATTGGTGCTGGTGAATGTTTTGGATGGGATTTACCCAAGCTAACTTCGGATACCCCAAAGTTAGCTTTCTCAGTTGGAATTGGTCAATCAAGGCTCCTAGGTAATCTCTGGATGCTAAAATATGCAGGATTTTGTCATTTGCAAGTTTCTCTTTCAGGTACAAGCAAGAGAGCTCAGGCAACCAGCTCTTAGACCGTTCCTTTGGGTGAGATATCCCCCCTTTTCAAGCACACAGAGCAACCAGAAAGAACAAAGAGTGACGCCTGGGAGAGGGAGATGCTCTGAATCATCTAATCATTGATCACGGAATCATCTAATCGTTGATCACAGAATCATCTGATCGTTGATCACAGAATCATCTGATCATTGATTTGGCCCCCAAATGCACCCAGCAGCCCAACCAGCAGAGAGTCTTTGCTGGTCACGCCTGTCACAACAGCAGTCAGCACCCCTTGAAACCCCACCTGAAACAGCACCGAATAATCTGCTCGCAGAGGGGAGCTCTTCTCCAAATCCTTGTCAGTTAATAGCCAGTGTTTTCTCTGAAACATGATTTCTGACCTGTCAGTGTTGAGGATTCATGGATGTACTGCTCTTCTTGCTACATGGAAAGGCCCTTTTTCCTGGCAGTGAGTTTGAGTTGCTGTGGATTTCATGCCTTTATCCTTAGAAATTCCTCTTTGTTGAGTTTGCTGGATATCTCCTTCATGCCTTATTTCCATTCTCTTAAATAATCAGGCTGGTATCAGCTCCTGACACAGAGCCCTGTGCACTGCTGTATTCCAGAGTCTAGGATCTGGCTTCATTCTCACAAACTTTGGTCAAGATCATGGAGTTGCTGTGTGGAACTGGAGACATTTTCCCTGAGCCTTTGGCTTTGTAGTGAGGACACCACTTATATCACTGGTGGCTGGTGAGAACCTTCCCTTGCCCATAGAGAGATAAATTTTCCTGTAATTCCTTGGGAAAGCATTCCAGAGGAGCTCAGGCCATGGGATGTGCCCTGAGATGCCCGGGTGACACAGGGAAGCTCAGCACAACGAGGACGAGTGTCTCTAGCAGGGTTCTGCACGGGCAAGTGAGAATGGGCCAGGATCTCCTTGCCCATTTCCAGGTCAATGAGAATGTCCCTTTTAGTGACAGCTGATAAAAATAAAGCTGGGTCCTTAGGAAGGATTCAAAAGCGGCAGCTCTTCACTGAGCACAGCCTGGGATTCACTTAATGCTCCTGTTGTTTCCCAGGCAGATAAGCCTTTGTTCTGCTGCCATGAAAGACACTCCGGATCCTCCTCACTCCGTATCAGATCCTTGGTTTGAGGGAGGAATGTGCCATGGCTGCGCCTCAAACACTGGAGGTGCTAGAAGGAGAAAAAAATGTGAGAATCAGATACATTTAGTTAGAGAATTCAGATTTTAAAGATAGTTAGGTACTTAGCCAATCCTTGGGATTTTGGTGGCATTTAATACTGCAAATGCCTTTACAAATCTGGATAGGATGGAAGGACTGTCTCCATTCCTTATCTCATTATACAGAAAATAAAAAAATGTCAAAACCTCTTTAATCTTCCTGCCCACCTCTCTGCAAGTCAGCCTGGTGCAGCTCAGCTGGAACACAAGCCCCAGACTGCTGCATTTACCCTGGGAAAAGTCCAGCAGAGGTCTGAGGGAGGTCACTGAAGGAATTAAGGGAAGATTTATACCAAAAATGTATAGTTTTGCCTAGCAAATTGCCCCTAATCCAGAAGCAATCCCCCAGAGACAGTTCACTGTGGTAATTTTTGGATGGCAGTGCTGGGGTTCGTAGGTAGCTGTAGGCTTGTCTGAGGGCCTGGTTTTAAATTTCTATGGGCTGGATGGTTCTGCAGCGAGCTCCATCCCGGCACCTTTCCCAGTGTGTTATCCCCAGTCTGTGTTTAAACCCTTTCCTCTGTCTCCCACGGAAGGATTTGGGATCAGTCATCTGCCCCGTGGGCCCTCTTTGTGGGGGTTGGCCTGTGCACCTGCTAATAATGCTGGAAGCTGGGAAGATCCTGCAGGTCTCCACATGCTCCGTTCTCCTCCTCCTACATGGGATCATTACAGCAGTCACTGCCTTGTAGGAGCTGCCCTCACTCTACAACCTCTTAAAATCCTACACAGCATCACGGTAGATGTCTTCTTCCCTTGTCCACTCCAGGTTCTTTATCCACAACCCCTGTTTGTCTGCTGAAAAATAACCAGGGGTCCCAAACTGCAATTCCTACCTGGACAACTCCCTTGTGGACCACGAGGACTTCCACCTCCTGCAAAAGCACGGAGTGCTTCTGAGACACCAAATATCCACCCAGCAAACCACAGACCCTCGGGAGGACCTTCTGGAGGTGCTGGGTGTACCAAGAGGTCAAGTCTAACGGAAGAGCTGCCCAAGCCAGACTTTATGCCAAATGGCATAAAATTCTCAATGGTGGCAGTTTGCCTCCTTATTTTTGGAAGGCCCTCACATACCCGCTCCTTTCTCAGCTGTTCTGGAAGCTGCTTTCTAATTTGCTGAATAACCCAGTAATACCCATTCCTCCTGGCATCCAGCCAGGGCCTGGCAGAGTCGATGGACTTTGGACTGAGCCCCCTGTGAATTTGCACCTCTGATTCCTTGCTTTGCCATGGAATTTTACAGAGCTAAACTCACAGTGAAGCCCTTGGTGTTCCTGGTGGCCATGACAGACAGGTGGATCTAGTAATGGCTAGATTTGAAATTTTGGGCCATATGTTCACTTTCCAGGCAGCAAAACACGTCCATTTGTATTCCTACCACCCCGAATGACCACCTCCTCCCTTGCCTGCAAGAATAGGCTTGCTTTGCTTTGCCCACAGGAATATTCCTGCACCTTCTCCTTCCCTGTGTGCGCCGAGCTCGGATGGGATCTACAGGAGCCTCCAAATGAGACGGGAGAGCCTACTAACATGGACAGCTGCTGCGTGTCCTGCTGGAGTCCTTCCTCCCTCTTTCCCGCCGCGTCGGCGCTGCCGCTTGCACGGGCGCTGGTCGGATCCCCGCGTTCCACCGGGAGCTTTGGACGAGGGTCTTCACCGCTGCTTTGCTGAGGATTCCCGCGGGCTGGCGAGCGGCCCAGCTGGGACGACCGGGAGTTTTCGGGACAGACTCGAGATCTGCCGAAAGTGACAGCTAGGAAGAGAAGGCAACAAGTGTCGTGTTATCCTACCAGCCCCAGAGGAACCAACAATGCTGGGGCCCTTTGAGATCTTTAATCTATAAATTGTATCCCTAACTTATGACAGGAGCATCACTTTGTATTATTGCACGGGGGCTCTGGTATGTGCTAACCTTAAGGACAAAAGAACCCAATTAGAAGTTGATGTCAGCAAGGCCAAACCCTCATTAATTGACTCTCCACATTAACTCACAAGTGAATGTGCAGATTCTCCCCCATGCTGCTGGCTCCAGCTCCTCCCGGTCCCGCCTGCTCTTTGGGAGTCTCGCAGTGCAAACCATGTTCATATTAACATTGTTCAATAACCAATTTCCAATCGGAATAAAAGTCGAGCAGAAAAATATCCTAGCAAGACAGTGATTGTTTATTCCTTGAAAAATGTCCTAAATATTTAAAAAGCACAGGGGAAAGCGCTGCAGACCAACACCCTTGGCTCTTTACTGGATACAAATGACTTGCTAAGGATAATGAACACTACAGAATGGAAGGACTTATGTGGAAACTCATTAAGAAGCAACAAGGGCAGATAAGTTTGATGTGCAACTAGTGCCCACAGTGACAAGGCTGTGCAGAAAGACACAGCCTCTCTTGGCAAAGAGAAGTAAAGCCCAAGGCCAGGCTATGCCTTTAAAATTAGAGTCACGTATATAAGCTGAGCTTGAATTTACAACATTATCCTGAGTCATTTTCCCTCTCAGGAGCAGTCCCATGAAGTTCAGAAGAATTTCTTGTACGAGTGAGTAAAATTCAAAATAAGCTTTGCAGGATATAGGTGGTGTCAATACACCCTGCATGGGGCTGTAGTGTCTGTGCCTAGAGCCCCTGATATTTGTGTGGGATATGTCCCACATAACATAAACGTGATCCGTACTTGAAACTCCTGGGCAAGAAGATATAGGAAAATTTACTCCTGACTTCAAATGCTGGAGTCTCCTTCCCTTAGGATACAGGCGGTGAGGCAAGAGCGACTGCTCCTGTCAAAAAGATGTTTAGGGAGTGCTAAAAATAAGGCAGTGATTCAAGAACGGCCGTGAAGGTGGAGTACCTCAAACAGCAACAAGCAGAGAGCTGAAAGGCAAACCCAGCATTGCAGCAATCGCAAAGCACCGCCAGAAGCACCAAGCTGCAGAGCTTCCACCTTCCTAATAAAGTAGCTGGGAATTACAGTGCTGGGAATTACACAGCCTTAAAGTCAGGCATTTTCCACGCTACAAACCAAGGGGAATCACTGTTTCTTCCAGGAACTTCCCGGAGCTCCGTATTCCCCGTGCACTGCAGGGACGTGAGCCTTGCACGCACGCTGGGAGGAAGGAACGTGGCCCTTCGCTCAGAGACCTAATTTACTTTAATGCATTGTAATTTACTAGTTATTGTAATTTACCTAATTCACCTTAATTTACTTTAATTTATTGTAAATTAAATGTGGGTCTTGTGTCTTTTCTGCCGCTATTTGCCTGATTACTAATAAACTCCCCAACCCCACAAGTTTACTGGGAGGAAAACTGATTCACCATATGCCAACCTGGAGCCAGTGGAGGTAATTCCAGGAGTTAGGTCATGACCTTAATTACTTTTTTCCCTTCCATTTTGGTGTTCAGCGGGTGTTGTTTAGCCTTCTGCTCTGGAAATTGGTATAATAGCCCTTTACACATCTTCCCTGTTGGTTGTAATATCCTTCATTCTCATTTTCTTGGATCATTGATCTGTTCCTTTGGCAGCTTCATTTTAATATGACTGGATGTTTGCTTGCTTGGGGCACTTATCCTTTCAACATATTTCATTTGGCTTCCAAGGAGGCATTAAGCCTCTTTATTTGCACTTGATTAAATATGAGTGTTTTTAACAGGTCTTCATTTCAACAAGATTCCCCAGTGCTAATAATAATAAACAGAGATTAACTCAGGATAATTCCTAGTTATATATATTCTTTTTCTGTGCATCATCCTATATTTTTCTTTATTGTCAGGTAGTGTTGTAAACAGTAATGGCCAGTATAACAGCAGGGCTGTAATTTGGGATTACATGGAGAATAAATAAGACAACTTTGCATCTTATAGCAAAACCTCCCACTGATGTTACACAGGAGAGAACTTCACATCGGGAGCCAGCCTGGGTACCTGTGTCTTTCTGATTGTGAGTTGCTGGTTAAATAGCTTAGAAGATGACAGAATTTTCCAAAAATCTGGGAAAGAAGACCAAAGTCACCTTTTTCTACCCTGAACTAAGAACCATTCACTTCTGTGCTGACAAGAAAACAGTTTTAGATTTGGAACAAGAAGCCACAGTGGAATGAATCTCTGTAAGGGCTCTCTGATCTAATGGCTGCTTGAAGCAGCCTTTGGAGAATGCAAATCGTAAGACATGGGCTGAATAACTTTAGTGATATTTTCTGTTCTTTAACAGTGACTGAATCCATTTCCTGGCAGACAGGCTGTATTTGGGTCAGGAGAAGGCCTCCCAGTCTCAGGAAACAACGCGTCTCTTTCATGTTAACCTTTTTTAGCTCAACTCACATGTGTTCCCTACATTTCATCAGTTAGGAGGCACATCCCCAGTTTGCAAAACATCCACTATGCTTGTAAATACGTCCTTCTTCTGGCAGTTGTTTGTTGCTACAGCTACAAAAGCTGAGACTCATAGTGCTGCCTGCAATCCTGACTTCCCTGCCCTGCTTTCATGTGAGGATGCCCTGTTTTAGCAGCAAGGAGTGCCATGAATCCGCAGTATTAAGACCTAAGGGCTGCCTGCTCCGGCTTGGTGCAATGAGCAAAGCATAAATCGACACCAGACTACAACGCTCAGAAGTTGTGAGCGCAGAGGAGCAGCTTTGGGCAGAGATTTAAGTGTCCTAAGAGAGCTGATGCAGTGCTTTGTGAAGCATGGAAACTGGCTGGCAGGATACTGGGCTGAAAACTGTGACAAAAATCAGTGTCCACACACACAGAGTGCATTTCCCACCAAGGCAGATGGACCATGTCTAGGCTGCAAAGAGATTGTCTCCGGAGCAGCCTGCCATGGTGTTCTGCTTATATCCCTTACATCCCTTACATCCCTTCTGGCTGGATACCTCCCTCGGGGACAAGCAGCAAATGTGCCTGGCAGCCTGAGAGCCAGGAGCAGAATTTCACAGTTCCCCAAGTTAGCTCCGTGCTCTGAGCTAAAATGTTGCTGGGAGCAGCTGACACGGGGCCCTGGCTGCTCCGGTCGCATCCCGGGAATACTCACCAGGGAATTTGTCTTCCGGAGCTCGGGAGCTCCTCGGGCCGGTTTCTTTTTTTTCTCGGCCGCCTGACGACTCAGGTCTGGGGTCTCCCCTCCTCCTTTCCTCCTCCTGCAGGTGGAACAGAACAGCATTAATAAGCGCGATGCCGTTGCTTCCCGAAGCTGGAGAAGAGGAAAATCCATTCCAACAGCCTCCCAAAAAGACGCGGCTTAAGCTAAAACATTTTATTTTGCCCTGGTAGCAGCCTAAGAACACACAGCCAGGTCCTGTGGCTCACAGGAGGGCAGTAATTCGCTATTTTCTGAGTTGCTGCAACCTCCCTGCACTTAAACACGCGCCTGTAGCTTGAGGCTTCCTCATTTAAGCTGAAACAACATAACCAGCTTTGCATCCACTTAAAGGGATTCCCAGAAAGGCAGGTACCTGTTTAACTCAATCTATCTGAGAATCATTAGTTCAGTCAGTGCAACCTGTGACATAAACAAGGCGTGAGGATTGCCCTTCCAAAAAGTTGTTTATTCAATGCTTTTGCAGTCAAACACTTTTTTTTTCTTGCATATGTATATACACTTGCATGCAGCTATTATTAAAGTCCATGTAATTACCTGGCAGAACAGGAATATTCCACAGTGTGAAAATAAGTGAAGTACACTGGAATACAGCCTGCTGACATGTCATACCTATTTCTGGTGTAGAAAGCTACATTAAAGCTTTTTTTATGAACTCAGGTCATAAACACATTTGCTCTGAAGGCATTTGTTCCCCTTCCACATTTTCTGCAAATGATTTTGCAGGAAACTTTACAAAAGCAGTGAATTTGAAGCAGGACTCCAATGTGCTCTCTGTGCTCATCTACCAGCTCTGGCACCAGCGTTCCTGGTCTCCTGGGAGGCATGCTAGAATACACATTATGGATGCAAAACCATGAATATATGGGATAAAAACTGCCTCAAAAAGTAACATCCCTCCCACAGGGAAACAGGGCCACACACACAACAGCCCCAAGTCACCCAAGAGCACTTGGAGTCTGTTTTTCTATAGCCCCACACTAGGCTGCACTTGAAGAACCACAAAGACAAATCAGACCCGTTATTTCAAAGAGCAAATTGGGGAAAACGGCAGCTGTTCATAAACACTTCGCTAACAGCCAGGAGAGAAAATCCGATCCAATTATAGGGAATGATAGGGTCATCCTTGGACAGATGCTTTCCTTTTTGCCCGCCTCGAGCGCTGCCTCCTCGAAGCCAGGACGGTCGCAGGAGGGGAAGGAGCTTTAATTTGGTTGTCACCAGAAGTAGCACGGCTCTTCCCCGACGCCCAAGGACACAAGCCTGGCAAGGAGCCAGCGCTCGGATCAGGATTCTTTATCCATGATAAAAGTGGGAGGCAAATCCCTTGATTTATTGGCAGCGAGCAGCACGAGCACCAGATGCCTTCCGGCAGGGCTGTGCACGCACGGAGCTGCAGAAACGCCCCTCCTGCTCCTCTCCGGGCGGGCTGCGCTCCAGCAAACCTGGGGAAAAAATGCTGATTTGTTCCCCATTTCAGATAAAAAGTCTCATTTCACCTTTGTGATACTGCTTTGCATCCCGGAACAGACAAATCCGTCCTCGCTGGTCTCTGTTTTCTTAGTATCTGGAAGGAAAAACTACCTGGACAGTTCAGGTAGGAAACAAACCCGGCCTAAGAGCAATCACCCTATGATAAACTGCACAGAAACATAGAGCAACGCCGCAGGTCACTGCTATGATTCCAGCATGGGATTCTCACAACCCCTTCCAGGCAATCTGGAACTCAGGCCCTGCCTGCATCTTTTCTCCTCCTCTGCACTCCCTCGGCTCTGCTCTTCTTTTCCCTGCTCAGTGATGATGAAGCTTCTGCCACCTTCTCCCACCTAAATGAAATCTTCTCCTCGATGACATGAACAGCAGCCCTGGCCACACCAAACAGCTCCCCTGGTTGCTCCACAGAAAGCTCTTAGTTTGTTTTACAAAGGTAAATCCCCTAAGTAAGGACACGTTCTCCCCTTCACAGCAGGGGAGTTTTGGTACCGCTGAGGAAGGGAGCATCTTAGCTACTGGTTCCTCTGAAAAGACCAGCATGGAATCAGATGACACCTCTGCCATTTGGGTGACATTTCAGCCACACATTTAACAGCAGATTCCGATGAGTGGGAGTGTTCCTACCTCTGTTTGGACTAGGGGAGTATATAGCATGAGGTCCTGCAAAGAGAAGATTTGGATGAAATGCAAGAGTGAGGAAAAAAAATCTTTTTTTGTTACCTTTCAAATTCTGCAGAATTTAACCTGACATTTGGCAGGTGAACTTTGATTCAAAGCAGCAGCCAGCGACTAGTCTTGTGCACAGCTTTGATCACAGCGTCAGGTATTCCTTTGATGTAATCCTGTTTATTCACCAAGAATTTTCTACAAGTCCTGTTTTCTTCAACACAGCAGAATCCAAACAGAAGCAGAATGGTTTCTCTGCGGGGCCTCCAGCCCCATCCCTAGAGCCCCCCTCTCAGCCACCGCTTTGGCTTTTGGCTGCTCCCTGGTAGTTCTGCTGTGTCTTTTGGATTCGCTCAGGATGTGCAATGAGAAATTTCTGGTTCCTCTTTATACACATTGACACCACGACAAACCTCATTTGCCTGTGAAACACTGTGATTTGGGAATCTAGCTTTAGGAATCTCAATGAAATTCAGAGATTTCATTTCTCTTGGCATTTGGTTTACAGGAACAGCCCATGTTATGCCCTTGAGCTCCAAGAATTCATCTGACCTGAAGAATGACTGTACCTCAAGCAGCCTGGAGGGACAGAGACTTTCATCTTGGCTCGTTTTACTGTGCTGCTCCCAACATGGGTCGGTCCTGGTCCACATAAGCTGGTAGGTTTTGGGTGGGATTCACCAGCTTGTGCAGGGTTCGTGTGTGCCTTCCCAGCCCAATGGATGAGATGTCCTCGTGCTGTCACTGACACATGGCCCAGGTCTGCCCGCACTGCCCCTTGGCTGCCATGGCCACCTCCAGCCAGAGCTGCAATTTGGGAAAGCCCACGAGGGAATCATAGAATCACAGAATGCTGAAGGTTGGAAGAGATTTCTAGAGGTCATCTAGTCCAACCCCCTGCACACGCAGGGTCACCTAGAGCACGTGGCACAGGACTGCGTCCAAGCGGGTTTGAAGATCTCCAGAGAAGGAGACTCCACAACCTCTCTGGGCAGCCTGTTCCAGTGCTCTGGCACCCTCCCTGCTAAGAAATTTTTCCTTAAGTTCCTGGGGAACTTTTGGTGCTTCAGTTTGTGGCCATTACCTCTAGTTCTGTCAGTGGCCACCAGTAAAAAGAGGCTGGCCCCATCCTCCTCACTGCCTCCCTTGAGGTACTTCTAGACACTGCTCAGGTCCCCTCTCAGCCTTCTCTTCTCCAGCTGAACAGGCCCAGCTCACTCAGCCTCTCCTCACAGGGCAGATGTTCCAGGCCCCTGATCATCCTTGTAGCCCTGTGCTGGACTCTCTCCAGCAGCTCCACATCCCTCTTGTCCTGTGGAGCCCAGAACTGGACACAATACTCCAGATGTGGCCTCACCAGGGCTGAGTAGAGGGGCAGGATCCCCTCCCTCGACCTGCTGGAGATGCTCTTCTTAACGCACCCCAGGATCCCATTGGCCTTCTTGGCCACGAGGGCACACTGCTGCCTCATGGTCAACTTGTTGTCCACCATGACACCCAGGTCTTTCTCTGCAGAGCTGCTCTCCAGAAGGTCGGTCCCCAGCCTGTACTGGTGTCTGGGGTTATTTCTCCCCAGGTGCAGGACCTTGCACTTGGCCTGACATCTTGCTGCTCCTGCTGCCAACAGGGAAGAGGAGGAAATTCCGGAGTCACCATCTGCCAAGGACTGAAGAAGGGAAGTCACCACGTGGAGCCTTAGCTGGAGCTGATCCGGGCTGCAGAAGGGACTCTGCCGACCAGGTATCCAAAGGAAAGGAGTGAATTTTGTTATAGGAGCGAGGAGCTGGGTTGGCACCTGAATGGCCTCAACTCGCGCTGCAGCAGAGCAGCGAAAGCCGCTGTGCAGGAGACGCACGCGGGCAAGTGCTCGCAGCTTAAGTGATATTAAAAGGAGAGCCTTGGTAAATGAGGAAATCTCATTTCTCTCCTTGCAGTAATCCTCTGTAATTACAGCTAACTGCCAGCTTTGCTGGAACACTGCGCATTAAAATGTTCTTCATGCAGAAATGGATAGAAGTTCGGGTTTCACCGAGGAGAAGCAAACACAGCCCAGGTGCTTCCTGGAGCTTTAGCAGCTCAGAAGCGTTTCCTCCTCCTTGTCTCTGCACCTCCAGCTCAACAGCGGAACGTGCAACTTTTAAACTCTCCAGACAACTTGTCCCATTTTCAACACGTGGCCAGCACAATTCCAAACCCAACAGAAACCTTTTGCAAGCTGCTATATAGAACCATTTAGTGCCACTAAAATAATACCAAGACTTCGACGTGCAACAAGAAGCATTTTGTTAAAGTGTTTGGTTAAAAGCCTCAGTGAGCTCTGCAAAAAATGGTGCTAGAGTCGGGAAACCTACCACAAAAATTGGGTGAGGTAGAAACTGGAAAGCTCTTTGAAGTGATGCAGTATCCTAGTCCTAGGGGACGCGGATTAAAAATGATTCATAAAAGGCTTTTGCTCAGACACTGGGAACTCTGCGGAACACCCCGGAGCAGCGGTGGGTCCAGCAGAGTTAAACACGTTGAGAAAGAGCCCACGTGAGCACATCACTGCTGAGCCCACATCTCCAGTCTGGGGCAATTCACGGGTTGAGAGTTCCTGCGCACAGGGCAAATCTCAGCTCTATTACATGTATCAGTTACCTTCTTAAAGTGCAATCTGGATACTTCAGTGTTTTAACTGGTTACCAAGGATCTTGCTGGCACGGTCAAGAGGGATGGGCAGCATCTCAGCACAAGCTGCAGGGTGAGAATCTCTGTGGACGAGCTTCCCTTTTCACCAGATGAAACTGATGGAAAATCTGAGATTCTGAAAACATGTGATGCCAGCTGTGTCAAAGGAAGACACAGGGCTGCCTTAGCACAATTTGATATGCAAAATTATGCAAGGGAAAATAAATGGCTTTCTCGTGGTGGTTGCTGAACAGATAATTCTGGGAGCTGAAGGACTGATGGTGCTAGGCAGTCTCTCTCTGGCAGTCCAGCTACAAATACTCCTCATTACTTAAATATTATGTAGCAGATACGCACAAGTATATAGCCCCACACATGCACCCTTATTCTAAAGCTCTTTTCAGCCAGGAGATGCTCACAGGGCTTCCTAAGGACACGGACATGCCCCATGTCACACCGAATGCCACAGGGAAGATCCTCTTACGCCTGCCTCGCCTGCTCGATGGGGTCGTAGTTGTCGAGGTAGTTGAAGCGGACGGTGTCCGTCGGATGCCTGTCGGACGAGCGCCACGGCGGCAGCTCTTTCTTCTCCTTGTCTCTCCTCTTTCCTAGCACAGAGGCCGATCTCAAAGCTGATGACAGGGAAAGTTTCCCCTCTGGGACGTTGCTCCTTACCGGCTGCACATCAGTAACTACAAACTCATCCTTTGGAGGGGTCTGATAGGAGAGAGGAAGAGAAGAAAGGACATTTTAGGCTTTAATGAGAGTGCTATCTGTGTGCTTAACTCTCCATTGACTACAAAGTGAGCCTGAGGGAACAGGTTAGAATTAGAGATATGACTTTTTAAAATGTTTAATGGAGACCAGAAGAATCCCACCTTCCTAGCCTCCAAACCAGGCACCTGGGAACCTGAGGAGAAACCCACGACCTCCGAGCAACGCTCCACCTCCAGAAAATGGCCCTGCCAACTGTGAAGAAGACAGAAAGAGACAACTCCAAGGGATTTAATGGGCTGCCTGTGTGCTTTTCTTTCAACACACAAGCTAAAATGACTCTGAAAATGGAGCATGGGAGAGGTAGGGTGCCCAATTTCTGCTTCTCAGAGGACCTGATCAATGGAGCTGGATATGCTCTGGAAGCTGGGAAAGAAGAGAAGGCAAATGCCTTGAATACTGTCCTCATATATCTTCTATTTTATTAGTGCAAGACTATAGAAAGATAAAGAGATAAAGGACTTATAAGCCCTGCTGGCCCTGACTTTTCCCACTGGAGGTAGCTACCTACCTTTGGCCTTGTGACACGCAGCTCTTTCACCATCTCAATGTAATGTTTCTTCCAGATTCCTTGCTCAAATGGGGTTGGGGAGAAGTTGATATACCAGCCAAAACGTAGGCACTTCAGCATCCAGAGCTGATCCAGCTCCGACAGGTACTTCCAGTGCCAGCTCACCTGCAGATGCCCAGTAAAGTAGGTGTAAGAGTAGAGCAAAATCTTGGGCATGCAAAATGCTAATAATGGGCTAGAGAGCATCCCCTGTTGATAAAGATCCTCTTCGTGCTTAAAACTAGGACAGTTCTGTTTATGCACCATTTAAACCCAAATTCAAGGTCTTTGTGAGCAGTGAGCAGTGCATGGGCTGAATTCCTCCCAAATCACTCTTCCAGAGGACACATTCCAGCCTGTTTGAAGTAACTCCCTCCTTTCTACTCAATGAACATACACAGGCCTGAAAGAAAGACTTTATGAGCTACCACTGGCAAACCCAGCAATAATGCCCCCCCAACACTGACAGACCCATTCTCAGTGTTTTCTGTACCTTCATGTTTGCCATTATACTCCGCCATGCAGCCACCTTGCATCAATACTTCTTCCTGCCTAAGGGCAAACACTTTTATTTGCACAGCCGTGCTTATAAACACAGTTATCCAATGATATGACACAAACAGCCTCATAAAGTGAGAAAGAAAGTACTTACCTAATGTCTTACCTAAGTAAGACATTTCCTAACCTGTCTTCTCCCTTCCTGTGAATGAATAGTGGGAGTTGCATCTACATAAAACATGAAGTGTTTTATGGAGAAAGATACTAGAGCGAGCTTTAACAAGCTGAGGTTTTGATTTACCAGTTTTATTATCTGGAGGACTATGTTAGAGTGGTGATCATGTCACCAAGATCTGAATTTATTCAGAACATTTCAGGTACTGCCTCATAGCATTTTATGCCTTGCAGACTTCAGAGAAATAGCAGACCAAATCCCTAGGCACTGTATTCAAAACCACCTCTGTAAGGTCACTGCTTCCCCGCATCCAACACTTCAGCTTCGAGCATTTTACAGCATCTGGTGTTTGCTGTCATTTCTCTTAAAGCATCTTATCCAGTTCTTTGCAACCCACATGGGCCAATACTTTCCAAAGCAAGAAATGCTTCTGCACACAGTGCAAGGCACTTTAAAAGAGCACGGTTTTCAGAAAGAGCCTCCTTCTTCAGAACTGACCTTGTAAAGTGTCACGAGTCAAAAGCCTCAGAGCTGAGCAGAGCTGAGCAGCCAAAAACACTCTTCCCTTTTGTAAATCTTGGCTGCTCTGACTCAACTCTCAGGATGGATCTGTGCACGTGCAGTATTGAGCATCATGCAGGAGTCCTGCACCGGGCTGCCAGTCCTGAGGACGTTCTGGCTTTGCAAAAAACAGCACTGACACGTAGCATAAACTACAGCTGCTTCCTTCTGGTTCCTTTTCTTACCTGGTTTGACCTGCCCTGCTGCACCTCAGCTACGTGTCTGCTTCCTCACCTGTGCACACCGACAGAGGCTCCGAGGATCCAGGAAGGAGAAGATGTACAAGGAGAGCACCCGGGGGAGCTGCGTGGTGAAATCCAGCGCCGCGGCGGGGACTCGCTCCTGCAGGTGCCTGGCGCAGAACTTCTGCTGCGCCGGGGAGCAGCGCTCCAGCAGCTCCCCCAGCACCCTGCGCCTCTGCGCGTCCGTCCACTTGTCAAACTGAAGGGAAAAAAACAACAAAAAAAGGAGCTTCAGCCTCTGAGAAACCTCAGCTTCGCTGGTTAAAGTAAAGCACACATTTAAGGCAAGGCAAAGTGCAGAAGCAGCGGCTTCTGATGACTCATTCCAGGGCAAAGCGAGCACACAGAGACAAATGGAGATGCTCCGTGGAAAAGGATGCTGAAGCCATGGAATTGATGATTTACTGTCCTCCGAGGAGCCAGGATGGCCCAGTCTGGGAGACACTCATGCTCACAAGACTGCTCCTAGAATTAGTTTGGAGCCTTAGCTTCACTCGCGGACAGAAAGAGACGCCAACGCACGGTTGTAGGAGTAGGTCCTAAATCAGAATGAATTCACTGCCAATTCCCTCCCCATCCTGGCACTTATACAGCCCCCAAAACAGCAGTATTTGAGGGCCTCACATGCTGCGATGAGTTTATCCTCGCAGTCCCACTGCACAGGGGAGAAATATCCCCCCATCTCCCTGCCCTGCTCCCAGCAGCTCGGTGGCAGCCACAATCACAGGTATTTAACTCATTTTGACAGCAAATACCTGGTGTCCAGCTGCTGCTGCTAGGAGCAGACGGGAAAGGTCCTGACAGCAGGAATCTCCTGGGAAGGGACTCACCTCATTGCCACAAAAACGAAAAATCAGAGGAAAAAGGGACAGTTCTCCCAATGTTTTGCTTTTTTTTTTTTTTTTTTTTTTACTGTGGATAAATGGTTCAAAGTCGACTGTCCTCTCTTCCCCCCTCAACACAGCAGAACAGAAATTTATATCTATTTTCCTCCATTTCCCCAAAAGATGCTACGGGAAAGTGCGGGACTGGCAGAATTATGGTTTAAAATATACTGTGCACATGAAAGGTAATTGAGAAGAAAGTCATTTAATCCCAGGTCATTTTAAACAACCCTTTGTTTCTTTTTCTTTGGATGTATCTAATTCTAGCACATGAGAAGAAATCCTAAGAAGGAAATAAGGCTCCCACCCTGGCAGACAAGGCTGCAAGACCTTCAGGAAGGCAGAGAGGACAAGAAAGGCGGAATTAGCATTCCTGCCATGAAACCAGCCCAAGAGAAGCAAGCTCCCCAAAGTCCATGCCTTTCCAAGCACAACCAGCCAGGGGAGCAGGGAATACACCCTTTCCCTCCCTGCTTTGCACAGAAATTTCCCCTCTAAAGGTGCTTTGCAGAGGACTAGGTAAAACCTGAAGCAGGATCGAGGGCTTTGACATGTGCTTGGAGATATAAAATGAGATAAAGATGTAACAGGGGACAGGGAGGCCCTGGCTACCCCCTTTTTGGCCTCGGTTGGTGGGGGAGGCTCTGATCCCTGAACTCCCCACGCGCCATCGCAGCCGCATCCCCTGCACCCGTTTGCGGTGATGCTTTGTGTCCCGTGCAGGTGCCGGGGCCAAGGGGGCTTCCTTTCCAAGAGGTTAAATCCGTCCTGTTTTTAACCCTTCCCAGCCCGCCACGGATTCTGCAGCCTGGCAGCCCCTTGCAGCACCCTCAGCCCCTGCTCCCGGGAAAGCTCCGCTTAAACCGGCGCCGCACGGAGCGCGCGGCTTCCTCCCTGCCGCGCTCAGCCCCGGCCATGGAGCGAAGCAGCCGTCGCTGGGCCCTCTTCCAGCACTACCCAGCATGTCCCCGTGCTACACGGGGCTGCCTTTTTCACCAGTTCCTCCCCTCTCCGTGTTACAGCAACCCAACCAGTCGGACCGGATTCCCCTTTGGAACGTGCTGCGCCTTCCCCATCCGCAGCCAGCGATTTTTTTCCCCCCCTTTTGCCGCGTTTCCCGGAGCCGGGATGAACAATGTCTCCGCAGGGAATGCGCGACACAAAGGCTCCGGGGAATGCGCCGGCTGCGCCTGGATTTCGGCGCTCGCTTTGCGATTAATCCCTGAGTGCACAGGCACAAAAAACGGTGCTGACACGAGGGGAGAGCCCAGCGCCCGGGCAGGGCAGCTCAACCCAAAGAGGCCCCGGAGGGCTGGGCGCTTTGGCGGCTTTGAAGGAGCTGCTGACACCGTAGCCCTCCCCTCCGAGCGCGCCCGGTGACACCGGTTCACCGGGTTAAAATCACACGCTCTGCAAAAGGAGGGCCGAATTCTGCGGTCAGCGAGGCTGTTCGGGGGCACTGAGCCACACAGGGGCCTGCAAGGAGCTCCAAGGGGTGGCTGTGGGCAGAAATGGTCTTTGCCTCCCTCCCCAGACAGCCTCTCTCAATCCCGATGCAGGGATTTGTCCCGGCTTGCAGGTGAGAGGAGAAGGGAGGAAGCCCCCAAGCACCAGGTCTCCTTAAGACACACTGATCTTCCGAGCAAAATGTGAAGCTCTTTGCCAGGCCCTTGCACCTTGCCCTTGCACCTCTTCTTTTTTTTTTCTATCATGCACTTAGAAAAAGTCAGCAATTAACCTGACATTCTGGAAGAAATTTTGGGAAGGCTTTTGCAGAACTCTCCGGCCCGGCAGCACATAGTAGTATCCGTGAGCAGGAGCTTCTGCTTCTGCACCTAGCGCAGGGTGAGCTCAAATATACAAATTACCAGCACAAACATAGCCCATGGGGTGACCTGAATCTCTATCCGGGCTCCCCTGAACTGCCTGGACCTCATTAGGTTATAACGGGAATGGAGACGCTCAAATCACCTGCAGACACTTCAGCTCTGGTGTCTTAATCTGCAAATTCAACCTCTGCCTCATTGTCAATTTATTCATCTGGGTATCAGCAAAATAGCAGGAAGTTTTGGGGTAGAGCAAGATGTTTTCATGTTTGTTATATTGATGGGAGGAGTTTTTAGGGGGCAGTGTTGGGAGCATGAAAGAAGCTGAAAGGCAGTGTGTGAAGGCACGTGCCCAGGGTGGGATATAGGAGAGCTAGGATAAAATGGGAAAACAGAAAGAAAAATGTTCATGCTTTCCCAGTTTATCCACCAAAGGGTTTCAGCTGAAAGAGAGCAGCACAACTGATCTTTTGCATGGGTCTGGGTGACCCTGCAGGTGAGAGCACAGCCAGCCCCACATCCCTGGGAGCAGGAAAAGCAGCCCCTTCGGGCCAGCGAGCTGTTTCGCAGCCTGCTTTAGGGACCACAGTTGCCCAAGAGACATCAGTGACGTTCTGTGAAATGATGGCACAAAAGAACTATGTGAAAACGGAGTCCTGAATGCATGCAAATAAAATCAGGGGTAATAAAATTCAAAATATATATATATGTGTATGTATATACAAAGTGTAATCTAATATTTACTTGGCTGTAAAGGGAACCACTGTGGCAATGCTGCTCAGGGCAATCTGTTCTGCCTTTCCAGAAGGCTAAATGGTCCTTCAGTTGAAACAGGTTGAGAAACACTGAGCTGGTTCACGGCCCGCCGCAAGGCAGGATCTGCTCTAGCTAAATCTTCCTGACAAGTGTTTGTCTAACCTGTTCTCCAAAGGCTGCAGCGATGGCGATTCCACCCCTAAGCCCTAGGCAAGCTATTCCAGCAGCGAGCTATCTGCACCACTAGATTTTCCTGATGTCTGAGTTAGATCCTCATAACAGCAATTTGAGACACAATTCCTTGCTCCATGCAGTGTGAGGGGGGAGATAAGTTTATTCCTTTCCTGTTTCAAACAACTTTTATGGGTCATTTGAAGGGTGTTACTATGCCTCTTCTCTGTCCTCCCTAGAGTTAACAGCTGGCTTTCCAATTTCCTGAGACTGTTCTCACCTGCAGCTTATGCTCTGAAGCATCTTCAACTGGTCCTCACTTGAAATATAGCGACCAGAACTGGGGACAGCTCTGCCCTCCAGACAGCCCTTGAAGATATTGGCCTCTATTACAACTACAAGACACTGGCAGCTCATTTTCAGCTTGTGATCCACCATAATTCCCAGTGGGTTTCTTTTCATGGAACTGCTGCACACTTGGGCTTTCTCACTTCTGCAGTTTTTGCAATGACCATTCTTAAACGTAGCACTTTTCACTCATCCTTATCAAAACACATCCTCTTTTGGCAGATTTTTGGCATTCAGGAAATCCCTCCAAGCATGGTATCATCTGCAAACAAATATGTGCTTTCCGTTCCATTGTCCAAATATTAGTTAGAGTATGGATGGGTTCTGGATTTCCAGCCAATAGTCATTTCTGTCTATGCTGAATCCGGGCCCCACAACCCCACTTGGCAGCAGCTTCATCTACTCCTGAGAGCACTAGGAGCCCGTGTGAATCAACAGAAAAAGTCCTGCCAAGGGCCCTGTGATTTTTTTGGCACATTTTCTCCCAAATTGAAGCTGCTCTAGCCTGTGCCACGATGCTGTGTGGTATGTGAGGCCACAAAGGCAGCAAGGAGCAGCTTTGTGCTTTCCTTGCCCTCTGCATTGGTTTGATGGATGCCATAACCACAAGAAATATTAGCTCTAAAGGAGCATGATGACAGCTACAATCCAGTGTCATACGTAGGGTCAGGCATTTAACCCTTCAGAAAATGATTCAGCACTCATGTCAAGGGGAGGCTTCATTTCCAGATTTCGGTTCTTTCACTGGGGGTTCCACTTAACACATATTTGCACTTTTGCCACCATATATCTCAATGGCATTTTAAAATACCAGCAGTTTTCAAGTTGGGTTTATCATGTTAAAAAAGTGGGTTTTGAACAATAATCATTCAATTACTTTGTTCTCTTGGTTTCCGTGAAGTTCCTTATTATCCAAATGCACACAAATGAACAGACTATGGAGAGCACATTTCCTGTAAAGATGAATAATCCTTATGAGCTTAAAATCAAAATAATCATCCTTACAGTGCATCTCACAGGCAAAAGATTTCCACGAGTGAGCTATTGAGCATAAGGAATAAGTGTCACGGTTCAAACAGACTTACTGTGCAAATACTCTTTATCAAAGCCTGCAGATGAGGAGCATCATTTCTATATTTCTATTTAGCTTGTGTATTATATGCAGCCACGTACCCGCTGCTTTGGTTCATTTTTTAAAGATGTGCATTTACTGCAGTAAGCTCCCTGAGCAGGTCCTCTTGTTTGCATAGGAGACAAAGCAGATGTGCTTTCCCCCAATTCCCTTAAATGGATTTTGCCTCAAAAGAGAAAGGACAAGGTGGTACTGAAGCTGTGAGGTTAGGACAGAGGAAATGGTCTGTGGTTGTGCCCTCTGTCAGCAGCTTCCAGGGTAGGTCATGTAAGATTATACTCCTTTAAATCAGTATAACTCCCTTCCTAAGCCATGGAAAGAAATGGGTGTCTCTAGAGACCCATTCTTTCATCCCACAGCAAGTGAGATGAATTACCCCTTGGAAATGCTGCTTTCTCTGTGTGCAAGGAGGTTGTTGTGGCCAGACTAGCCCAGCTCGCGTACCTGTGATCCAGACATTCTCATCTGGCCACAGAAGCCTGTCCTGATTGGCAAACCTGCAGTCACGGGTGGTTGCGATAGACAGATCCTGTCTTAAGTCTCCTCATGTCTCTTATTTTCACCTGCAAAAGGGGTAGCAGCACTTTCCTGTCTCATGTGGGAGCTGTGCATATAATGACAGAGAAGATGATGAGGTGTTCAGTTATTACAGAATTAGGAGCCATATGTGTGCACTTGGCAGATAATATATCCCTTACTAGTTTTTAAAAGTTGCTAGCAGGGGATGGCAGTACTAAACTTCCTCTTTGAAGACTTCACAGACTTTTCACGGGGCTTCTTATCCCATTTCAAAATCATTCTGAAAAAATGGAATGGAATTTCCCAAATTCAAAACTTACAGAGCGTGGACACAGAGGGAATTAAACCCTTACCTTCCTCAGAAGGAGAGCAGTTACAATTCATCACTTCCACACTTACGTTGGTTAAAGGAGCTCCCTTCTTTCAAAACAGGGTATATTTTACAGTCCCATTACGACTCAGAAATCCATGCACTTAAAGGTATGTAAATATATATTTAAAGAGAGAAAGTTACCCATTTTCCAAGTAGGATTCTTCTTTCTTCAAATACCTGGAAAAACATATACACACAAATAAAATTGAATATTTAAAAGGAGAAAAAAAACAGCTTTAAAAACAATCTCTGTAACCTATAAAGATTAAATGGAATTACAGAACAGTTGAGGATGAAAGGAACCCAGTTCAAAGTCCCTGCTCAAAGCAAGGTCAAGTAAAGCAGGTTGCTCAGGGCTGTGTCCAGCTAGATTTGGAATATTTCCAAGGATGCAGACTCCACAACCTCTCTGGGCAACCTGTTCCAGGGTTTGACCACCTGCCCTGTAAAAAAAAAGTCTTTTGTTTTAATGCTTAAATAGATTTTCATATATTTCAGTTTGTGTTCATTGCCTCTTGTCCTTTCACTGGATGTCATCAGGAAATCCAGCTCCGTCATGTTTCCTCCCTCCCACGAGGTGCACTCTGATGCACCCTGATAAAATGCACATGGATAAGATCCCCCCTGAGCTTTCTTTTCCCCAGGATTCACAATCCCGGTCTCTCGTCCTTCTCCTGGGTGTCAGATTCCCCAATTCCTTAATCATCTTTGCTGCCCTGCTTCACGCCTTGCTTAAACTGGAGAGCTCAATGGCAACGAGGATGCTACGGGAGACCGTGTCGACAGCCTTCCTAAAGCCAAGACGAACAAGAGCCGCCGCTCTCCTCTCCTCCACCAAGCCAGTCACCTCATTGCAGAAAGACTTTCTCAGTGCTGTCGGTCTGGTGGAGCAGATGTCGGTGTTAGCTCTGTCTCTCTCAGCAGGAGCATCTCTCATGAGGGGTGGAAAAAATGACATTGCTTTTATTTGCATGTTGACAGTTCTTATTTGCCTTATTTGCATGTGGGACACTTGGCAAAATAAAAAAAGCCCCCTAACGAGCTTTGTATTGGCTGCACTTGGAAAGGATTTGCCACAAGCAAGGGATGAATAGCCAGAGATCTAAGTTTTGGGCTAGATAATTCAAGTGAAACAGGGAGCTATTTATATAACCGAAAGCAATCTTAATGGTCTTTGATCAAAGACAGACACGTATTTGCTTATGGCATTCTTGGAGATACATCTGAGCCAACTCTTTCAGAAGGTTCTGCTTACTCCAGGCACTTGGAAGCATTAACCAGCAACAGAATGGCCCAAAATGGATATAAACCTCCACCACCTTCATCAAGCCCATGCTTACTGTCCTCCCCTTGGAATTACATCCACACACTGCCGAAGTTGGCTGCTCCTGGTCGCAGCTGAAGGCCTGGGATGCTCCTGAGACCTCTCATCTCACATCGATTTCTTCAGGTGGTTTTAATTAAGGTCCAAGCTTGCTTGGCAAATCCCTCTAGCCCTTGGCACAAGTGTCCCTGGGGACTCTTGGACCCCGCTACCAAACTGCTGTCTAGCAGGAGGCCACCTCAGCAGACAACCCTTTGCTCCATGCAGCATGGCCCCACGGGCAGCAGAACTGACGCTGCTCAGTTCTGCTAAGAGTGAACAAGTTGATGCATCCCCTGATTTCACTGCATCCTTAGCTGGAACCCAGCTTTGGCATCTCTCCCTCTAAAACAGCTGCCCACATCCCAGCAATAACCCCCAGAGCTGGGAGAGATGGCAAATTTACTAACTGCCTCTGGGTTGGTTCCAAATAATGGTTGAAATGGGGCTTAAATAGTTAAATGCTTCTGTCTTGGATCAGCTCTGGTCTCTCATAGTCTGTTCTACCAACATTAGAATAGACAACAAGTAGGGCAGACAACAAGTCCACGCTACCTTGCCTAGGCATCTCTTTTCTCCCTATGCTCTCACCTTCTCTTTGGTTTTCACATCGAGCCTCATGACTACAAAGTCTTTTCTTCTTTCCCTCAAGAATGCAGAAATGAACAGAGGGAAATGAGACTGTAGGGAAACGGCACCTTCTCACCCATGAGCTCCCTAAGGATATTAATTTGATTATCTCCCGATTTCAGCTGTTAGCAATGGTTTTGTTGCAACTATTTTTTCCACTAATTCTGCAGAGCCAGCACTGGCAGGGGCACCGTGATAAACGAAACAGAGTTTCAGGTGGATTCATGCTGCAAAAACCTGGATCAGAAACAAATAAACACTTTTTATCATGACTTTCATCACTGAGCACAGGTCTGGCAGATGATGCTACGAACTTCTCTTCCTGGAACATCTTTAAGGGCTGGAGTATACAATGATTCAACGGGAGATCTTAAAGGTTTTGCTGCAGCCCAACACACTTTTGGCTGCCCAAGGAGCACAGAAGTCAGTAGGAAAGGGTGGTTCTAGCCAGGTGGGATGAGACTTTATTGCAAAAAGCGATGGAAAAAAAAAAAGTGATACTTTTTTCTCCATCACTCCAAGAGAATGTAGGAAAGAGACCTTAAAATGATTCAAAGGTTGGAGAATATGCCAGGTTGGGAAGACTTCAAAGGGCTCCATCTGTTTAGTTTATCAAAAAAGATCAAGTGTTGGCTTGATGCAGAGTAAGAGAACTTCCACGAAGAAAAGTATACTGGTTACAGAAGAGCTTAGTAAGTTAGCACCGAAGACAGGAGTGATGGAAACTAATGCTACAGGTATTCAGATAAATGACAAGGCCTCCTCCTTTAGTGGTACAGGCGATTAGCCCTTAGAATAAAAAGATATAAATGATGAAATTTACATTTTTTGATAGCCCCGGGAGGCTGGGTGCTTTCCTGGAAGATATGTTTTTGCCAAATTCTAGTCACTGAGCTCCAGACATGGAAAATTGTGCAAAACCAGAGGACCTGAGAAATCCAGAAATTCAGACTACAGGATGTAATAGCCCCCTCTGAACTAAACTCTATGAATCATCAACAGAAATCTAAACTGAATTTCAAGCGCAGAACATGCGCCTGGTGATGGTACATGAGCCAAAAAGCCTCAGCTGTGTTAGCAGATCCCAGATATAGTTTGCAGAGTGGGAGGTTAGGAAACGCATCCTGTTATTTATAAATTAAGTGCATCACTTCAGTTTCCAAAATATCAAGGCAGCCTCAATGCTGCCAGTCTAGCACAGAAGCCAGGATCTGGGAGCTCAGCCTTCTCCTGGGAGCTGGGATGGAGCACACCAGCCACCTGGAAACTTGGACCGACACTCACTTTGCTTTGAGGTTGAACTGAAGTCTTCTGATGCAAAACAATAATAAAAAGGTTGATTTAGCAACTTCTGCTAAAAAAAGGAACAGATTCTTTTTTAATTTAAAAACAACTGATTTGGCAAAATAAAAAGAAAATACTTGGACTAAATACCTGTATGCTTTAATAACATACAATATTTGATTTTTATATAACATATTGCTTTATATATGTTATAAAGATGTGTTTGTGTGGACACATTTTATATGATACATATATATACTCCTAATAGTAAATAGAATCTGTAAATTCTTCTTTCATTTCTCATGACCTTCACAGGGAAAACCACAAGTTATTTTTATGTGGGGCTTGAGAATTTGAGAAGTGAGCCTGAAAATTTGTCTTAGGATTTGGGAATATTCAAAATTCTGACCAGACAAAGTCCTGAGCAGCCTGCTCTAGCTGAGGCTGCTTTGAGCAGGGGGTTGGACTGGATGGTCCCTAGAGGTCCCTTCCAACCTCAACCATTCTGGGATTCTGTGAATTTGACCCCAAAAATCTCCCCTCAAAAGTAAGGGCACCTTTTCCATTTAGAGGTCAAATCCATCAGGTGATTCAAGCAGTGTCCTCTCTTGTTTAAGTTATTTAGGTTTCAGCCTCTAATGGGTTATGTGGAACTTGCCTTGTCATTCATGAGTTGATGGTTGAGGGGGGTCCACATGCTCATTTTGGTCTGTAGCTTTGGGCCATCCATGTTTTTAGGAGGTGCAAATGCCATAGATTTGTGAGACGGCGGATCCCCTGAGGTCTTGTTGGCTGCAACAAAGAGAATAAAGATCAGCATTATTTCTGCACTCCTCCATGACTGTATGTAGTGAAGATCAAATCACTTGAAGGAAGAACTCAAAGATTTCATCACAAAGCAATTACACAAGCAAATTTCTTGTTAAGTCAGTTGGTAAGACCTTAATTTTATTTCAGATATCTACAATAACCAGGAGAGTGGAGGCTACATTTCCTGACGGCATCTCTGTGCACTAATGTAGCCCAAATAATCAATAATCAAGTAGGTCTTTCCCATCACAGATGCTGAATAGGGCCTCTGCTTTTCGCTGCATGAATAATGACAACAGGGCATTTGCAGCAAGTTAGAATGCAAATGAAAATTCCTTTTCCAGTTGTTGCCACTGAAGATTGTAGACAGCATACTGACCTGGAGTTTCTTTTTTTTTTATGTGATGCCAAATAGGTTTTTACTGATTTTGATGGGCAAATAATGCCAGGTCTCAACGGGCCTGTTTGTTTCTATTACACTCAGCTGAGAGAATTAAATTCAAAACGGTTCAGAATTGACTGAAATCTCTCAGGATTCCGTCTTCAGGCAGATTTTTAAGGACTGTTTGGACAGACCACACGGCTGTGTGAAATCCCAAGCCCTCACTGCTTACCCAGACAAAATTCCTGTCGGTATCAATGGGAGTTTCATCTTCAAAAACACACTGCAGGATCTGTCTGGGCACATCACCTTTTTTGATTAGTTTTCCCTCCCTCTCTCTCCTACGTTATTATGGAATCAAAGAGGAAAAAGGGAGTAAATGAAAGAGCTGCTGTTACACCTCTCTCTCTCCATCTGGTATGGCTCCAATGCTAGAAAATAAGTTCATTACGAGTCTGTTTGTTTCATTTCTTTTTGCTGGAGTTTTTAAAATAATTTCTTACAGACGGGCAGCAATTCCAGCTTCTCACAGAGATACCACTAAGAGCTAAAAGACCTGCAAAGGTTTCCAAGTTTTGCATTCATAAGTTGGCAAAAGTTCTTGTGCTCCTTGTGCGACTCCTTAGGTGCGTTTGGGTAAATGAGATCACTTAGGGGTTTGGGTGAGCTGTATGCTTGTGGTTTTTTGTTTTCCTTTTTACTCCTGCAATGCCCCTGCCCTTGTCAATGCACAGAAGTGCAACATTGCAAGCTGGAGAAACAGCTCCACTGCCAAAAAAAACAGGTTCAGGCAACTATGCCCTGTTTTTCAGGGACAAGCCTCTCCATTAGTCACAAACCCATCAGTTGTCACTGCAGCATGCTCCCGAGCCCGTGTTGCTGTTCCAGTTTGCCTCCCCTCCGAGGCCCTGCTTGCCTGGTGCCTGGATGGCCGTCCTGGCACAGCTCAGCAGTGCTCCTGGACCCACTTGTGCTCCCCACGTGCCAAAAACGGGGCCTGCAGCACCCCTGGCAGAAGCCACATTGCAGCCCCCTGCGCCAGAAATCTGTGTTTGCCTGAACTGAATGTGATACAAGAAACAAGATGGGTAAAGCTGGCTGCAAAGGCAGGGAGCATCCGGGTAGGAGGTGAGTGTAGCCGAGATTTAGGCGCATGGCAAAGCCAGTCTGCTATCCCTGCCAACTGCATCCGGCATCATGGGACAGGCAGGGAGCAATCCAGCAGCAAACCCATACCCAGCATCAGCAGCCTGGGTTGACAGGACAAATTCTTTGGTGAAGCTGGGGCCTTGCAGCGTCACTTTAGAGCACGTTTTATTTGGGTTCCTCCAAGGCATGTGGTGTACACTGGGATCCAGTGAGCTTTTCCATTAAGGAGATCCTCAGTTCCATGTGATGTAGCCAGGAGAGTTGGAAAATCTGGGATTATCTTACCTGTAATACACAGCTGACTTAAAAATTGCATTGCAAGTTATTCACGGACCCTCTAAGACTTGGTTTACTGAGCATGGTTGTCTGTTGCCAAAGGTGAAATCTGCCCTTGTCTTCCCTACACCAAATGTCCCTGTCGTTGGCAGGATCTTCCTTCTCCAAAAGTCTCGGATCACGCCGATCCAAGCAGGAATCTGCGGCACACTGTAGGGGTTGCAGCAGCTTTATGCACTAAAATGTCCATAAAAATGTGCATAAACTAAAACGTGGCCGGTGTGGTGTATGCACCAGGGGCTGTCAAGGTCTGCAGCTGGGGCCCCACTCCTCTTCAGCACTAGTCGTTATCTTTGGACTCCTTGCCCAAAATAACATTCCAGAGATTGCTCCAGCTGGTTCTTCACGTATCCGCGGATAAAATTCATCCAGCTCAGCTGATCCGAAGCACAGCCAAACAGCAAGAGACAGGAGATGAGGTTAACAAGCTTGAAATATATACAAGGCAAACGTTGGTTCTCTGTGCAAGAAAGGGAACTACAGAAGCATCTAATAATATCCTAATAATATATCAATATTAATAATATCTAATCTTTTCCTAATAATATTAGGAAAAAAAAAACACAAGTCAGTGGCAGGTATAATAAATACCAGAGAAAAAGAGGTTTGGGGAAAAGGCAGAGGAAATAATTATTTTTTTGAGCACACATGGTGTTTCCAAGCTGCTTGTCTGAGGGATGCGCAGAGATCTCACTGAAGGCAATAGAAATCCTTCCACAGATTTCCCTACCAGGTGGGTCAAGCTCATAGCGCAAAAAAATCACCTTTAATGTTAATGATACTGAATGAGCATATCGTATCCACCGCCCGGCCCGGCCACCATCACCTCATGGGCAACTCCGGCGCTCCCCGCACCGCCTCCCGCCTCCCTCCTCCCGGCAGGGCCGTGCTGGGGCCTGGCCCCTTCCCACAGGACACGCTCCCCTGTACCCCCCCACATTCCCCCCGGATCGGGCCGGGCCGGGCCGGGCCGGGCCGGGCCGGGCCGCCCCTCGCCCTCACCAGGCCTCCTTCCTCCCACCAGGCCGCCTCGCGTCGCCATGGCAACCGCTTCCCGCGGCCGGTGTCCCTCCCTCCCCCCCCCGCAGGAGGGCGGCAGCCAATCAAAACTCGTCGCCGGGATGGGGTTGCGAGGGGGGGCTTCGGCTCATCCTAGCAACCTGCCCGTCCCTGGCGCTGATTGGTTCTCTCGGCTCGGCGGGGCGGGGCGGGGCGCGGCGCGGGGGCGGGGCGCGCGCGGGGGCGCGGCCGTTGCGGCCGTTGCTGCCGCCGCCACCTGAGGGGAGACGCGGCGGGCGGAGCGGCGCGACCCCCGCGCGGAGGTAACGGCGCGGCCGGGCCGCGGCTTATCCCCGGGGATGCTGGGTTTTATTATTATTATTTTCCCCATTTTATCCCTCTCCTTGCTCGGCGCACGCCGAAACACCCGGTACTGGGGGCGGTGTTGCGGGGGGTGAAGCGGCCTGTGGGCGTGGGGACGAGCGGGGCCGAGGCGCGGCGGGCGCCTGAGGGCCGGGGATGCTGCTCCTTTATGTCCCCCCGCTTCCCTTTCCTGCGGTGGAGACCGGCGAGGGGAAAAGGGGTCAGTCTGTCGCCGCATTGCTCCTCACAGTGCGGTGGGGGCCCTAAGGGAAGGGGCTTCCTCCGCCCCTTTCCACCTGCAGCGAACCCAGGAGGCTGCTAGTCCCACGCACTTCCCTCTTTATTTATTTATTATTTAGTGAATGTATTGTTTTGTAATGCAGCAACAGTGTTCCAGGAGGAAAGGGATGCTATTCCCACCCCAGCTCCCCTGCCTTTACCTCGGCGGTGCAAGGGCCCCTTCCCTGTGCAGTGCTGCAGGGACTCAGAGTGCTAGTTCCAGGCACATTGCACCCTCCTTTCCTTCCCCCCTCTTTGCAATGCAGCAGGAGATCCAAGGGGATCCCTGTGCACACAATTCTTCCTTCTTTCCCCCATTAAAGCATGCTCAGGATGCGCAGGGATGCCAGCCAGCTTCCTCTCTGCTTCCTCCACCTTGCCTTGGCATATGCAGTCCGAGGCTGGGATGCTGCATCCATCCGGCTCCCGCTTTCTTCCCCTGCCCTTTGTAATAAGATGATGCTCATCTTGTCCCCCTTCACGATGCAAAAAGAGGCTCCCTCTTGCACCCCTGCTGTTCCGAAGATGAGTGAGGGATGAGTCCTTTTTCCCTTCCCTCTATATCCATGGAGAAGCTCAGCTGAACAGGATTCTGCCTTCCCATACTCCCTGCTGCAGTGGAGCTGGGAGCAGAGAGAAGAGAAAGGAGATGCTCTGCACCATCCTGCCTCCTGGCACCATGACGAGGAGTGCGGACACATGGAAAAGCAGGGAAATGTCCCTCCATCCTCTCCCAATTACAATGGACGATGTGTTATAAGGGAGCTCTCCCTTAATAAGCAACAAAAGCACAGCCCTGGAGTTTCTTTCCCATTAATGGGAATGCAGTGAGGAGAAGATGTTATTCCCCTTTTCCGCCTTTACGTGGGTGAGGATGGGCTGCACTAGGATGCAGTGCAGGGAGCTCTTCTTCTTCCATGAGCAGAACCAGGTGGTGACAATCTCCCCTCATGCCCCTCATTTTACAGGAACGATCTAGTTTGTTGTGTCATCCCATTTCTCTGGGACAGGTAACATATATATAATATATGTTAATATGTTGAAACATATATATAATATATGTTTATGTGTTTAAACGTACATTATATATGTTTAAGATATAATATATTCAGCTACATATGCTCTTTCTGATGTCAGGTGACTTTTCATTATTTTTTCTTCTGCCCCCATAGTAACTTTGAAATTCATTTTATAAAAAAATTCCCTTGTAGGAGTCAACCCTTTCACTTTATGAATTTCACTCTTTATGATAATCTTCTATGTGTGTCTTAGTCTAGCTTTTAGAGCAGAAATTGGATGGGCTTCTAGAAATACAAATAGCATATAAATCCATAACCACACTAATTAACTCGTTGTTTCCTACCCTTTTTGCCCATAGCTTTTTTTTTTTTTTAAACATTGCCTTGGGGTAGATAGGTTGGTATCCCCTCCTCCTCTTTTATCCCCAGTGTCATGAAATATGTTTTTGTGCTGTTTTGTTTTCATATACACATATAAAAATAACCACAAAAATTCACATGTTGAGGTTAAACAAGGAGCATACAAAACTGGATCTGTGGTAAAAAGCTATCCTGAAACTAAAAATTGCATATTACAGCACTCATTTGTCTACATAAATTATTAGGTTATCTGTGTTTGACAGTAGTTTAGAGCCAAACCGTTAGAAAGCAAAAGTTTAGCCTCTTTTGACTTTTGCACTATGGTTTTATTTATTTATTTATTTATTTTTCTGAATTTTACCCATTTTTTATTTCACCATGAAGGGGCCCTGGGTGACTGAATTTTAGAACTTTAACGTCCTTTTCTGGCTCTAGTAAATATTACCTTTATTTCTTTCTATGCTACTGTATAGTAGTAAGATCTTGAGTGTAAAATAAGGTGCGGTGAGGACTGTTGCCTCCCTTCTATCACCCACCTACCTTGTAATGTTTTGCTGAGTCTGGGTGTGTGTCTGTTCTCAGTCCAAGGTGTGGGAAAGTCAGAGGACTCGTGGATTTGTTTGGAGTCGCTGTGCTGTGAATGTCATTAATACGATGCTTTCTATGAAGTGTGCTTGGAATTTTTCCTAAGAAGTGACCAGGCTCTAGATCCTGACCTGGATCTACCCAGTGTTTGTGGTGAGACAATTCCTGCTGTGGGTACAGATCATCTTCTGTTGCTTTTGAACTTCTCTTATGAAGCCTCATCTAATTAATCACTGCTGGAGTGGCCTCTGAGTTATAGGGACCACAGATCTGTGCTAAAGAAGCAATTGCTAATCCAAAATTAGCAAATTGGAAGTTTGCTTCACTTGAACTATTGAATAGTCTTTTTGAATTGATGGGCAAAGTATTTAAAAAAATCTTGATGTGAAACCTTTTTTTTTGGTGAATATGGGGGAATCATTTTTAAAATCAGAGCACCAGATAAAGGGGGTTGGTAGCTTGAATAAAACTGAGCAGGAATTTGTTGTGACTCTAATTTGTAATACTCTGAAATACTCTGAGCAGGAGGTAAGAATCTGCAGAAAGCCTCAGGGTTAAGGAGTGCTGCCTGGATGCTAGAACAGCTGGTGTCTTTTTTTTTTTTTTTTTAAAGATGCACCGAAGTGTTGAAAAACAAATCTGAGGAATGATTTTCTTTCGGTCAAAGGGGCGCAGCTTCGGTCAGAGGGGCACGTGAATGCAAAATTGGATAAAAATCAGGCATGGTCAGACTTAAGTAGTGTGGCTGATTTTCATCTTTTAATTTAAATGTGCTGTCTGTTCTTCCCAACAGTATTTGCTTGCTTCAATATATAAGCAAGATGTTTTGATTTGAGCAATACTACTTGATTCTACTGCCTAGCTTGAGGTTTAGAAAGTTCTGTTTTTGCTTTCTTTGTAATGTTATATTTTTCCTAGGTTTGGGATAGTTTTTACTCTTCGTGTTCTTTCCTTTACATACTTGAGTCCCTGTCGATAGCGGGGAGGGACTAAGCAGCCTGGAAGCAACATGTCAATGAAGGTAAATTACCTTCATTATGTTTAGCACCTTGGTCTTTGTCCTGTTTTCCTGTTTGTTTTTGACAGCCAGTCTCAAACAGTAGCAGTCAAAATCATTGTCACACATCCCATCAGAAATGGCTGGTGTATATTCTTTCCTCACCATGAGAACGGCTGTGTAAATGAAAGTGTTTTTATATATACAACTTTTTGGGGGCAGCTGATACAACTTTTCCAGGAGGGGTCTGACAATCAACTCTTTTTTATGTCTTACTAAATTTGCATTAAGGAAAGGAGATTTTTTTTTTCTTTTCTGACTTGCAGAATTTTCTTTTTTCAAAAGTCTGCGGAGAACAATTACTCAGGACTGGAAGTCTGTTCAATTTAGTTATTGCTTCCTCTTGGGAGTATTGTTGGAGTGCTTAGGGTTTTCTGGTTCAAACAGAATTTCCAAATCTGCTGCCTTTTAATGCAGCCCATTATTATTATTATTATTATTATTATTATTTTCAAAGCAGTTGGCTGAATTTTGCAGGTTCACTGCTATAAGACAAAGCTGCTAAAGAAAAGGATTTCTTTGTACTCTTTCAGCACTGACTGCTGCTCTTGCTGCTTTCACCTGGGATTCCCAAGTTTGTTTTTCCAGCAGACTGGTGCAATATGCTGAGTCCCTGTTCTACTTGTTCTACCTCTAGCCCCTTACTGCTGAGAAAGTGCAGATCCAGCCCTAGGCAATGATTGCTGTTTAAATTGGCTCTATAGGTATTAAGGAACTGGCAGAACAACCATAAATAGCCACCTTTGCAGTTTCCATCTTACAGTGTGTGGAGAAAGGGATGGTCAAAATTTGCTGTCTTCTGGCTTATCCTCAGCTTTAGGGTGGTCTCTATAGACACCATACTGCTGATAGCAAAGAGAAAGTGCTAAGAGGGGGCCAATATATTAATATTTTGTGGCCAGCCTGTGTCTAGGATTTGTGTGTGAGTAAAGTAGCTGTCTTTAAGGACAGCTAGCCAAGCTGTGAATGCGACGTGCTGGGCAAAACACTAGTCTTCAATGCTGCAAGTTGTGACTTGTGTACTGGTGCTGGCGACGAGTGATTTGTTTTTGTTTTATAATTATTCAGCAGAAGTTATGGGACCATGCAACTAAAGATACTATCGTGGTGAATGTACCCGTGGAGATGCTGAATCATAAACAGTGTGGTTTCAATGTGGTCAACAGCTGTAATTATCACTTGATTAAATTTAAAGTGTGTGTATTATTTTTTTTTTAATATTTACTTCATAGTAAATATATTCTTCTTTTTCCCATCCATTTTAGATAAATTTTACTGCACACCACTTTTTTTTCCCCTCACAAGAAAAAAAAAATCTGCAACTGGAATTAAGACTTGGCAAGAGACCTTCTAATCTTTCACTTGTTTCTTACACTTGATGATTTCAAGCAATTTGTCTGGCAGATGATCTAGCGTTAAATACTTAATAAGTTACAGGACTCTTTATTGTATTCCATTTTTTATTTCAGGCCATCTAACAAAAGAAGAACTTAATGCTGCTGCTGTTCAGTCAGGATGGAATCAGTTGTGTGGGAATGTGGATAAACATCTGCATGTCTTAACCTAATACCTACTCTATAATAATGTGAAAAGAAGAAGCAAGATGTTTCACACCTCTGCCTCCAACACATCACCAGGACTTCACAAACAGTGTTGTATACAAAGAGCATCCAAGTTTTGAAGAGCCTTAAAGAAGGACTATAAATACTGGCATTAAATTGAAGTGTAAAGGTACGTGAGGCATTAAAAGCGTTTTCTGACTGGGCTCCATAACTGGCCCCGTTCGTGTGGAAGGATGGCCGCTCGCTGGATGTTCTGTTACCTTTGGCTTTTGGATGTTTTGGTTGGGCACACAAGGGGGCACAGCTTATTTTCGTGCGAGCCGATCATCTTGCGGATGTGCCAGGATCTGCCTTACAACACCACCTTTATGCCTAACCTTCTGAACCATTACGACCAGCAAACAGCTGCATTAGCAATGGAGGTAAGATTCCATCTACTTTTTTCACCAGTATTTGTTTTAAACCTTTAATTGGCTAATTTGTAACAGAAATTCAAAAGATGTGTACATAATTTCAATATATAAACAAATACTACTTAGAAAAGATGTATTGTAATATATACTAAAATATTCTATGACTGCAGAATTTGCCTAATTTGGTATAACTGAATGTGAAATACTCTGGATGTGCTTGTGTGTTAGCCCGTTACTTTAAATATTTAGACAGATGGAGAACGCATATTTTGAATGCTGTCAGCTAACTACAAACCAGAAAGAAATGCATACGGAACAATCAATAAAAGATTTGTCATTTTGAGTAGTATGTTCTTCAGTGGTTTGGTAGCATTTGGCCTTTTCTTACTCTGCAAAAATTGGACATGAATGAAATACAAACAAGAGATGGGTAATTTACCAATACACCTTTTTTTTTTTTTTTTTTTTTTTCCAACTGCAAGTAGATCTAATGTCTTGAAGTCAATTTAGTTAACCTGTTTTTGTCCTATATCCAGACTGGCAAGCTGGTATACTTGTACTTTTCTTGTTATAATATTGTTACTAGCCACCATCATCTCCAAAAGCTTTCCTTGGGTTTACGTGTAATCATTTTCTCCTTTTTTAATTAGGTATATGACAAATTGTTCATTTCTTCTTCGGAATGTAGAACTTGGGGCATTAAAAGAACCAAGATAACCAGATTAACACCTCAGAGACCTGGGGGTTTTGTTTTGGTTTTGCCCAACTAAAAAAACTGCTCAATAACAGTTACTTGGGAAAGCCAAGTGAGGCTTATGCAAAAGGAAGTCTTGCCTTGCAAATGTCTTGGGATTCGACAAACATGGATAACAGTGATCCAGCTAATAGTCTACTTGACTGACCAGAAAATATTTTTTTAAAACTTGCATCCTGAATGTATATAAGAAAGTCATAGTAAGAATAGACAATTGCTAAGATTGGAAGTATCTCATGGAGGTATATGCATAAATGATCTAGAAGACAGTTCGCAATAAGGTGAGAAAGTCTGTTGGGACTATTGTGAACACCTTAAAGCTTAGGCCAAACCAGAGTGAGGAATTGTAAAGATCCCTGTGAGATGATTTTGTACCTTGAGCCTTAAAACAGTGGAGGGAATTCAAACTGGTAAATATGTGGGTTTTTTTATAAGTACAAGGTATGTCAGGAGGAAATAATAATCTTCAGACCAGTGGTAGTGGTCAGCATGTTTTCTTGGACTTGGATGGTTTTGTTCTGTTCCTGCCTCTCTTGTGCTTCTCCGGTATCCACAGTTACTGAATTATGAGTGTTAGAGGATATATCCACGTCTGTTCCCTTTATAATATGATTTTATGGGCCTATTGTTGCTGAATTTGTCTAAATTATTTTTCGAAGGCAATACTACGTACCTAATCCTTTAGTGAAAGCAAACTCCAGAAGTTCACGAGCAGCGATGTAAAGAAGGATTATTCTCCAACTTATTTTAAACCAGTCTTCTGCTAGTTTCACTGAATACCCTTGTTGTTCTAGCATTGTGCAATATTGTTCTGCATTGACTTCCTCTGCTGCATTTGTGATTTTGGAAGCCTCCGTTCTATCCCTCAGGCTTTTCCTCTCCAATTAGAAAAGTCCCAGCTGTTTGGGATTTTTTCTTGCAATTGAACTGCTTCATTCCAGGAACGGTTTTAGTTATCCTTCTCCGAACTGTTTCCAGCTCTCTGTCCTTGCGGAGATGCAGGGATGAGAACGGCACGCAATACTCCACATGTAAGCACGCTAAGGATTTAAAGAAAATGATACTTTTTGTTGTTGATAACGTTGGCCATTACTAAGAAGTTATCTTGTCTTTTTTGGCTTTTGTTGCTTGCTAGGCCAAATAATTTCAGAGAATTGTCAAAATATCCCTCTCGCTCTCCCTAATAGTCTGTTTATGGCCGCTGCTGGAAGCACAGAGGTAGATGATGTAGACCCTCTGTCCAAACCAGAGTGATTGTTATAATTGTTCTTATCTTTTCCAAATAGCTTTCTGCTAAGGAGAGAAAAAAGGGAATCTTCTTGATGCCAAGGTAATTTTTAAATGTAGCATAGGCCAACTGGTATTATATCCTATAAACACTAATGGGAGCATATGTAGTATTCCCTACTGCCAATTTAGTATAGGCCAGTGGTTTCAGCCTGGGGATGTGCTATAGGCGACTCCGGAATGCAGCACAGAAATACAAGGCTGTTGTCAGTACATTTAAATTCACTGTGCAGAGGCCTGCACCTCCATTCCAGGATTTTTTTTCCCCAGGCAAAGCCCTAGAAAAAGAAAGAAAAACTACAGGTTTGCATTAATATATTCTAACTCCTCAAATTAACCCAGATTCTCCCGTACTTTGTAGTAAGAAGGATTAGCATTTAGCATTTTAGCCTATATTTCAAGCTCGAGTAGAATGGAGGGAATACTCACGTTGTGAACCGAATGAGGTCAGGTAAAACCTGTGTAGTCATATTTCTGGGTAAATAACACTACTTAATTTTCTCCACACACAAAAGGACATGGCAGCAAAGTCAGTGTGATTTAATCTTGTGTACTGGGGGAGAGGAGTCCTGTAATTAAGTTTTCATTGGCACTTTTCAGCAGCAGTTCATAATAAAATTTGTTTGCTTTGATTGTGGGTGTACACGCTGTGCCACTAGCCAAGATTAGCATATAAACTGCAGGGGGAAAAAGCCTGTTACTGGAGTTCAGTATGAGTGCTTTAAAACATAATTTATGACACCTATGTTAGTATAAAACGTGCTAGTTTTCATTGTTTCCTCATCTGTTTTACATATTAAAAAAAAGATTTTTCTAAAAGCTTCTATTACAATAAAGAGTAAACTTGAAGCAAAAAGAAAACTTTTGCAGCTGCTGTGTTGCCTTCGATAAGCAAAACGTGCATCTCTCCATACTGCTCATGGCTGTGTTGAAGGAACTGCTGAAAACTTTTCACTTGTTGATGTCTCGAGACTTCAAGAAATACCTGTAGTCGCCTTTTTGAGTCTTTAAACTAATGTAGTTCCTTCAAAATTAACACAGAGGTTAGTAATCCACTTTAGCAATGGTTTCTTGTGTAGTTCCAGCAATACTGGTATTAACCACCTTGATTAAGCGAAGGAGAATAGACTATTACATCTCTGCTCCCTCTTGGTATATGGCGATCCATACTATAATCCAAACGTCTGCCTTTATTAATCCTAGAAGGGAGAAACTGCCTTAAGCTTCCTGCTGTGCCGCATCAGAAGGAGCTGCCTTAATCTGGGAGGACCGCAGGGAGGGATTTGTGTGCGTGGGGGCCTGCAGCCATTATTTTGTTCCCAAGTATCTCTTAAGGGAATTACTCCTCCTGATTGCGACCAAACACCAGTTGCACTGGTGCAACCTCCGACAACATCTGCCTGGCTGGAGTTGAGACCAACGGTTTCCACATCCCTTCCTTTCCACAAGCAGCGCTGCCTGCTGATGCCAGGTGTTAACTAACACACCGGTGACTCTCGAGTATCGGAGAGCTCGAGGGCAAACGCTCCTCGGAGCAGCTCCTGGCCGAGCTGCGAGCCCGGGAGCTGTCCTGCAGGGCAGTCCTGCACGCCAGGAACCGCAGCAGCCCCGGCACGCTGCGTTTCCTCCCTCGCTGATCCGTGCTTTACACCATCCTGTTAGGCATAAGGTCTTCTGAAAACTTTCCTTAAGCTCTAAACAGGCCACTCCTCTGCTACACTAGCACAGTCTGCGCTAGCTCTGCTGTTAACGCTTTATTCTGGACGTGTTGGTGATAATTGTGGGGATGATACCACACCGTGATGCTGCCCCGTGTCCTTTGCGTGATGTAGATCACGTGCTGGGCTGGATGGTGACAGTGGAGCAGCTCAATGGCCCTTCCTCCCCTGAGGAGTCTGACCTTGTTTAGCCCTCTTGGGGATGATCATCGCTACAATGTGAAGATTTATCTTCACACCCCTTTTCATGAATTCCTATTTCTCTGGCTTTGAAGGATTTGCTTACATGTAAGCTTAGAAAGCAGTGGGTTTTAGCTGCCTTAATTTAATTTTTGTGGACAAATATTTTTATCAGAGAATAAGTAACTAGCAGTAGCCTGCTGGAGCTTGCGAGCACATTACTAAAATATTTGTCACTGATGAAAAGAAGGGGTTTCATATGATGATTGCCAATGCTTTTGCAGTTAAATGTGCTGCTCTCTCTCCCTTCTCCTTACCTTGATCTTTATGAGATCTCACAGATGATGCTGGGGATCAAAGAGACTTTAAAGGACTGCAGGCAGATACAGTGAAGGGCTAAATGGGTCCCTCTGGGTGAATCCAGAAGCTTTTTCTTTGGGGATTTTAGTGGAGGTCAAAGGCTCTGGAGATGAGACAGCACAGTCACCATCTGGACAGAGGAGATAACGCATCATTATTTCAGAGTCACTCACAACTTCTACTTCCACTTTGCATTTCAAAAAAGAAATGACAGGCTTAGGGATGCACCATGGCGAGGGTGGTTAGCATGTGTAGGTGGGAGGTGCAGAGGGGGAACTAAAAAAATAGTGTTATCCCACAGTGACTTCTTTTATTTCTTCTTTCCTGCAGTGTGAGAGAGCTGGAAGGGCAGAGCAGTAACAGACTTGCATGCAACCGGCCTGTCAGTGGAGCAGGGTTCACCAGCTGGGAATCATTGGATTAATATAAAAAAATCCAGTCACTGAGCCTCAAATATTTAGAAGGAAAGTTACTATTTCATGGATTCTGTCACCAAATAATCAGCTAGAAATGTGAAGGCACCTGAGGTTTTTTTCTTCATATTCTTTCCTAGACTTAGTGGTGTACCAATTCTTGCAGAAAAGACAAAGTGTGTTGCAGGGGAAAGTGCCTGCTATGAGATGTCTGTACTCTTGCCATCTAATTATTATTTATAAGTTTGTTTATATATTTATAAATACGTATATAGTTTTTATTTATAAAACATAGTTTCTTATTTGTAGCAATATTTTTTTCTCCTCCCCTTGGAGAGTCTTGGAACCTTCGAAGTAGTTTATTTTTTCTACTTCAAGTGGAAAAGAACCTGGGTGAGAAAGTAACTTATGACTAAAAATAACATCAGTAGAAGATGGAGTTATCTTGTTCCCATCTTCATATTAGCATATGAGATGGGATATTGATATATTATTGGTATTTTAGATGGGAAACCTCTTTCTGTTTTCCCCTGAGTAGACAAGAATGGGAAGAATGTAAGAAGATCCTTAACTCCTTCCCCTTTAATTTCATTTTTACCCATTTTCCTCCATCTGTTTTTTCCCCTTTCCTGTGTCTTATATCCTAATCTCAGCAGTTCTCCTTGGCTTTCGATATTCAATTCTGCACCAAAAAGCTGTAGATATATAAGAACATAAAGTTAGTGCAAAAATAAGCTTTAATCAGCTGGTATTGTGTAGAGCTTCATAATTTTTGAGTTTAATTTGCAGTAAGGATTAATCCACTATTTAGTGTGTAAGCTTATGATGCTTGCAAACCAGTGCAAATATACATGCTCTTAGGAAATCAAGTTGTGCACCACCTAATTAAAGCCTACTCTTTCATTAATTTCATACTTTCCTACTCCTACCTACCCTAAATTTCTACCTCAGACAGCCCGAGTAATTCTAAGGTTAAAATCCCAGGTCCACGTAAAGGTTTTTAGATCATTCAATTGCAAAACCGCCATATTGGTCCTGATACTAAAATTACAAAGCTGCTTCTGTAGAGTGCAGGCAAACCAAATGCATTTCTAGTAGTGTACCGAGAAATTCTTGCTTTAACAGAACCTGAGGTTTGTCCGTTTGAAATGTGGCTTCAAAAGGGCAAGAGGCAAATGTTGTGCAAAGGTGATAGAAGCCCTGAGTGTATTAGGAAAAGTTAGAGCTGTTGTTATGACAGTTTTTTTTTTTTTTTTTAAATGAGGCTTCCAAGGATGCAAATTCTTGAATATCTCATATTAGGCCCTTGCATGGTCTCATATTATGCCCATCAATGTTATCCTTTTCACACTGAAATACAGCAAAATTCAAGATAATCTCAATCATGCAGTGAATATTAAAGCATTTAGAAACATCTGATGGGAAGAGCAGCAACAGGGGGACTGCACTGTGTAATTCATGCACTGATAAACCATATGGATATGCATATTTACCAGCTCCCAAGTTGCTTGCCCAGTAGTTACTGTGAATCCTGGTGTGGAAACAGGACAAATCTGAGTCAAGTCTTCCAACTGCGTCTTGTTTCCACTTTTGGACATGCAGAGGAAAGAGAACGGTAGAAATCCCATAGCCACCTTAATCTGCACTTCCATTTTGCATTTTCTGTCACACTTTTTTTGCACTAGGGGCTTAGCTAAGGCTAAAAAGGAAAGATATTTGTTTTTTTCCAAAAATCTTTTGAAACAATTGCTCCAAAGCAATAACACTAGCAGAAAATGCATGCTAGATTTTTTTTTCCCTCCATAGACCATCTCACTCTTCTCCAGAAAACTGGATGCAGCTTTTATAGTACCACACAATAAAAGAATAGAGTAGCAAAGAGCACTTTTGTTTAACACAAGGTTAAGTCTTATGCCTGTAGACCATTGGTGCTCAAAAAGCCAAGCAGGACGGCAGGTGTTAGAAAGCTTTAATTTGCCTTGCTTGGCTAACAGGCTTCCTCAGGAGAGTCATTTCAGAAATACTGTTTCCTCATCTTTTATGTTTGTTAATGAGGAGAAAATACCACATGAATATTTTCAAAATGCAGATATTAGTGAGACTAAAAAAATGAAGAAATGTTCTTTTTTTGGTTAAATAGACTGCTGCTTGCATGGTGAAAATGAACCCTGCTGCCTTGTTCATACTTTCTTAAGCATTTGAATTGTCATTCGGAGTTATTCTTTTGGAAGTGTGGAAACAAAACTTCACTGTAAAGGTTTATTGCAAGCATATGAAAAAAACATTCATTTTATGTAATGATTAAAGTGACTGATGTACATCTTAATCAACATCTATTCACAGCAGGCCTGTTTTCAGGGTCGTGGAGGCAGATGGCTCTGCATTGTGGCTAATTCTGGAGCATCTGTGAGAGGTTTAAGCAGGAATCCGTAGGAAAGATGGAACACACATGAATTTATTTTGAGCAGTCAATGATGACCCAATGTAATTGTAGTCTGTTGTAGCTTTTTACCAGCAAATGTTAGTTCTGAAGCAAGAGTGCTCTCCCAGAGCACTCGGGGATTACTGCTTTTGCTATTTATTTTCTCCCTTACCTTCCTCAAGAATATAGTCATCGCTCCTTATCTTTCTGTATGTATTTTTTCTCTGGATTAATCAAAATCAGCCAACTGATTCCCTTTTAGCTTCATCTGCTATGGAGCAAAACCCTTATTTGTTTCTTTTCTATCATATGCTGTAGTGCTGCGGGTGATTATTTGTTTTGATGCCTTAGTCTTATCTCTAGTAGGATTTGCAACTTGGACAAGGATGTAGTTGTGGTAAATGACTCCAGAAGTCTGCCCATACAAGGATGGAGTACAGCGTGTGTGTGAGATGCAATGTCACTGTTTCAGTATTAATTACCACTTCTGTTTAGTCTAAATTACTAGATAAAGACCGTTATCTTCCCTTTCTACATACTTGTGATATTCTTATTATCTAGTAACAATATTTTTAACTTGTTAGCTGACATAATAGATTAAAACGTCTTTAGTTTTCTTTCCAGCTGTCATTCCTCTTGAGCTTTTTTCCTGCAAAAAGTTAGCAGTGATCCCAGTAACCATGGACTTCTTCAAAGCTCTTTGGCTTGGCTAAGAAGCACTTTTTCTTTTGCTGGTCACTTGAAAATGATGTGTGGGTTTTTTTTTCTCTTTTTCTTGTTATGTAGTGTTGCTTCCTATTTTAGAACACTCTGATTGAAAAAGAAAAGCCCAACAGGCTTCCTCAACAAGAGAATAATAGCAAACAACTTAAGCAGCAAGAAGCAGTCATTGGAGCTTGTATCAGTCATCTTGCTGGCATGGCTGCAATTTTGTCCTTTGTTTTGGGAGAGATTCATGGTGACTTTAAAGAAAGTGAGGGTGGTTTTTATGGATTTGAATCATTTTTGTGTCAATGGGATACTCCTGCATGGCTGCAACGCTGCTGTGCTCTGTGGTTTGAGAGCAAGAGTATATAGAAATGTTGTTAATGTTCAAAGGAGTGTTCCCTTATTCCTGATTTTGTATCCTGGTCATTATAGCAAGCAGGTGCATAAGGGATTTGTGACTTGCTGAAGGAAAACAAGCCTGTTTATATCCTGCCTATAGCACTGATTGGGACTGCAGCTAAGTACCCCTGCCTTGTAAAATACCCTTAACGCTTGCAGAACACAGTGCTCTTTAATTCTGAATTCACTGTTCAATCCTTCAGTGTTTTTAACTTGAAAAACAATGATAATTCTATGAAATTTGCCTTTAAAGAATACATTCTATATGATTCTGTGGTGGCTAACTGGGAGCTGGATGGGAAGGCAGAAGAGTGAGGCAAGTGTGTCACAATATTCCACGCTGCACATCCCCATCCAACAATTTGTGGCTTGGAAATTGTCTTTGCATTAGTAATGCATGTACAGATGATTTTTTTTCACCAATTTATCTGTTTTCCTCCTGAACTCTCATGATCTTTTAGCATCTGCCAGTTTCTGCAGTGAGGAGTCACAAAATGCTTCCCACGACACCTTTAATTGAACTTACTGGAGAGGGTTTAGTGAGGAGGGGGGATCTTCTTTCTGAAAGAGCCACCTGCTGTTTTTATCTCCTACTTCCTGAAGAGACAGTGAAAAAACTAGCCCATATTTTTGTTTTGCATATCATCTGTGGTTTTACAGATCCACTTCATCCCTCATCCTCCTGCTGTCTTTTCTTCCAAGGTGCAAGAAAAACACCATAGCTAAATTCTGATGAAGTTAATGCATCACTGGCTGTTGAGATCCAGGCTACCCTGCTGTATATCCACCTGCTCTGCCAGATCTGCTGCAACTAGAGCAAGTGCTGACTCCATGTACCATGTTTTGCAGAGCTGTTGGTTAGTGCAAATTTTGAACTGGTCCCATGGAAATCTTTCTAAAGCTGCATTATATCCACTGACCTGGGAGGCTTCTGGAGCGCGTCTCTGGAGCCTTTCAAATCACAGGGGAAAATCATATTCAGTATCTTTGCAGGAGAAATAGATGAAATATTGTGTCTGCTCCGAGAATCAGCTTTGCCCAGTTTCACAGGGGTCTATTGTGATTTAACGTCATGGATTTATATGGACTTGAAACAATGAGGAATTCGGGTATTTGGTCCTTAAAGTTCTATTTTAATGAGGATTTTGGTGCTCTTGTACATGAATTTGGAAACTGTGGCCTCTAGCACGGTGCATCCCATGGGCTCTCCCGCGGGTTGTGTGTCCAGCCCGGCTGCTCCTGCTCGTCGTCCGTGCCCCGTTCCTATGGCTACCCGGCTCTCAGGGTGACAGAGGTTGGAATCCTCCTTCTCAGGAGCCAAATGGTGCCCTTTGACTCTCTCCCCTTTTCACACCCCGGCCGAGCGCGGCCTCTTGCTCCGCTCGGCGGCTTCTCCGCAAGGGGGTTCCCATGGCTACGCGGAAGGAGATTTGAAAGGAGGCGAGGAGTGAATGGAGCACAAAGACCTGCTTGATTTGAATGTGAACGAGGGAGGAAGGCTCCTTGCAGCTCATCTTTGTGTGCCAGAAATCCCAAATTTATCTTTGAAAAGTTGCTTTCAATTTGTCGAGTTGTGTATGTTCCCTGTTTCTTGATTTTCTAGAACAAGAGTTGTCATGCTGGAGGCATTGAGCAGCAAGAAACATCTTTCTTAAATTCAGTGATAGCGTTCTATCCAGTTCGACCCAGTTAGCGCTTTTTCCCCCTCTGGAGTCCATAAACATGATTCAGTTTTTAATTTTTTTTTTCCTGAGAACTTATATGCATTAAATACATGTTGTTTTTCATTAGAATGGCAATTCAGTCATCCTATCAGTTCTCTAATGTCCAAACATCCTTTTTTTGTGAAAGAATGAACGAATCAGCAGACCTGTAAGCCGAGTTCCTTGGCCTAAATACTCCAGCATCCATGGGGTGCACAGGGCACATCTTCCAGCCAGGAATATTTGCTTCTCCTAATTCCATTGCTTTTACTAATCTTTTTCCTCTTGTTTCCTCCTGTGGTTGTCCCCTTGCTCCTCCTGCTATCCAGCTAACCCCCTGCTGTGTCCCATGGTTCCTGCTTGTCTGCAGTGTTTCAAGGACATGCTCTACATGCCATGGGTGCGTTTTGTTTTTCCCTAAACCTGAGTTTGAAGAAAACTAATCACAAACGTCCTCATTATGGAGAAATAGAGCGACCCTCAAGGGCAAAATATTATTTAATCTATTTTGAGAGGTGCAAACATGCTTTTAGGGTGCCATTTAAAGGCAGAGGCACCGTGGGAATTCCTGTCAAATATTTTTCTTGTGAATTATTAACTACTGGGAAGAAAAATCTACTTGAGGAGCTTGGCTTTGGTCTTGATTTGGCAATTTTGGAGGCTTTCAGAATTGGTCATTTGGATGTTTGTCTTGTGGATATCTGCCTTCTGTCCAGTGGAAAAATGTTGTGCAATTCCAATTATTTGTTTTTAATTCTCGTTCCCTCTACTCCCCTGTCGAGTTTAGTTGTGACCTCATTAACTTAGCCCTAAATGGGAGGAATGGCATCCCCTGATCAATCTTAAATTTTAATTTACTGCCGCTGTGTTCTGGCATGTTTTTGAAAAGCGGTTAATTATTAAAATTAAAGCCACCAACTAATTATCTTAAAGCTGCTGTTTGAACAAGAAACCGATTTTCATTTAATATGCTAGGATAAATGGGGATTTTTTTTTTCCTCAGTCTTCACGCTTCTGTGCTCCCGTCTGCTGAAGCAGAGAGACCCTCTTAGAGTTCAGTAATGAGAGAAAACAAACTTATATGGGGATGGAGAGTCTCTCTCCTTCTTAATTTTTATAATTTCTAAAAATTCTAAAAAAAAAAAAAAAGAGTCAGTGTTTGGTCAGAACGTACATACTCACTGTAGAATTATAATAATGAAAGAAAAATCCATTTCAGAGACTGAAAAATCTCACAAAAGCAATCTCATTTGCACAGTGCTCTTATGTCCAACTGGACCTAGCACACAGAGAAATGCATACATCGTACCAAAATTAAAAAAAAAAAAAAAAACAGTCCCCAGATTCAACTGTCTCCAGGTCACTTTTTATTTTGGTAGTGGTTTTATTCTTCTTGTTCATGGAAACAGCCAATAATATAGGAAAAGGCTGCATAGAGCTTCTCATAGACATTGGAAGATGCAGTGTTCTTTTCTTTGCTTGTTTTCAAACTTCCAGGTGTATATACTAATTTTCCTAAATAAATTATAAATTAGATCAGCATCTGCCCATATCTTTCCTGTTACTGCGTTGAGAAGCATACCAAGTATTACTGCTTGACTTTCCTTGGGTTAACAGAAAATTGTGAAACTAATTACAAAGCCAGATGCAAGAATCCTTACAATCAAAACAATAGGAAAACTATAGTTGTTATATGAAAGGGAGGATAAAAGATAGCGTTTCTTTCAGAATAACTATAAAATACAGCATGAAATGCAGCTCAAGGGAGATTAGGAGATGGTGAGGTTTGATTTCAATCGGATTCCACCCTAATAAATGTGTAGGAGACAACAGGGCTGCAGGTTATAGGGTGTAGAGGTTTATAGGGTGGAAACCATCCTGCACTATTTATGCATGGAAAACAATTTAGTGAATTTTTAGAATTAACTGTGCCAATAAAATAGCTTAATATACTGGAATGACAGAGTAGCTTTTCTTGGAGTTTTATGTTGGGGTAGGAAGAGAAAAAGTCATCAAGCCAAGAGATCAATATGTTTAGGGCAATATTTTAGTTTAAAGAGTGAGGATGCAAATTTTCCCTATTATCCAGTTGTTAATATGCGTGTGTGTGTGTGTATATATATATATGTATATATATTTGCTGGTATATAGATATACAGGTGGCTTGTAATGTCATATTTTGTCACAGCTGTTAAAATATTAGCACTCATTTTGCAGATAGATTTTTGTTTGATATCTAGAATTAATCTCATAGTAGGAATCCAACAGATGATGCTTCTGTTTGCATCATATTATTTATGTAGATGGTTGTGCTGGATCTGTGTGATGCCTTCCTGCTTTCCAGGCATATGAACAAAACCCTTGACTTTTTCATTGCTAGGGAGGTGATATTTTATTACCTGTGCATTCTTCATGATTTTCAACTTGCGCAGTAAATATTAGGCAGTATTAAGAAAAGTTCCAGTATTGAGTTAGACACATCCGTAAATACATTTGGCACCACTAGTTTTGTTTTTTTAGTTTGTATAAGAATGCAATTACTGAGTTAACAACAGTTTCATGGTGGTTATTCAAGCTTGTCACTTGAAATCTTCAGGTTAGATTCATGCAGGCTTTCCTGAGAGCAAAATCAAGTGATCGAACCTTAATTTCTATGTACAAATAGATGCAGATCATAATGCAGCCAGATAAAGTAGGAGAGCTTTGAAGCTTCTGTTTTTCAAGCAGCAAAATTATTTATGATCATGCCTGAATCTGCCACTGAATTCCTGTACATTACAGCAGATGTTTTGGCTACTTATGGAATCTAGTTGGAGAATTTTCGCAGCAAACTGACTGCTAAGAGGAGAGCAAAGAGCGTCCTGGAGTCCCTTAAATGACAACTGCAATGTGTAGATTCCCCAGGTTAGTCTGTCCAGCCCTTTGGTGTGATTGGCAAAATAAAGAAAACACAAGTTCTCCTGCATCCTCATCCTGCAGGAAAATATGTTAAGCTGGTAGATGGATTGGCCTGTTGCACTGAGCTCTACTAGATGCTCTGCAGCATGAGCCATGGGAGAGCCGCCCTTAGCTGAGTCACACGTGGAACAGTAACAGCCATCAAGCCTGAGGGAGATGTAAGAAACCTGAACTGAATGGAGGAACGTTCAGTGTTGCTCACATTGTGTCTTAAAAATCCCAATCGACTAGTTCTGCTCTGTTTACTGTGGGGCAGATGCTGCGTCGTTCTCTATGTTGATGACAGGAAAAATGAGAAGGTTTGACAGTAAAAATGAAAAAGACGCAGATCTGAGTGGTGATTTGAAGCTTGTCACTGTCCTCTTTATATCTTACCTCCTGTTTCCTATATCTAGAAAACCATTTTTTTTTTTTCATAAGTGCGGGAGAAGTTGATCTGGTTCCTGACACAATTCCTGCTCCCAAGCTCGTGCCAAGTCTTCTAACAAATCTTCACACCAAATGCTTTTCTTCCTCCCCTCGGCAAGACACGTTTGTGAGCGCCGTGCCAACAGGGAGCTGCGTGGGCTCTTGGCTCCTGGTATCCTTCAGGGAGACCGACCTCCCTTGCTGCCAGAAATAGCCTGCGAGTGCCGGAGCGCAGGGCCCTGCTGCGCAGAGCTGGAGGAAGGAAAAGGTTCTCATTCCTGACACCCCACTTCTCATCCCGGTTATCTCCCCCCTTCCCACACGGCACTGGAGCGTTTTCCTGCAGACTTCAAAGCGCTGGGTGCGCTCGGCTCATACTTGGAAGGTTGTTTTTGCAACCACAGGATATAAGAACGTGTTATTTAGATAAAAGGTTTGATTCTATCAAGATGTACAGCCCTTGGCCAACAGTCTCTTGCCTGTCTAGGCAAGTGTGGCTTTTTCAGTCCGAATTTTTTTTCAGTCCTAAATTTTATACTGTCTAAAATGCCGGCCAGCGGGCTGTGTATTTATTTCTCTGCGATCCTTTGGATTTCTCCCAAGCCCAACATAGGATGTGTATGGAGGGGGAAGAGGAAGTTCAAGCCATCTCCAGTGTCTTTTAAAAACTAACACTTCTTGCAAATGAAAATTGTTTCCAGGACTATCCATCTGCGTTTGTTAGTTCCTAAAGCATAAAGGCCGCCGTTAGGAAAAGTGCAAGCTGACAGATGGCTGCCATCTTTTCGGTGTCTTCTGGAAGAACTTAAAATCTAAAAATTAAGCAGGGCACCTCTCTTAAGAACAAGAAGAGAGAACAGATGGCTTTGGGTTTTAGTCATGCAGACCGAGACTGATGTCACTTGCTGTCTTTTAATTACTTTCATCTTTATCCTCCTTTTTTGTCTTTCCCACAGTTGAGAAATTAGCCTCAGCTGTCTGTTTACAGCTCAAGACCAGAATGCTTAGGATGGTTTGTGTGATTGCTGCGCTTTCACAACGAAGCCAGGTAAAACAGAGGGATTTAGGTTTAAAGTGAGTAACAGAGTGATTAGCTTGTTCAACTTATACCATGGGAAAGGTATAATTTAAAAATCACACTAATTACATGGCACTTTATTGTTGAAATAACTTAATATGTATTTAAATAGGACATAGATTTTTAGTTCCAAGTTAAAGCAAACTGATTTTTTTCTTACTTCCCAGTCTCTACAGTAGTGCAGTGTCAATGCAAACCACATTGCAAGCATCATTTTTCCAGCCAGCACCAAATTAGGAGACATGGAATATCAGCAGGCCACAGTCTGGATCATAAAGGTTCACGGAGAAGATGCAGGAATAGTGTTTTTCCATGCTGGAAAGGAAAGCTAAACAAGTGACTGCAACTATTTTGCTTTTCATATCCATATCGCTGTGCAGAGCACAGTACAGCAGCAAACTTAAGTCTGTCCAGACAAGAAAACGAACGGTGAGGTAAATTTAGAATTTACATTGTGCTAAGTGTTTCCTGCTGAATTTGTCTTGGCACCGTGCATTAAAAGCAGGCTCTGGCAAATTAACTAATTGCCCTTTGTAAATAGAATCGAGTGTCTGTGCAAAAAAGCAGCGTTTCTGCGATGGCTTTAAGCTGAGCAAGAGTGCAGGGTGTCCAGAAGGAAGGGGTTTGCTCTTGCTCTGCCTCCTGGCTCTTCCTGCATCCATCACTGACATGGCAATGCGGAGCAGCCTGGCTCAAGGCTAAACTGATAGAAAATAAGAAGCCTTCTGTCACATCCCGCTATGTCTGTGGAGACTCTGCTGTTCCTGTGGGAGCTCTCCCTGGGCTTTCGGAAAAATCACTTGGACTAAGTCAGGGCTCTGCGTACATCTCATCTGAAGTAACCACAGCGCTTGTCCAGCTCGGGGTATTCACTTAAATCACCGTGAATCTCCGGAAAGTTTGTGTGCCAGGTTATCTCCAGCAAAGTGATGGGCAGCTGGGGCAGCGACCTCCCAAAGCCCAGTGCAATCCAGAGCGGGCAGGTCGGAGCCATCAGATAACTCATTTCCACCTCTCAAGAAAACAGGCTCTATTTAAAAGGCTCTAGAGAGCATTCACATGGACTGCTTTGCTGACAGAGCCATGAGAGCAGCTCCTTGCATGAGAACAACTACTGTTATTAAAAGCAGGAGGCGAGAACATGCTCAGTCTACCTAACTGAAAGGTGAAATGTCTGCAGCTTCTGAGGTTCTCGTGAAGAAGGGGCCTGGAAAGCGTTATCGCCCCTGCACTTTGATACACAATTCAGGAATCTTCCTGAGGAATAAGGAGCTGAATTCAAGCGTAGATCAAGGGCAGGGTAGATCATGTGGCTGCCCTGACACCGGCTGTGCCCTGAGGCACTTGCTTCCACGGAGAATTGTAACCGTAATTGATAGTCACAGCATCGCTCTTCCCCAGGAGCCTGAGGGGAGAAAGCTTCCCCCCTTCTTTTTGCCAGAATGCTTCCCGTTTAGTTTTCTTTTAAGAAAAATAAATACATAAATAGCCAGAAGAGTGAAAGATTGCCAAATCATTTTTGCTTATATTTTGCTATCATGATGCTTCCCCAAAAAAAAGCCAGCTAAATAACTGCCGCTGCATAACAGAAAAGGCAAATTTGGTTTCCTCCCTCTCAGTGATAGGAGAAGTCTGTGGTAAAAAGTTAATATAGATAGTTATTGCTCTTGTTTTGAAAGCAAAAGTGAGAATTAATTATACAAATATATATATATATGGAGAAGAAGCCTTACACATCTTCTTATTCCAGATTTACAGGTGCTATTCCTGGCAAAAAGCAAGCAAGATTTTCTTTTTTTGTTTCATAAGAGTAGTGATTGTAGGGAATTGTCTTTTCTTTGTCTAGCATTGCCACTGCATGCTTTTAAAATAAACTGGTTTTTATATAATTCAAAACAGAGTTTTTTTCTCTCTGCTGTGTTGAGGGACAGAATGGGCTGAGAGAAGCCAGGGCTTGCCTGGAGGCAGCACTAATGGAGCAGCCCTGATAAATGACACCTACTTAAGTGTATTGACACCTACTTAAGTGCACTTCTCCAGTGTATTATTCTTCCAGGGAACATTGAGGGCAACTGATCCTGTGCCGCTTCTTCCACATCCAAGTGCAATTTTTGGAAAACCCGTGGCTCTGAGGGGGACATTAGAGACCCTCATTTTGGCGGCCAGCTGATCACTGAGTAACTGAGCTGTAGGGGGGGCCTACAGCTGGGGGCCTGCTCTTGTGGGCCCATAGCCACTGACAAGGAGTTGTGGAGGGCATCCACATCCCTGTTTCCCTGGATTAGTCCCAGTATTCCGTCAGAAACCGCTGCCTTGTCCTTTTGAACTGCGGAAAGGCGCTGGGGCACGGGGCCGCTGTGGCAGCCTGACGTGCCCATCGTGAGGTAACCTGGGGCTGCCACAGCGTCCTGGACACGCTCCCCAGCCGAGACCTTGCAGCTGCTTTTAATGAAGGGGAAGCAGCAAGAAAAGAGAAATTTCTAAAATGAGTTTTGGGGGTTTTGCGTTTTTTACTAACTGTGAAAACATGTCGGAGAGGAGGGGAAGAGCCAGAACTTGAAATCTCAGCATGGAAACGTGCAAGAGTGCATGGCAGGCAAGGAAGTTTTGAGGAGGAGATTAGCCAGTGGTTCTTTGCCAAAGTAATGATTTGTCTTCATTTTCTTATTTTCCATGTTCTTTGAAAAGAGGAAAGTTAGATACTTTCCAAAACAAATTTTCCCTTTAATTTTGTCTTTCCAACAAAGACTCTTACCTTGTGCTTTGCCCATCCTATCAGGTATTGTAACTATCTTGAAGCAATTTCTTGGGCGCTTGTTTTCAAGCCACATTCTTATTTATGTGCTAGCTGCTATTTATACTTCGAATAAATATTTTGCCGAGCAGAAAAGGTGTCCCTGGAGTAACAGTGAGCTTGGAACTATAAATACTTTTCATCTGCCACTTCCTTCTTCATTGTCAATAACTGGGAGGGTTTGCACTGCCCTTTGTGTGAGCTGGGCAGAATCGCACAGCTCGGTTGCCATGTCATGACAGCATGTTCAGAAATGCGTAGCAAACAGTAGTTATTTTTCCCATAATTTGTTTTTTAAGCTTTAATTTTGCAGTGTTTTGTCATGACTGGGCAAGAATTGGTGTGCTTAGCGTGGCTTCACTGTAACTACAGCTCTGTTTCTGGAAGCTCGGAAAATATATATCTGTTTGAGAGCTTATTTAGCAGTAGTATTTTGGAGCTCTTTTCAATCCACAGATATACTCTGATGATAAACCTGAGGTTTTAACTCATGGATCTGGACAAGATGATGTGAGAAGAATGGCCTGGAAAATATCCTGTGCTTGCATTTTGTAGAAACAATCAAAATCAAGGATCCAACTCTGCTAAAGAAATAGATGATTTAGAGTTTTGGTGTAGCGGACTGAAAATAATGTTGAAATAATCATTTCTGTGCTCTGAAAGCATCCTAAATTATTTACCATTTCTTGGATTGTAATCTCATCAGCAGAATGCAAGTTTGCATACCATGCCACTAAAGAAGCAGCTAGTAATTCATGATGTGTCTGTCATTTAAATAACCAATAACAGGCATCAAGTCCGTATGACTTTTATTGGAGAGTGTGAAGCAAAGCTGGAATCCTCAGGGATGTCTAGATGTCTAATTCCCGTTGATATGAATGCAAATCAAGTAGATAAATCTCCCTTGTGAATCTGTGCCTTTGTGCCCAGGCTTCCTGACTGTCTGTCTGCCTAAAACGCCCAAGTGCTGTGTTATGATGATCACAATTTCTTCCAAAAGGCAAAGTTTAAACAAGAAGGATGAATTCACAGCTGTAAAAGTCCTAGGGGAAAGACAAACCATGGCTTCCTGCCGGAGCAGTCTGTAGAGTTGCTGTTTGTAGCTACTGAGTTCTCCCTTTTCTCTCCTAGCCCTTTCATCCGATGGTGAATTTGGAATGCTCCAGGGATTTCCGACCGTTCCTGTGTGCCCTCTACGCTCCGGTGTGCATGGAGTACGGCCGTGTCACCCTCCCGTGTCGCAGGCTGTGTCAGAGGGCCTACAGCGAGTGCTCCAAACTCATGGAGATGTTCGGGGTCTCTTGGCCTGAGGATATGGAGTGCACCAGGTTAGCAGATTGTTTCTGAATCCCGGTGTAGAATATTTTAGATGTGATATGTCCTGTTACAAATGCCCTCGTTTTCCTTTCTGTTCGTGTAAAAGCCTGTTTCCTGGGGAGGAAACCGAGTTGATATTTCCATCATCTGCCCAAAGATGAGTTGAAAATTTCTATAGGCAACTACTGTAAACTCAGAGTGCATATTCTTATATGAATGAATATATCAATCTATTTTTCATCATCTTTATCCTTTATCTTTATCCTCCTTTGACTTGATATATCAAAATATAACACGCGATAATTGCTCTAAATGTCTCTGAGACATGCAAAATTGCTTTTACCAGCGATTAGTAATATCTTTTCTATAGGGGTGCTGACAGTTTTTGGTGAGAGTGTGACCCTCAAAGCTGCATTTTTAGAGGAGGGTCTACCATGTGTTTACACTGGATACAAAGAGTAGTTTTCAGCTTTACACTAAACATAACTTTGCAGCAAAGTATTAGGTGATGATGCACTCTAGAGAAAGTACATGCAATTGAAAACAACATCTTTATGCTTTATTTTTTTGTAAATGACTCCAATAACTAATAAAATTCACAAGCACAAACAGGAGGAGTGTCCCTTGCAGCTGGAGAGGAAAGAATGAAAAACAAGTAACACATCTTTTTGCAAAAAAAAAAGATAAATCAGAGGAGACCTCTAGTTTCTGATAATCTGGATCAAAGATCAGTTTAACTGCATGCTCCAGATAGATGCCTGGGCCCCTTAGGGCCTCCTGTCTCCTTATTAAGGCCATGTCAGTAGTGAAATTTCAAAAACAGAACCAAAACTAGCAAAAGTCTGCTGGTGCTGGAGCCCAGAGGAGCAGAGCTGCTTGGAGTCCCCCCAGGCTCCCCTGCACAGCTTCTGAGTGGGGCTTTGGCTGCCCTCAGCCCAGCATTGGGGCCTTGCCGGGTTATAGAGATGTCTTTATCATAACTGTGATTTATGAGTGCTAGCAGCACTGCTCTTCCATGTAGTGAGCTCACTAGCCTGCTTTACAGCAGCTAGTAGGGATGCTTTGGGAAAGCGTTTTACATCATCTATAAAATGGTGCTTCCCTAGGCACCTAGTCTCCAAATTTAGAGCTTTCCTGAGATGGGCTTTGTATTTAAAGCCCTTGGTGGAGCCCTTTTCCTTTAGTCAGTTTTCTGTTTAAACCTATCTGCTAGTTTTGACATCCACCGTGTTCCGTGATGATGAGTTGTAGTTTGTTGATCTGTAGTGTAGCATTTCATGGATTACCCAGTATTTGCATTGTCTTTGACTTCTCTTCAGTTAACATGTCTAAAGCTGTGGGTGAAGTCATGGGCTTTCTGGTCTTTGCCAAGTATTTGTATGTTTTCTTGTAAATAAGTTATTTTTCTTGCTTTTTAGATTCCCCGATTGCGATGAGCCGTATCCTCGCCTTGTTGACCTCAATCTAGCAGGGGAACCCACCGAAGACGCCCCAATGGCAGTACAGAGGGATTATGGTTTTTGGTGTCCTCGGGAGCTGAAAATAGACCCTGATCTCGGTTACTCTTTCCTGAGGGTACGAGACTGTTCCCCTCCTTGCCCAAATATGTACTTTCGTCGTGAAGAGCTCTCCTTTGCTCGCTATTTCATCGGAGTGATCTCCATCGTCTGCCTTTCTGCTACCTTGTTTACTTTTTTAACTTTCCTCATTGATGTCACCAGATTCCGCTATCCAGAGAGACCCATAATATTTTACGCCGTCTGTTACATGATGGTGTCGCTCATTTTCTTCATTGGCTTTCTGCTTGAAGACCGAGTCGCGTGTAACGCCTCCAGCCCTGCCCAGTACAAGGCCTCCACGGTGACGCAGGGCTCGCACAACAAGGCTTGCACCATGCTCTTCATGGTGCTCTATTTCTTTACCATGGCCGGCAGCGTTTGGTGGGTCATTCTAACCATCACGTGGTTCTTGGCCGCCGTGCCAAAGTGGGGCAGCGAAGCGATCGAGAAGAAAGCCTTGCTCTTCCACGCCAGTGCCTGGGGCATTCCGGGAACTCTCACCATCATCCTCTTAGCAATGAATAAAATTGAAGGTGACAATATTAGCGGCGTATGTTTTGTTGGCCTCTATGATGTGGATGCATTGAGATACTTTGTTCTTGCTCCCCTCTGCCTGTACGTGGTGGTCGGAGTTGCCCTTCTGCTCGCTGGCATTATCTCCCTGAATCGCGTTCGCATTGAGATCCCGTTAGAAAAAGAGAACCAGGACAAGCTAGTGAAGTTCATGATCCGGATTGGCGTGTTCAGTGTGCTCTACCTCGTGCCGCTCCTGGTTGTAATTGGCTGCTATTTCTATGAGCAGGCGTATCGAGGCGTGTGGGAGACCACGTGGATCCAGGAACGCTGCAGGGAATATCACATCCCGTGCCCCTATCAGGTGAGGAAACCGGCGTGCCGCGCGCCGCACCACGGAACCTGGGTAAGCAGGGGGTGTCCTGAGGCTCCCTTGGCATCCCTGACTGGACGTGCTGCAATTCCAAGAAGGAAAAGTGCTTTATTTATTTATTTATTTTGCTGTACTCATTTTAGTAAACTCATTTGGCCTTCTAGGAGAGTAAGTATTGTTGGAAAAATGTAGAGTTTTATTAGCCATTATGTGCTTTTTTATTATAGATAAAGCTCTGGGGTTTCTGGGCTTTAGTGTACTTATATGTGATGTGAAGGCACTATTCTAAACCAGTTTAAAGAACAGGACCTAATGAGTTTATTTTTCATTGTTTGATATATATTAGAAGCTTTGCTCTAAAGGAACTACAGAATTTAAACCGAGATGTCATCAACCGGATTTTGTTTTTTCTAGTTTTTGCTGTTCTGTAGCTGTTTTGTTGCTTTGACTGGCCCACAGCCTGTGTGTGTGTTGGAAACAGCCCTATCAAACCTCGATGCGTCTTCTGCAAAAAAAGCAGAGCTTACAAATCACTAGTTTATCCTAAAAGCAAGTTACACTAACTTGCTCAGTGTGTTTAAATGAGTTATCCCAGAAGAATAAGCTACCAAGAGTGCTACGTATCAAGCTGTCCACTGTTTACTTCAGCATTAGTTTGGAATTCTATTTCTTAGATATTTTCTGCAAATGATTTGAGAACAGCCCTATTTTAAGAAGTTTGTGCACCAAACGTTTATTGTGCAGCTGCACAGAGTGGTATAAACACAATGATACTTTGGATCTAAAGCAGTTAAAATACCAGCTGGGTCATCAAAGCTAACATTTTAATGCCATAAAAATATCACTTAAAGGTTTGGAGTAGTTTATATAGCTTGATAGTAATCCTTTCATTACCTTTTAACCCTTTTTATTGTTTTCTCGGTTACATTTTATTAGGGTGAGACTCTCCCTCCCATCCAATGTGTGAGCACTTTTACAGCAGGAAATATCTATGAATGGGTGTATTCAGTTTCATTTGCTTGATTTGCTCTTCATTGCTTCGGCTTTTAATAGTTAAATTGATTGATGCTTAAAAAGTGAGATGGACAAGCACTTTTCACTTAGTTAATTTAAAATACTCGCCCTACGCCCTATGCATGGAAATGTGCAGGAGGAAAGGGCTATCGCTTTCTCCAAATGTAGAACAAAAAACTGTTTTAAACATTTAAATCTTCCAATGCTTAAGGACCAAATCCTACAGAGTGAACAATGAAAACATGAAGCAAAGGGCTACTCAGATCTCGAGAAAGCCATTAACATAATGGCTCAGCGCAAAAGCACAATAATGGTTTCATTCACATCAAATTGGGTTGAAGGACCCATAGACCCTAGGGAGTGTTAGAAGGGTTTTTATTCTAACCCGTCCAATTTTTTCTTCAGCTAAACATGCTCCCCCAATTAAACTATCCAGACTTATAATTGAAACAGATTTTCAAGGCAGTGGGGGGAAAAAAATCATTTTATCCTTGGATAGTGCTAGCAAAATAAATTATTAAAGTAGGGGGATAATTTAAATCGAATTTAGATCTTTTTAAGCATTTGTTTTATTTAACTTTATATCAAATGCTTGAATATCAGTTTCTGGAATTGGACTATCAGCTTCTGCCATAGTAGAAAAAAGCTACTGGGAGCAGCTCTCCATTCCCCAGGGGGTTGTGTGGGTCCCGTCCGGCCACTTCCAGCTCCTCTTCCCTCACCTGCAGCTGCTTTTCCTGTTCCAGGAGCGCCGGGAAGCAGCGCGGAGGGAATGTTCTTTCCCCAAAACTCCATTAGTAAGGGAAAAACCCAAAAGACAGCTCCTGCGTTGAGAGGTGAGGCGGGTTTAGTGTGTGTGCAACGGGCCTGATCCGAGTGAGACGTTTCCCTGCTGGGGAGAGGCCCTGGCCCCGATTAAACACGTGGGGCACAGGGAGGAGTTCAGGGAGGTGAGTGTTTTCTATCAGCCTGCACAAACCTCCTAATGCAGTTAAAAAAAATCAAGGTTGCTAAATTAGATCATCCTTCTTTGAATGGAAACAAAGGGAAATTAACAGAGATGTTACCAGAAATAATTATTTTTATGGCTTCTGCTGCTAAGACTATGCACAGTAATTGCAGTGAGGTAATCAGCTGCCAGTCAGTGTTCCTGCTTGGTGAAAGCTGTTCAGAGCAGCCTGCAAATGGTTTTACCCACTCCCTTCATTTTCCCACCTTTTTCCCTTTTCCAAGTGAAAAAAAAAAAAAAAAAAAGGTGCTTCTATAATCTGGATGCCTTCTGCACTATAATATCCAAATGAACAGGTGAATTTTATGTTGCCATGTCCGTTTTTCACTTGTTCCCTTCAAAAATAGAATGTTTGGCCCAAGTGAAAACAGATTAATGCTTTTTTGGGGGGCAAGAAAAGCTCATGCAATGCAAAATAAAATTAACTTTCACTGCTTACAGAACCTAGATCCTGTGTCATGAACATGTCACATTTTAGCTGGAGCTGCGTGTCCAAGCTGGAGAGCAAAAATCACAAACAGAATCTTTTGAATGGGAGTTTAGCACAATTTTATATCAGGATAAACTGCAGAAATGAGACAGGGAAAAAGAACAAGTCTCCTAAGAAACCTGTTATAAAGATTCCCAAGAAGATTCCCAAGAAGACCTGAATGTTCTTCAGGTCCAGGCTCCAGCTTTTGTCATCACTTGGAAAGTGCCCACGGGGACCGTATTTGGCATCGTCTCCTTAATGCTTTTAACCACACAAAGAAAGTCCCAGGTTCTGATCTGCGGGGGATTTTTTCTATAGCACAGTTGGTTTGGCTTTTTAGTCTATAATCCAGAACCTGGAATTTGCTTTTTAAATGTCTCTCCTCTCTTACTTTGCATTTTCTGCCTTGGCTGCCAAGGCAGCTAATTCAGGTGGACGGGGCTAAGATTTTGCCCAGTCAACTCCAGATGCCCCAAAGCAGGAACTTCTTTTGTATCAGACATCTTCCCTCTGAGATACCTGATGTAAGGAAAAAAATAAGTTAAAAAACATCAAAGTTTGGAGAACCTAGAGCTACTGTTAAAAACTCTTGCCCAAGGTCTCCATCTGTCCCCATCCAAGCCAGTCATCCTGTTCTCCCTTATTAGCTAATGGAAGAAAAGAGACATTTCTGTAGTGATTCATTGGACATTTTATCGGATGAATCATTCCCCAACTTGATATTTAGCTTGTTTGAGGCAGTCACGCTTTCTTTAGGGGGATATGATATATTTATGAGGGAATTTTTACTGCAAAATTTTACGGAGGTTTTTGAGGGGGAGTCTGGGAGGAGAGAGGTTTTTTTGTGCCTGTCTTTCAAGGTCAGGATGTGCCCGCTCTGCCCCAGTACAGTCCTTCGTAATGTGTTTTCTAAAGAAAACATGGTTTTTATGCCCAAAGAAAGGGCATAAATAAGGCTGCAGTACCACAAGGGCACAGAGCTGTATTTTGGGATCCTGTGGATAGCTGATTTTGCCTTCTATTATAAAACTAATGATGAGCTAGCTCTTAGAAATGATACTGTAAGATGTAAGCTTAAATGTCATCCACTTCAGCAGCAAAAAATAGTCATTTTGACCCTTTTCCTCCCTGCCCCTCTCCCCTGTTTCCCTCCAAGAAAGTTCTGCTGTGTAATAACATCAAATGGGTTTTTCCAGGGGACGGGAGTCCTGGCTCTCGTGGTCATTGCTGGTATCAGAGAGAAAAGAGAGGATTAATTGTGGTTCCCTAAGATACCAAAACCCTAAATGGGAGGAATGTTTTGGCTTGTCTGAGCGGGCCCTTATGGGTATCCAAAGGAGAACAAAACACGGGCTCGATACTGTGTTCCCGTTCGTTTTAAAATGATGCTGTGCGCTTTATTTATAATTAAATATTTATTTATAATTAAGTAAAACGCAGTGCCCAAGCCCACCGGAGCATCCGGCAGCGCAGGGCCGCGCGCAGACGCCCCTCGACACCGGCACGGGCTGCTGTGCTTCAGGTTTGCAGCTATTTCTCTCTCATCCCCTCCCAAATAGAAGAAAACCAAGAAAGCTTTATTTAATAAAGGTAAAGCTTTAAGTGCAGACACAGGGCTGTGTTTAAATTCCGTTTTGATCACGCAGAATAAATGGCAGTTCCTTCCTTTCCCCCAAATCCCTTGGATTTGGAACTGCCTCCGCGCCGCCGAGTCCGGCGGTGGCCGCGGCGGCTCCGCCGGCGCCCCGGGCGCTCCCTGGCCTGGCCTTTCCCATGGCCGCGCCGGGGCCGTGTCACCCCCGTCACAGGGCCCTTCTCTTCATGCCCAAGCGCCCGGGAACAATCGCCCGCGCCGGGCTCGGGAGCGGGACGAGGAGCCGGCGCCGCAGCGGAGATGACGGCGGGGCCGAGTTTCTCCCTTTTCCTTTCACAAAACCTGCTGCATTTTCATGCTTTCGGACTTTCCTTCCCTATTTGTGGGTGTTCCCAGTGTCTTTCTCCATGCAAAACGTCTCGGCTGTTTTTCCGTGCGCGCGACGGGGGCTCCTGGGAAGCGCTGAGCTGGGTGCAGAAAAGAGGCTTTGTTGGGAAATGCCTTTGCACCATCCGTGTGTGGCACAGGCAGGGCGAGAATCACATATGGAGATGGCGAGAAATCCAGATTTCTCCTCCCCTCCCTCTCCCTTAGTTATTGTTTGGAGTTGCTCTTAGAAGAGCTAATGGAGTTGCTGAAATCTGCCCTGAGGAATCGCTTCTTCCTGGGTGTGGTGATGCTGCCCTCAGGGAAAAAAGTGAAAATAAAACCGTACTTTTCCATGTTGCATTTCCTTGGAAGAGACGGAGCAAATCTGAGTGATGAATTAGACTCCTTTCAAAAAGAAAAGCAATATTAGCCCAGAAAAAAAAAAAACACAGTATTATGCTGTTATTCAGTTAATTTCTCCTAGTTATTTCAGCTGCTTGAGGACAAATTCAAGCTAATTGGTTGGACTTGGCCATTTTGGCGTTACCATGAGCAGTTTTGCTTGGGCTTTGGGAAACGCTGCCTAGGATGCTGTGTTTGCTGTTACCTAACTGGCCTGCGTCCCACTTCCAGGCAGGAGCATCCCGAGGGAAGCGGTCGCTGCACTCCCAGCGGCAGGATTCGTAACGGGAATTCCTGAGCGCGGGACAAAGGGAAGTGCTGATTTCCCAGCCCCGATCCGCAGGCAGGTTGATCCGTGCGTGCACCAGTGCAGGGCTGCTCAGGGTCGTCTTATTTTCCTTTTTATTCAGCATTTTACAGAAGGTGACTTGCAAAAGCAGAGCAGACCTTGCTATTTTTGAGCTCTCAATTTAATTTTTCTTTTTTTTTTTTTTTTTTGGATTTATTTTCTCCTTAATCCAGTGTGCTTTATGTGTGCAGCTGCCTTTAATTCTGCTCATTTAGAAAGCTCACTTATTTCCAATGACCATTTTAGCTGCTACTAAAAGCGGCAGCAAAAAGGCAGTGCCCTTGGCGGTGCTGCGCTCTCGTGCCCTTCTTCCTGCGCTCATTGGTTTTCCCAAATATCTTTATTTTCAACAAAACCATTAACCATCAGCCCTGGGAGGAGGCCTTGCATCGAAATCTCAGCGCTCCCAGGCCTAAGCAGCCCTGCAAGCATCTGCTTCATTTTCCGAGCCAGCTTTTGCTTCTATTCGTTTTTTATGAGCATTTTTGAGATTTTAGACTGGGAGAAGCTTTAAGCAGTACAGAATGAGGAATCAAACTCTTCATGCCTCGTTATTTGCACATTTACCTTAAAACAGGCAAGCGGCATCATCTGTTTCTGCATTTCCAGCAGTTTCCTAGGGTGACAGTTGCAAATTCAGATGCATAATTTGCACAAATTCAGATGCATAATTTGCACAAATTCAGATGCATTATTTGCACAAATACAGTATCCCCCCCAGCCTGTTTTTTCCTGTGTGTTACCGTGCAGCTGCTTGCACTGAGTTACATCAAAAAAAGCAAAAAATCCATGCAAAGCAATGAAGTGATGCCCGAAATTCCGAAATTAGAGCCTGTCCTTGGAGCAGGTTTTTAGTCCAAACCGGATCGTTGCTGCGCTCGATTCCCTTTTCCCGCACGCTTAGTTCCCGCCTAGGCGCTAGCGCCGGCGTTGAAAGCACGGATAATCTTCCCAGCAGGGATCTCGCTCCTCCGCGGCCGTGGGACAGCCGTGCCCGGCGCTCCGCGGCAGTGACCTCGCCGTGTCCCCGGCTTGACGGACGTGCCGGTAATTCGGGCTGGCGTCCCGGCTCGCCGACACGTTAGGTGCGTCCGCGCCGCCGGCACCGCTTTGGGCAGGGCTTTTGTTACCCGTCGTTGCCAGAAGTGCTGACACAGAAGCACCGCTGAGATGCAGCCATTTCCATGCAGATTTTGTCTTATTTTTTAATAGTTGGGATCTACGGAAGAGAAATTGTAGTAGATGTAGATCGTTCATTTGGTTTTTTCCATCTTTTTCCCTACACCTCTGGATGGTGCTTGCCTAGACCTGAAGTCTTTCCCCAGCCTTTTAATCCGCATGTTGTTCACGGGGCTGTAAGGGAAGGAGTTGATGCTTCTTTTGTGGCAAACGGCTACAGTTCATCCAAAAAGGGGGATAAATGACAGGGACTGAAATGAGGAATGTGCCCGGGATTGAAAGTTGCTTCTCGTATTCCAGAGGCAAGAGGAAAGCTAAAAAGCTGAGAAAAAAAGGCAGAGGGCAGGTGCTTGTGCAGTGGCGCTAATTGCAGGCCGTGGGCAACGCTTAAGAAATGAGGCGCTTTGGTTGGATGTTGTCGTCCACGTCCAGATAAACCCACAAACTACAAGAGCTCCCTGTGGCTCCGCGGATCCGATGAGCCCGAGATCCAGCCCGTCCTCCGCGAGCCGGGTGCGCTCCAGGGCTGCTGCCCCCCGCGCGTTTTGTAGCCACTTCCATCCAACTTTTGAAATGTAATTTTTGAATACAAAATAATGTTCTGGGTGAGTTACCCCCCAGCGAGATGGGCACTCAGAACCTTGGGGAGTTTCCTCCAGAACAGCCTGTAGCCAATTAAGGTGCTAATGTCATAAGCTCAAATAACTGTGTTTATTTATTTATTTGTTTTTCGCGTTTCACGCTCTGTTCCCAAACAGCCCGACCGTTCCCTTTAATCTCCATCCCCGCTCCGTAGTGACTCTGGTTATTAACCAACTCTGCAGCATAGTGAGGGGCACTTTTCTTCCTAATTGTTTAGATGACTTCATTGTCTTACTGCGAGCAGCGGCGGCGAGGAGAGCGGAGCTGGAAGCGCGAGCGTGGGTTCCCATTCCCGCTTCCCGGGGCAGGGCCAGGTGCCGTCCCTGCGCTCCCGCTTCCCAGCTCATTAATTTGCAGTGGCGGCCGCGGGTCCCTGTCACCGAAACGCAGCTGTGAGTGACGCTCGGGGGCAGGAGGGGCGAAGAGGCAGCCGCGAGGCCTGCGAGCAGCCACCAGCCCACAAAGGAGCCTTGTTCCTGCCTGGAGGAACGCCGGAGCGGAGGGTTTAGCCGCCTCGTCCTGCCACCGAGTTTGCCACGGGAGGAGCTCGAGCGTTGGACACGTCACATGGAAACGCTCCGAAAGGCTCCGGTGCCTTTATTCCAGGAGCGTTTGGGCCGTCGTTCCCAATAACTGCGTGCCCGGTGTGTTGGAGACAGCAATTTTCCACCCGGTGAACTTCCCCCCAGTTGTTTGGGAGGCAGATTCACGTTGCAGCAGGGTTCACTGCTCCTGCGCCGCAGCCGTGCGAAGGAAGACACGATTTTTATTCCTTATCACAGCGTTTGCTACGTGTAGCTCGATGGTACTCAGCAGAAGTCAGCAACTGTGAAGTGTTCTGTGGAAAACAGACTTTAAAATACACCGCAAAACCCTAATGACTTCACTCTTTCCCCTCTTAAAATTTGCTTAATGTTTAGATACCAGGGATTATTTTTTAATGAACTTTCACATTTGTGACACACAGTATCACATGATGCCGATTTTACCCATTTTGCTGTTGTCTTCATAGAAACACGGCCAAATTTTCACTCGCAGCTTCTTGCTGGAGAGGAACGTGCTCCTGCGATGCTGTTTGAAACAAAATGTCATTGCTGCTCTCCATTTCCAAGCTGGGTATTCCCAGGCACTTGATTCTAGTACTTTTTAGCTTGAAATCACATTTCACTCTAAGCTGAAATATTTCTGAAAGAATGAACCATAAATGTGGACTGTTTCTTGAGATGCTTCCCCATATCTTCACTTTAAGGAGGTGTTTAGACCCAAACGTGATAGTATTAAGGAAAACTATATCTGTTTAACCTCCAACGTGTTTTCTTATATTCTTACCCTTTAGAAACGCAGATTAAAAGCACATTAAATGACCATAATTACATATAAGCCTATAAGTCTTCCCATTTCTCCTGGTTTCTGTAACATCCGAGGCTATGAAGAATGTTCCCAAAATAGCAAAAGTCCTGCTGAAAAAATAACTTAAACATCATCCCTATTGACAGGACTTGCTCTAGACCTTAATATTCTGGGAATTGCAGTGGTGTCGTAGATGAAAGCGGGTAAATTAACAGATGTTCTTGGAAAAACATTTGTGTTTGAGGAAAGCGCCATGGGAGGTCTGGATAATTCCAGTGAAATTAAAATTTCATGGCTTAAATATATCTAAGCACGACCAACGCTGGGATATGTCGCTGTTGGAGATGGTGCTTTTTCCTGGGAGAGTAGCTCCAAGTTGTGCTTTCCTTGCGTTAATTATTCCTAATATTTTTATTATTATTAATGCCACGTCATCGCAGGTGAAGGTCGTTCGGAGCCGCCGCTCGCTGCAGCTCTGACGATCGGCTCGTCTGCTGCATCCTGCTCGCTTTGTGCAGACTTTCTCCCAGAAATGTCCCCAATGATGCTCAGTAACGAGGTGTGCCGGAGCATCTGAAGGCATTTTTTGCATTTCTTTATTTTTCTTTCCACCTGGAATTATTGTAACACCCTTCAACACCCTTTACCCCCGTTTCTTGATGTCCCCTGGGAGATGTGTGTGCGATGGAACGTTCTTGGCGTGTGCGGGATCAAAGGGACCACCTGCCCCTTTGGGCTTGGGTCTTCCCTTCCATGGATCATGTGGAAAGTGGATCCTAGAGGTACCCAACGCGGCGGGATGCAACCCCACCAACCTCCCTGTGCCGTCCCTGCTCTTGACTTCCAGCGGGAAGCAGCCGCATTTCCTCAGAGATCCTAGACTGTAAATAATATCTTTGAACACCTTCTCCGCGTCGCCGTCGAGCTACCCCTTTGGGATGGATACCGGCCTGGTTGCCGGGATGCTTCCCCGCGCGCTCGGCCCCATCGGAGCCATCCCTGGGGCGGTTTAGCGGGACATTCCCAGCAGCGGACGCAGCACCTGGCTTTATGTAGGGTAATTCTGTCAAAGCAATGAGTCTTCATGAGCTGCAGCCCACAAATTACTCGGCGATTATGCAGGGCCCAGACAAAAGGCCAGAAATACCAACAGGGGCCGAGACCCCCCGGCAGTTGGATCTTTTGTTTTCCTGCTGTTCAGCCCGTCCCGCCGCGGGACAAAGGGACCCTGTTGGGGTTGACTTCGGCTCGAGGTGGAGACAGTTATTTTAAATGAGCTAATCAGAGCAGCGGGGGAGCCGCGAAGGGGCTGCGTAATGTTGTTTTGCTCCCTCTTTCCTCTCTCCAGGTCACTCAGATGAGTCGCCCGGATTTGATCCTCTTTCTCATGAAGTATCTCATGGCTCTGGTCGTCGGGATCCCCTCCGTGTTCTGGGTTGGAAGCAAGAAGACCTGTTTCGAGTGGGCCAGCTTCTTCCACGGGCGCAGGAAAAAAGAGTGAGTGTCCGGAGAGAACTGGGCACGGGCTGAGCACGGGCAAATCAACGTGTGTGGGACGGGGAGAGCTTTGCATCCTCGCAGGGAGGCAAAGGCACGAGCAGCTTTCCTGGAAATCCACTTGTCAAATGGAGCAAGGGAGGGAAAGACACACGGCACTGATTGTAATTAAAAGCCCCTGTTGGTGCGTTTAGCCTTTCCCATATAGGCTAGAATTTGTAGCACAGCACAGTTTCATCAAGTGGCAGTGGCAATAGCTTAAGGTTGGAGCTTCATTTAGACTAGCACGATGCCATCAACGTAGAGGAAGAAGTTTACAATCATGCAGTAACTATGAATAGCTGCTTTCATAAGCACAAATACCGCCCCGCGCGTAGCTGCTTCAAAATGAATCCACAAACAGGTGATCAATTCGGTTTAATACCCGTATGTCCATTTGGGTAGGGTTCAGCCGGGGGGAACAGGCTAGTTGGGTGGACGGGAGAGCGAGACGGAGACCAGGGGGGCAGAGGAGGCTGCTCTGCCCCACGACTTCCTGCATGAGGGGACGCTCCGGGGGGACTTTGTGGCGCGATCCGCGTTGACGCCCCAACCTGCTGCCTCGCCAGGGTCGTCAACGAGAGCCGGCAGGTGCTGCAGGAGCCGGACTTCGCGCAGTCGCTGCTGCGGGACCCCAACACGCCCATCATCCGCAAGTCGCGGGGCACGTCCACGCAGGGCACGTCCACGCACGCGTCCTCCACGCAGCTCGCCGTGCTGGACGAGCAGCGCAGCAAGGCGGGCAGCGTGCACAGCAAAGTGAGCAGCTACCACGGCAGCCTGCACCGCTCGCGCGACGGCCGGTGCGTCCCGCTCTGCTCCCTGCGTCGTTCGCTCGCGTCCGCGCGCTTCCGTGCCTTCCTTTTTGTGTATTGGCTGCTTAGAAACGAATTTCAGTAACCAGGCATGGCCCTACTGAAGTAAACAATAATAAAAGCTGCCTGCTGTAACTGGGGGTGTAATTAAGGATTAGAAGGGAATTTATCTGCGGGTATTTGCTCACCTAATTACCAACAGCGTGCGCAGAGCTGGAGTAAGAGCTGCAGAAAGGGCTCAAACAATTTGCCTGGGGCTGCCTGAGCAAAACAGACAAGCTAAAGAGCACCTTTTCCATAAAAGCAGAGGGTTTGTGTGTGTGATGAGCGCGATGGCAATAACATGATGCTGATGGTCTCTTTTTGTGCCCCAGCTACACGCCGTGCAGCTACCGCGGCGCCGAGGAGCGGCTCCCGCACGGCAGCCTGTCCCGCCTCACCGACCACTCCCGCCACAGCAGCTGCCACCGCCTCAACGAGCAGTCGCGGCACGGCAGCGCGCGCGAGCTGAGCGCCAACCCGCTGACCCACATCACGCACGGCACCAGCATGAACCGCGTCATCGAGGAGGACGGCACCAGCGCCTGAGCCGCGCGGCGCTTCCGGAGCCTTCGGCAGCCACCGGGCGGCGGGGAAAACGCCGGTCGCCTCGTTAGCTGTCTCAGTAGGTAATTATTTATTTGGTGACTGCTGGTCTCCTGTCAAAGGCTGAATTTCTTATCCGTGGTTGGAGGAAACGTCTCCCTCGGACGCGGCCGCGTGGCAGCAAGTGCCACCCAAACGCGCTGGCCGGGGCCGGCGAGGAAAGCCGACGGATGAGGAGGTTCTGCCCCGCGTCTCGCCTTGTCGCCGGGATAGCGCCCGCTCGCACGAGCAGCACGGGAAGCTCCGTGTGAAACACAGGCATTTCCGAGCCCTTCCACTGGAAACGCAACAAGGAACGAGCCCGTCGTGGGGGAGAGGAGGCTCCGTGCTCCGCTCCGTCCGGGCTCCGTTGTGGGATGGGGTGGGAAGGGGGGGGACACTGAAGGGCAGGGAGGGCCATTTTTGTATAACTTGTCCTTGCTTTTTTTACAGAATACTATTTAAATTTTCTACTTGTTTACAATTTGTGTAGGAAGAGATGGATTTTAAACCCACTTGTCTAGATAATGGTCAGCCACTTATTTTTAGATTGATGTACAGAAACGGAGATTGCCTGTTCCTGGTCTATTTAAAAAAAAAAAAAAAAAAAAGAAGAGAAAAAAAAAAAAAGAGAAAACCGGCATTTCTCACCCAAACGGCCACGTGCAGCCTCTTACAGACGGAATGAATCCTGTTCACCCCCTGGGCTCGGCCAACATGGGATTTAACTGTCCCACCCTCCTTGCAAAATCCCAGCTGCTTTCTGCAAGGGCTCCCTTTCCACGGAGCGCGCAGGGAGCGAGAGCTTAGAAAAGGGTGGAAAAATCCCAACTGGGGCTCTTTAGTTTATTTTTTTTTTCCATTCCCGACTGTAGGTTCGGAGGGGAGGAGTCTCCGTGTTTGTTTTGGGGTAAATTGTGTGTAAATAACCTACGGCGCGGGGCGCCTCGGCCCGCCGTTGCCGCTGCGGGATGCAGATGCTGCCGGGGCTCCTTGGAAGCGCCTCCAGTTCAGCTCCATTCACCGCGCGGAGATTCCGCTTGCATTTAAACCTACCTCAGTAATTCCTCCAGAGCATTGCTGGGAAAGGCTTTTTTTTTCCCCCCTGTCCTTCCATGATTCCCTGCGGTGTCTTTTCTTTCAACTGCAGCGATGGTTCCACTTCCTGAGAGGCGGGAGGGGAATGAAGCAGGGTTGAACGTCCCTCATTTGATGTTTGTCAGTCTGCGAGGTTGAATCCTCCCAGATTTGTGGTGTTTCCAGCTGGGTTTGTCCGAACTCTTCTCTGTTCCGGCATTGTCTATGGTGGGAGGCCGCGCAGCGCTCCTGTCACCCCAGAGAGCTGCCTAAAATGTAAAATGCTGCTTCTGGATGGGGCTTCTCCATCGTTGCCATCCCCGATCCCTCCTTTTTATCCCCGGAACCACAGTTGGCCTCCTGCTCACTCGGTATTCCCGCAAAACCCTCCTTCCTTGGCTTCGGCACCTTTTGCTCCAGGTTGTTGTGGGTGTCATGCGGCAGCTCTTCCCAGCCTGGATGTGGTTCCCTCCACTCCGATGTCTGCAGGTCTTTGCCTCCCAATCCTGCCCGTTCGGGGGCTCCGCGGCCGCTCGGAGCCGAACGAGGCAGCTCGGAGCAGGGCGCCCGGCGCTCCTGATACTGCGGGAGGTTCTTCCCATCCCTTGGCTTCGCCGCTGCTGGGAATGCCGCCGATCTGAGGTGCTGCTCCTTAGAAGTACTGAAAAAGAGCCGCGCTCGCCTGTCCCTCAGCCTGCTCCCGAGTGCTCCGCGTTTCCCAGCGCCTGGACCTGGACTTTGCTGCCGAGGCTTCAGCTTCCCGCCCGCGGCGCTGCCTCCAGCACAGGGTTCAACTCCAGCCCGTTGCCGCTTTGCGAGGGCTGGGGACGGAGCCCCACAGGGGGTTTGGGGTGGGTTTCTGCCTGTCGTGTTCCTGCTGCAGGTCCTGGATGCTGGAGGTGCCGGAGCGGAGCGGCGTTTACAGTAGTGCCCTGTCCCTGTCGTAACGTTTTGGTTCTTAGCACTTTACCCGTGAGTGTGCGAGCGCGTCCTGTCGTAGCGGGTGTACAGTCTAGCTTTAGCCCTTGGAAAGTTTCTAATAAAATGGTGCAAAAAGAGGCCCGTGTCCTTGGCGCCGGCCTCGCGCGCGCTCCCACCACACACGGTGCTGCCTCCGGAGCCCGGGGCAGCCTTTGCTGAGCCGGGGGACAGCTCAAACTGTCATGTGTCACCCCACGGATGGGCCGGGTCCTGGCCGTGACCACGACCCACTTGGAGCAGTTGGGACTTTGGTGCTCCTGGCCAGGGACACTGCGGATGAGGGGACTTGGGATCTGTTCCAGGCTCTTATCCTTCTCACCCTTCCTGCACGGCGTCTCCAGCCCCGCCGCTGGCACCAGGAACGTGACTCGTACCCGCCTGGGAAGAAGGAGGAGCCTGGACAGCTCCTGGGGGCTGAATCCCCCAGTTAAAGCATCAGCCACGGCCCCCTCGGATGCTCCCTGGGTGGGAAGGGGGCAGCCAGACCCGGCTGCGGGCCCAGCACCCCCTCAAAGCCGCGGGAAGAGCGGGAGCGCCGGCTCCGCCCGGCCCGGCGGGATGCGCGGTGCAATAGTGCCACCCCGCGCACTGCCGGCACCGCATCCCCATGGATGCGCCGGGCCTTGCACGCCCACATCCCAGATGTGGGGGGAACCGGGATGGGGACGTGTTGGACAGGCCCCTGTGGAGGAGGGTGCCTTGTATCCCCTACGGCCCACAGGCCCTGCGGGAGGGAAGGAACTGGGAATTCTGTTGCTGTCGGGGCAGAACTGCCTTCCCTGCTCCGAGGGGAATGGCGAATCCTTCAGGAATAGCGGCTGTAAGCCTCTTAGCCGCCTGATGAGCTGGTTAAACCCAGCAGAAAAGATCCAATTCCCCTCCAGAGCGGTGAGCGTTGCCCTTGCCGCACCGCAGGGCTGCCCCGTCCCCATGTCCCCCGCACGGGACCCGGGTGATGCCGGGACATTCCCAGCCCTGCAGGATCTCCCTTCCCCGGAGGGGACGAGTCACTCGCACCCTCCCGTCACCTCTTGACGGCTGCACTCGGCCTGGGAAGTCTCCGGCCTGGGAAGTCTCCATCCTGGCTGCTCCAGGCACCTCCTGCTCCAGCTGCCTGCATGGAGACGCTCCGATGCCGAAGGCGGGACCCTCCGCTCTGGTTTCGCCCTGGAATTTGTCACTTCCAAGTAGAGAACGGGGCCATTGGTGGGCGCAGGGCTCCGCGGGGCCACTTATCTGGATTATTATCCCGGCTCTTCCAGCAGTGTCCAGGGACGCGATGTCTCCTGCTGGAGAGGAAGACTCATCAACACGGAGCCGAGCTTCCTCCGGCCAGGCGTAACACATAGACTAACCTATAGACTACTATATAGATAACCTATAGACTAACCTATAGACTAACCTATAGACATTAAACACTCGCCAGTAGGTGCCGACGCATCCGACCTCCGCTCTCCCTGGGGCTTGGCTGCTGCCACACGGCCGGTCGGTGTCCGGTGCCAGGTCCCCGTCACCCGGTTGGTGCCAGGTCTCTGTCACCCGGTCAGTGTCGGGTGCTGGGTGGCGGGTCCCTGTCCTTGTCACCTGGTCGGTGGCAGGTACTGGGTCCCTGTCCCTGTTGCCTAGTCAGGGCTGGGTCGTTGCTGGGTCTCTGTGTCACCTGGTTGGTGCCGGGTCCCTGTCACCCACTGGGTGGTCAGTGCTGGGTCCCTATCACCTGGTTGGTGCCGGGTGGCCGGTGCCGGGTCCCTGTGTCACCCAGTCGGTGGCAGGTCCCTATCCCTGTCACCTGGTCAGTGGCAGATCAGTTGTGGGTCCCTGTGTCACCCGGTCAGTGCCGGGTCCCTGTCCTTGTCACCTGGTCAGTGCTGAGTTGGTGCTGGGTCCCTGTTGCCTGGTTGGTGCTGAATTGGTGCTGAGTCCCTGTCCCTGTCCCTGTCACCTGCTCAGTGCTGGGTCCTGGTCCCTGTGGCCCGCTCGGTGCCGCTTGGTGCCAGGTCCCAGTCCCTGGCCCGGTCCCTGTCCCTGTGGCCCGCTCAGTGCCGGGTCCCTATCCCTGTGGCCCGCTTGTGCCACTCGGTGCCCGGTCCCGGTCCCTGCAGTCTGCTTGGTGCCAGGTCCCAGTCCCTGTCCCAGCGGCCCACTTAGTGCCGGGTCCCGGTCCCTGTGGCCTGCTTGTGCCACTCGGTGCCCGGTCCCTGTCCCTGCAATCCACTTGGTGCCAGGTCCCAGTGCCTGTCCCGCTCCCTGTCCTTGGGGCCCGCTCAGTGCCGGGTTCCGATCCCTGTCCCGGTCCCTATCCCTGCGGCCAGCTTGGTGCCAGTCGGTGCCTGGTCCCTGTCTCTGCAGTCCACTTGGTGCCAGGTCCCAGTCCCTGTCCCAGTCCCTGTCCTTGTGGCCTGGTCCTTGTCCTGGTCCCTGTCCCTGCAGCCCGCTCCTGCCACTCGGTGCCCAGTCCCTGTCCCTGCAGTCCGCTCGGTGCCAGGTTCCGATCCCTGTCCCGGTCCCGGTCCCTGCGGTCCGCTCGATGCCGGGTCCCGGTCCCTGTCCCTGCAGTCCGCTCGGTGCCAGGTTCCGATCCCTGTCCCGGTCCCGGTCCCTGCGGTCCGCTCGGTGCCGGGTCCCGGTCCCTGTCCCTGCAGTCCGCTCGGTGCCAGGTTCCGATCCCTGTCCCGGTCCCGGTCCCTGCGGCCCGCTCGGTGCCGGGTCCCGGTCCCCGTCCCCGCTCGGGTCCCTGTCGCTGTCCCGGTCCCTGTCGCTGTCCCCGTCCCTGTCGCTGTCCCCGTCCCCGCTCGGCGGCGGCTCCGGTCCCCGCCAGGGGGCAGCGCGTGGCCGCGCTCGGGCCGCTCGGGGGGCGCCGCTTCCCACAATGCAGCGAGCGGGGCCGGGGGCTGCGGCGCCGGGCGAGCCGCGCCAGGTAAGCGCCGCGCGGCGGAGAGGGGGGCCCTTAATTAACACCAATTAGCGGGGATGGAGCACAAATATCCCTAAGTATGAGGAGGGCCGTTTGCGAAAACGGCCGGGGCTTGCTGGGGGCTCGATTGCTGAGCGAAACTTGGCCCCGTAACGGAGCGAGAAAACTTGGGCTCCTCCTGAGGGAGCTCGCGGTGCCCCCCGGCTCGGCTGGTGCCGCGGGGCTGTGGGGGCTCTCCGGCCTGTTCCATGGGAAATGCTGGAGCGTTTCCAGCACACGGCGGTTTGGGTTTGTTTTTTTTTACATTCACATTCCCGTATAAGTACCCGGGAATCAAAACTGGAGATGGCCGGAGGCAGCAGGGATGCGCGCGGCGGTGCGAGCTCCCGGCTTCCCGTGATGGTCTTGGGGGTTTCTCGGCATTTTTGTGGGTTTTAGCTCATCTTTTCCCTCTCCGGAAGGTTTTTTTGTGTCGTTTAAGCTCGTTTGTACACGCTGGGCGGTGGGAGCAGCCATCCCTGGGGCCAAGTTGGGTGTTTTTAGCTGGTAGCCGCCTGCTTTGATTTACCCCTCTCCCGTGTCCCTGACATCCCGCTTTATTCCGGGGAAGACAGCTGCCTTGGGATAAGCTCTTTCCAGCTCCACTCCTGCCCACGGACTTGAATCCATAGTGGGAATGTGAATGTGAGGGAGCCTCTATCCGTGTGCCACTGCCATCAATGTTGGGGGCAGCTTTCACCTCACCTGGGCAGCCAGTGCATCCCAAGGAGGATTCCAGGGGCTGCTGGATGAACTGGGATTGAAGGTTCGTGGTTGCTTCCTTCATCTCTTGTGCTTCCCTGTTCTCCCTAAGGAGGGAGAAAAGTGCTCGGCGTCGCTGCTCGGAGTCGCTGTAGCGATGCTCGGGTGGGTGCCTGGACTCTCGTGCTGCTCTGGGAAATGGTGGGAATTTGGCATTTGGGATAATTTGGCAGCCGAGGTGGCTGCGGTGGGCAGCTCCGTGCAGCTCGTGGGAGATGGGAAGCATCAACACGTCCGTATTTGAGACCTGCCTCTGCAGCAGCTTCCTGGGGGTTTGTCGGCATAGGGCAGCCGTGGGATCGGCATTCCCAGTGCTGGGCATTCCCGCGCTCTGGCTGCATCTTCTCCCGCTTGGCTGGCGTCGCAGCAATTTCTTACCGCTGAAAATGAGAAAGTCTGTAGAAAATAAAATAATAACAATCATTTTTTTTTCCCCCTGCCAGCCTTCATTTCACAGTTCACCTTTCTTTCTGGATGTAATTTCTGCTGGGACTTGTGGCTTCCTAGAGAAAGGCTGGAAAAGAAAAGCAAGAAAGCAGGCATTTAATAATAGATCAAAAATGAGATTAAGCAGTAAGTCAACCCCCGCTGCTGCTCTCGCTTCCCAAAAAAGCAACCACCAAAGAAATTGCAAATCGGGTTGAGAGAGGGGAGCAAAAACTGATCAAAGTGGATGGTAAGCGCAGATGAGGGGGTTATATTTTATTTAGGGACCGTGTGTTGCCACCCTCCGTGGAAAGGTGATTAATGGAACGGTAGAAGTGGGCTGGGACAGGCAGGATGCAGCAGCCGGCTGCTCTCCAGCCCTGTTAGTCACCTGGGAGGCTGTGCTGGGATGAGTCTCATGGTGACAATTCGGGACATGAATTCCCTGGAGATGAGGAACCAGGTGTTGATGCTCTCAGCCCTCAGGTCTGGTTTGCTGGAGCTGTTGGGCTCTTTGGGGTCTTGGCTGTGCTGGGAACGTCCGTACGGGCTTGGCCTCCGCTTGTATTTGCTGCATTTTGCTGGAGATGGCCCAGAGGAGAGGACCTCTTGTGTGACCTGCAAGAGGACCTCCTGCTCTGGCCTCTTCTGGCTCCTTCGAACTCTCCTGCATCTTCCTGATGCAGGAATCAAGCTCATGCAGGTGTTTTTGCCCACCTGGCTCACGCAGTGGGGGTAAATCCAGCTCGTGCAGGTGTTTTTTCTCGCATGGGCCATTCCGGCAGTTTTAGCCTGAAGCAACAGAGTGCAGCAGGGGCCGCGTTGCCACAAGACTCTTCCGCCAAATCCTCTTGGCACCGAAGAGCCACCAGAGTCGGCAGCGCAGATGCCACCAAACACCAGCTTTATGCGGGGGGTGCCTTGGAGCACTGACGTGTCCGAAACTCCTATCCCGCATCTCCCGATAACAGCACGGTCACCTCGGAGGAAACAAAAAACAGTGAAATCCTAGTACCCTGCCCGTTGCGCACGCACGGGCTCGCTGTCACCACCATTCCTTGCTTTACTGCACGTCTTGCGTGCGTTTTTTACTTCTTTTTCTTTTTTAAATCCTACATCCTGGATTCATTTCCAGACTGCAGTTTTCTCTCGCGCGGGTCGCTTTATCAGTCGGACGCTGTTCCGTGGGACGACTCCCTGCGCAGAGGCAAAACCCTTCAACATAAGTTTCCCAGAGGCTTCCCAGCCTCTTCCATGCCCAAATCCCGGGCCTGGAGGCTGCTGGCGGAGCAGTGACGGCCTCGTTTCCTTGTATTGTTTCAAGGGGGGCCCGTCGGCTCCTGCTCCAGCCGCCTCCTTTCTCCACTCCCGCTGCATCCCGGGATTCTGCAAGGACCTGGGTGGGAGGGAAGGAGACTTGCAAGGGTGCAATAGTTGTGCCCTGAAAACTGCCAGGTTGTCCCCTGGTGACAGCACAGACCTGTTTAAGAGACAGTTACGCTACTGTGCGGCCAAGGACAATTTCTCCCTACTCCCTCTGTAGAGGAGCTTGTTTCTTCCTTGGAATTTTCCTTTGGACTGGAGACGCCGGAAATGGGGTGGGGGGGAAGCAGCTTTTCTGCTGTTCCCCTTTGAGCTTGTTCAGATCCGCCACCCCGAGCTCCGTCATTCCCTGTGGGAATTCGGAGACAAGACATCCATAATCAGGGGTGCTGGGATATTTCTGACGCGGCAGGCGGCGGCTTCAGATCCAGCTGCCCCTCCGCAGGGATCGGTGTGAAATCCTCCACAGTCAAGCGGGAGGCATTTCCAGGAAAAGGAAAATGGGAAGGAAAAATCATGCTGTGTCCCCCAAAGCTTTGCATTCTCTCAGGCTTAAGCCCAGGGGTTTTAAGGTGCCCTTCTGTTATAAAGAGTTTGTGCTGTGCTGGAATTAATAGTTACCTGCTTCCTGCAAACAGCTCTGGCTTAGCCAAGCTGCCTCCTAGCAAGCTATAAATGAGGAAAAAGAAGGAAAACTTTGCGACTGTGATGGAGGGTGAGGAATGTTAGTCCCCATGGGTCTGAGTCCCAGTGGCTTGACGGCTGGGAAGTAACAGCTTTGGTCTGTAATGTGACAAATGTGACTTCATGGTTCAAGCTCCGGTGACGGTGTGTTTTGGGTGTATGGATTTTTGCATAATAGGGCTGGGCTCTTCCTGGCTCATCCATGCCTATTCTTCACCTTTTCTCATGCAGTTAAAATAATTGGAGGGCTGGTGATATTTGGAAGAGCAGTAGCCAACAAGGAAATGATGAGCTTGGGTTTAGTCAGTCAAATCATATAAAGATTAAGAGTGAAAATAACGGAGCTTGTCACTTTGGAGGTAGCGTTTTGCAGCCTGGGCTCAAATCCATCACCTGGAATCAGGAGACACTGGCAGGACATTCATCATTCATCAGCAAGAGGCGTCACAGCAGGATCATTTCCCTGTAATTCATCACTTCAGCAGGCTATGAACTTAAGCAGGGGCTGGAGAGAGGCTGAAGGGAACCGTTCTGCCTGTGGTAACAAATCTGTGGCCACCCGAGGACTTTCTGGTCGCTGTTTTGTCACATACCGTGTCACTGTGAAGCCCATGTCAGCAGGAGAGCCCAACCCTGTGATATGTTGCTTTGAAAAATGCCATTTTTTTCATGTTGGGGAAACCTGTTTGTGTCTCTTGTGCAACCAAAGCTTCGCAATGTGGATGGAGCCGCTGCGGTTGCTGGAAAGGAGGGCTCCTGCGCCAGAAGCAGGAGCAAATGCAAGTTCTCACCCTGCGACTGTTAATAAAGTAAAAGGTTGTAGCTTTGATTTCTGGGGACAGTGTTGCTACCTGGGGATAATCCGTGCTCACTGCTGAATTTCTCAGCTCCTTCCACCCTGGCCCAGCTTGATGTAGGGGTGCTAGTTTCTGTGCTCTTCTCTTGCTGTCCGGATGAGCCTCGTGACTCCTCATAAAACCGTTCAGGGATCATCTGACTTCAGGCTTCCTGCTTCTCCATGCCAAAGACAAAGAGAGCCTCCAAATGAGGCTTCTCTCATCACTCTTCCAAGCCTTGTTAAAAGCAAAACATAATCACAATGGTGGTGACTTTGGTTAATGAAAGAGAGGGGAAATTCTTCAGTGGTTGGAGCAGCTCTGTAAAAAGGAAATTACAAGGCCTGAGGAATAAAAGGGATTAATGAGTTGGAGCTTTTCCCATACATGTTTTATCACTGACCTGGGTCTGACTTAACTGAACGTAGCTCAGGGCTTGGGGATCCTCTGCTAGGACCGACAGCAACACTTCCCGGTTTTCTCATCATCAGTAGTGGTGTTTTCCTATAAAATCAGACAGAAACCCATCTGGGTTTCCCAGCGCGCTTACGTGCGTGTGCCTACACTACCGTGGTGACTCTTGAACCTCTTGGCCTCTCTCAATCCAAGATCGGTCTTCAAGGGTAAGGCCAGTTGCCCAAGTTCCTGGAAAACAGGCAGCCGGGCGCGAGGGAGACGCAGCTCCTCAGTGAGCCCGACGGGGAGGCATCGTTCAGACTTGCCCGAGCAGATCCCGTGGTGTCTGCACACAGGAGACCAAAATGTTGATTAACTTTGCACTTGGTGGCTTCTCTCAAGCCAGAGTGTTACCCTTGTGTTCCCTGGTAGACCCCAGGACCAGTCATGGCTGGCAGTCTGTATTTGCAGTAAAACTTGTCAATTTAAATAACGTGGAAGTCAGGGCTCAGTGAAGAGTGGCTGGAGAAGCCTCGTGTCTCCAGCTCTGTGGAGCTGAGCTGCTCGCCTGCTTGATTTAGAGAGTCAGCAAAGACTTCAGCAAGTCCGAGGACTTGACAGCTCGAACGTTTCCTTCTAGCTGGGTTTCTCTTGAGTCCTATTGTCTTCTTTCAACAAAGGCAAGAGCAAGAGCAAGGGAGAATTCATTTGATTTTAATAATAAAATACCTCCAAGGAGATGAAGCAGAAGAAGCTGTTAACGAGAGGAACAGGAGGAGATTAAAACCATATTCTCATTTGCACACACACACACCCCTTCCTCTCATGCAGCATAGGAAAGCTAAATTGAAAAGCAGACTATACAAACTGGGATGAAAGCGGGGGAAAAAGGCAATGAGTCAGCTATAATCCTGCCTGTTTGAGCCAAGGAGAAACCTGCATGCCACTGCTGACACATCCTTACAAAAAAGAAAAAAAAGAGAAGGATAATGCATCAGATTGGGGATGGTTTACAAGATATGCTGGGAGCGGTGCGAAAATTGCCAGGAGATACTTGAATGTCACTGCCGGGGCAGAATGAATTGGAGGTTGAGTTGCAGCAATTTCGGAAACGCTCTGTATATTGAAATACAAATATCAAGCAAGTCCAACCTTTGAATTCTTATCTCCTTGAGCCAAGAGCCAAATAGGCACCTTACAGAAGTGTCACCCATTTGAATCAGTTGCTGCTGACTTGCTTTTTGTGTACAGGATGCCTTACTGATACCTTTATCAGGGCGCTTAGAAACATGAGAGTGTGTTGATTTTATTCCTCCTTTAGTAACTTGTTTCTAGCATTTTTAAAAAATGTTTTGTCAGTTCTGGTCTCCTCCGGGGACCTCTGCTGAGCAGGGTGTTGGTAACTGAGCCGCTTCATCCTTACATATCAGCTTTCCTTCAGGAGTTCGTTAGGAATCTGATTTTGTTTCATAGTTTTCTTGCAGAACTTAAGGTAGGCCAGTTTGCTGGAAGAGAAACCGAGGTCTGGAGTGACTCTGGGAATTTTCTCAGGGCTGCCTCATGTATGAAAGGTGGAGAAAGAGAAGCTAGAAACTGTGATTTACTGCCCTGCGAGTGGGTGGGATGTGCTGCTTTTCTGTCCTGGCTGAAAACACAGCAGAGGAAATGCAAGTTCGTGGCCAAAACTTCCTGTTGACTTCGGCAGGGCGCTCACTTCACCCGTCCTGCTTCCTCTGCTGCTCTGCCAATCTCTGCTGCTGCAGAGAGGATAAAATATCTCACCAAAAGACCACGGCATCAGCATCATACCCACTTGAGAGCTAACTTCTATGCCTGCGTGGGAGCTCGCTTGGAAGATGAGGTTTCAGGTTTTGGAGGAAATGCTCCAGATATGAGACATCTCCAGGTCTTCCCCAAGAAGCACAAGGGGAAATGTGCCCAGGGAAATGGGTATGTGCCTGGGAGCCCATAATTTCTGCCCCAGGCTAGTTTTAAAAGTTCTCTTTTACTGTTTGTGGCAGATGACTTCATCGTTTTGCCTTTGTTCCCATCTTTAAACCCTTCCTGCACCTAAGGAGGTGGTTGTGAGGATTAGTCACTGGTTTTCAAGCTCTTTGAAGACGGAAAGGGCTGTGTATCGCCTCAATGTTTATTAATGCCCTGCCTTAATATGCCCAGAGGTTTTTGCAGCCGAGTGTAGATGTGCCAGGAGGAGGCACCTGGTTATCTGGGCTCTAGCACTTGACAGTACCTGCAGCAGTGAGCCCTGCCTCTGCTTACTTCATACCAGCTTCCCTTCCCGTTGGCCTCGTGCCACAGTGTGCGCTGAGTTTACATTTAAATCTGTGGGTTTCGTCATTTCTTCTGAATGCTTTCAATTCTGCTGGATTTAACTGATCCCAGTGGCATCTTTTTACGATGCCTTTTGTTCGGCTTCTTTCACTGCTTCAAGCGCAGTGGTGCTCCTGAAGTCCAACCTGTTTATTAATGAAAAGGAAAAAGGAAGAAAGCGTAGTGACATTCTGTCAGTAGTGGAAGAAAAGGAGGTTTTTTCTTAATGATTAAATGTGATAGAATTTAAAACTGGACATAATGGTTTCAGGGGACCATTGCTGTAATTAGAAGGGCAAATTATCGTTTGCTCTTGCCCTCCCGGGAGCTGGGGTATCGATTAGCACAAGTGTTGCCGTCTGGTGGCAACCCCAAAGCTCTTTGGGACGGAGGAACGCAGAACTCTTGGAGAAGGTCATTTTTCCATGCTCGCAGTAAGGGAACTGAAGCAACGTTCCGGGGCTTTATGAAACCTGGGGACAACAGCGAGCAGAAGCAATCCTGCCCTCTCCTCCCCCTCTTTCCTCACGACTTTTCTTCCTTTCTGCTAACAAAAATATTGCAAACATCTCAGACAGGGCTGCATGGGAACCTGACCTGCAGAATCAACCTCTCGTTGAAAGAAAATGTTCCATCAACCAGTTTTTGCCACATTCATTTTACTTCAGGATCAGCTCTGCTTGAGAAGAGGAATGAATCCCATTTCCTGAAATCCTGAAGACCGGCTGAATAGATACAAATTGGCTCTATTTATAGGCTGCAGAATTCCTTTGTACAATAAAACAGTTTGTTTTAATTTCAAATGTGCATTCAGCACATTTAGCTTAATTTATGTAACTATACTTTTTACACGCTGTTTTTCTGCATTCTAATTGTTTTTCTAAATATGTGATATAAATCAAAAGTGCAATTAACAAGTCAGACTAGTCATTAAGAAACTTCATTTACCCTTTTTTTACATAAAATGTGTTAACTTGCTTAGTTTATTAACTTAAGCAAATGCCTAACTGCAAAAATAGGATGGCTTTCCAGTTAGTCAAAAAAAGCCCCAATTTAAGGTTATCCGCCACCAAAAGTCAGTCATTAAGAAGAAAACACTAAAAATATAATGCAAGACAGTTAAACTCAATTGTTCAGAATTGAAGTATTTTGCTTTGCATCAATAAATCCTGTAAGTGGATACAGGAAAAAATGGTAGGATGGCTGGGAAAGGATTGGAGGGAAGTTACCAATACTGCTCCTCAGGAATTGGTCTTAAGAGCAGCGTTAATCAATGTGTTAATTAATGCTACAGCAGAAATTAATGAGATTTGGAGATGCCATCAAAACGTTAAGAAGAATGAATAACTTTAGGAGTATTTTAGTGTAAGGAATAATAACGCAAGTTCCAAGACAAGTAGAATTGCCTGCATTGGAACTGGGATGTATTGATCACTCATCGGGTGATTATCATGTAGCAGTGACAAAGATAGGAACCGGGGCCACATTTATCAACCTGGTTATTTGCAGTAGTGATGGGGAAATAGGAACACCACCACAGAGGGTTTTAGTGAGGTTTTGTTTAAAATGTGGTATTCTTGCTGACGTGGCAGAAATATTGACTTAAATGTTGAAAGGTGTAAGGGAGGACAGGAGGTGAGGAGAACAGAGGAGAGGTTTCACAAAACAATTACGGAGCCTGGATGGTTAAGCCAGTGACAAAAGGGCAGAGAAAAATTACGTTGCTTCTCTATAAATACATTGCCGTAAACGCTGGAGAGGGAGAGGAGGCATTTAAGTTAAATGACAATTCTGGCACAAGAACAAATGGCTCTGGATAAGTTTAGGCTGGAAATTAGGACAGTGGCTTCGAACCAAGGCAGGTTCTTGAGCCGCCTTCTAATGAGAATTTTGTAATCGCGGCTAAAGGAACGATTGCTGCAAAGATGAAGCCTGATAAGTGTTTAATGGGGTTATGCAATGTGGTTGACTTCAGTGTTAAGGGATTGGACTCCGGATTTCCTGTCCTGTGCTTTTGCAAACATACTTAGGAATTCTGCAGGTAATAGAAACAACATAGAAGGTTTTCATTTCAAATACTGTTTTAGAAACGTTTTGGCCTTGAGTGTTTTTTTTTATTTATTTATTTCTAATGTACTAATAATGGAATTGAGCTGACTGAGGAAAGCAGAAAGTATGTTTTCTGCATTGGGAAGGAAAAGAGCAGCTGGCAACTGTTCCCTATTTTAGTGGTTAAGTTTGGCTGCAGGCCCATACTGCTTCGCTATTAGTTTTTTCAACTTAGCTCATTTTAGTACCTTCTAGTAAATTTAGGCCATGATATAGACTGTGCTCAAAATGATGACAATTATTTATTATTACTTACCTTTGTAATGATCCTTTTATAAAAACTGCAGCACTTAATGTACGCTGTGGTGGATTATCGACCTCACAGTTCTCTTTATTGATCCCCATTCTCCTCTTTGCAAATAGCTCCCCAGATGTGTTGCTGCTTTGCTAAAATCCCACGAACTAGGATCTACTGTGTTTTTGTCCAGAGAAAACAGGTATTTTGTCAAGGAGAGTGGCCAGATTAATTTAGCACAATGTAACTTTGACCTAGTGTTGCATTGCCATGTATTTCCTTGCATTTTATGTGTCAATTCAGATTATGGGCTGAAACTTTGTGTGCAGATGATATCTGTGTCTTTGCCCAGCACTCTAGGTGTTTTGTTTAAGCAGAGATACCCTGTATTTAGTGTCCACTGTGATTTCAGAGCTGCTGCTCAAAAGAGGCTGACATTAATTGTGTGTCATGTTGTTTCTGAGAGTATCAAACATGCACGTTGGCATTTTTAAACATGGTTGTAGAAGACAAGTGGTTCATTCCAGCACTTGA